>NC_073722.1:17152500-17523125 GCF_023634155.1 Falco peregrinus
ATTAAGATCCTTATCATTCTGTAGAATCCTGTCCCTTTTTCTCTTGATTCTGGAACAGACTAGACTCTTTGTTGGTTTGTTCTTTTCATCAGGATGAGTTTCCTCACTGAGCTTCAGCAAGGGTAACAGCAGAAGATGCTGTTATGGACTCCTGTCTGAACTCAATTCCAAAAATACAACTGGTTCCCAAGCAGTGGAAACTAGAAATTCGCCAACCTTCCAGGATGTCCTTCTGTGCAGTCCTTTCAGAAATCCCTCCTTACCGATACTGATTGTTTCCTCAACAAGACATGTGTATTCATCTCCAGCTATCCACACCTCTGCTGTCAGTGAACAGCCATTCAATAATCACCCAGTCTCTTCTGAAATAAGACATTGAACTGAATGCAATACATTTGCCTTAATATCAGATGGCCACTTGCAGTGCCATCAAAGGGGAACAGGCAGTCTAAATCCAGGCTAAACAGACTGTGGCATAGAAAACTCACAAGTTCAAGAAGCAGCTAAACTTCTCTTTTTACTTCTAGGACAGAATTCAATGGATTTATACCAATATAAGTGAGAAAAACTGGTAAAGAAGTAGAGCTGTTGTTCTTCATAACAGGACGGCCCCTCCCTTTCTCATACAGTAAAGGCTATAAACAATCTGACCTCTTTCTGGTATAGATTGATCTTAATGTTGAGATAGGAGTGAGCTCCACCTCTCCCCTTTGGCCACTGTTGATGGTGAGTATATTTGGGCTCTTTCTTAGGAAAGATGCTTGTAAACACAACAGCCATGTGTCATGCTCATGTTACATGTCTTTCTGTGCCACTCTTTTTTAATGAAGTAATTTAAACCTCAGGCACCCTTTTTTGTTGCCATCTGAGCTATTTGGTTCAATTGCCCTGGCTTTATTTCTCTTCTGGAAAGGGCCAACTTAAAAAAATAAAGATGGATGAAAATGGGTGAAGGGAGGAGTTGTACTTAAATATACAGTATGTAAACAAATTTATTTCTATACAGCCAGATTCTTCAGAGGCCCATAACAGGTTGGTTGCATGCAAAAGGAAATGGTAAATAGTGTATGGAAGGCTTACTTTATTCATGCTTTCTTTTTCTGTCTGAGACAGCCCAGATAGCCATGAAAAGACAAGATAATTTGTCTAGGAATCACTGGGAACATGCTAAAGTGCTGAAGATTAATCAGGAGACAGAACTAAGCAACTCTTACAAAAACTCTGAAGGAGAGAAAGCCACAAGGAACGACACTAATAACACAGTGCTTCTGCTACTTATTTTTATCTCATGGTCTGTTTTGGAATGAAGATCCTGTCACTCCTCCAAAACTAAGAAAGCAAGAGCACTAAGCCTTGGTTAACGAGGATAATCAGCAGAAGACATCCTGTGAACTTGACAGAAGTTCTTCATTGTCTGTGAAAATTTGTGTTGGCAGTGCAGACAGAAATTCAAGTTCAGCATATTTATTTTGGGAAGGACTACAGAAAATGAAAGGAAGTAGGAATGACATGAGTGAAGAGAGCAGAATTTGACACTACACATTTAGAAAAGGAATTCTTCAAACTGATTTGGAAATAGAAAAGATGTCTTGTGCTAATGAGAATTTAGATTTCATCTTAGAAGTTTTACCAAAAGTTGCCTAAGGAGGTATTCTGACCCTGATTTTCCATTGTCCTGCATAGCTGTAAAAGTCAATACAAGAAACAAACTAGGTATGAAATACCCAGTCAGTGTCCCTTTGGTTTGAACAGTAATAAGCTCTATATTCCCTACTCCAAGTCAATTAAATTGCACATCTGATTCAGTGAAAAAGAACTTTTCCTGAGATTCAGAATGGCAGGATCTTGATGCTGAGATACAAAATCTTTTGCAGAGTTAAAGGAAAAGCTTATCCCTTATTTATGGATTTGTAAAAAATATCTGAAGTCAGTGCAAGTCCCTAGAACAAAAATGGAGACACCAGGATGATACTGCAGTTTTAAATTCTGCAATTAAACTCTAAATATATTAATATTTTAAAAGTTTTTTTCAAGTGTGTCTACTACAGAAGTAATTTTGAGCTTGCTTCCTTCTTGTATTAAAGCTTGCACTATACATGAGGCTTTTGTCTAGAAATACTATCTTTGGTTATGACTGTTAACTAAGTTGTTTCCTGAAGAAACAAAACTTGCAGTCATGCTATCTATGTTCCTTGATGTCCCTCCCCAAAAACTTTCCAACCCAAGAACACATTCTGACCAACTCCAATGGGCAGAGAGGTCTCCATGATATAGAATTCCCACAGCCTTAGGAAAATGGATGACCAGAGAGACAAGAGAGAGAGTGAGAAAGAGCAAACCTTTGTCAGTGCCCCAGTAGAGATCAAAGCTGCAACATAAACTCACCATCAGGGACACAAATGCTCTTGGACTCCTTTCAGACTCCACATAGAAGCACATTCTTGCAAGACAGACGCACACAGAGTCAGACTTTATCAGCTCCTCTGTTAAAGGAACTGCTTGTTCCACCCCTGCAGTTCTGACAGTAGTAACCCTCGGTGATTTCTACACCCAAATAACTGTAGTTACAGAAAACAGGCCAGGAGGTGGAGGGATCAAACCACTTTCACTTGGAAGTGATATAATGCTAAGGTGGTTTCCACTGCACTGGTGGCAAGCCCGTTTGGATTACAAGGCAGTTCTACGCAGCAGCTGACATCAAGGAGATGAAAAAATGAAAATCAGAATAATCCAACAGGAAAATTCACCATGTGCATTCTGGCTTTCCTGGCTATATTTGAGCAGAAGCTACCCAATCACAATAATGCCATGTCCCACCCACTTGATCTAAGTATTAGGTGCCAACAACCTCGCTGGCAAGCAGAGGGCCATCAGGGTCATTGCAGAAGTGCTTTTGTCCAAGGTAGTTTAGCACAGGATTGTTTTAAGTATGCGTTGCATTGCATTAAGTTTGTGATGCAGAAAAAAAAGTGGGCCTTTTCCCCCATAGTCACAGGCTCAGCTTTGAAAGCATCTCCACGCAAGCTGATTCTGAGTTTCCATCAGAACTTTGCTGAAACCGGCAGAGCTCTGCATAGGAGATGGCTGTTCAGCTTGGACTGCAAGACTGGGACTGAAACTCATGTAAAGCAAGAGGGAAAAATAGTGACTCTTAAAACATGTGATTAAGTCTAAGCATTTACTGGATAATAAATTATTTGCTAAAACCCTAAGACAAACTGAAGCTTTATCATGATTTTACTGTTAATTCAATCATTCTGAGGTACTTGAAGTTAAGTTAATTAATTGTTGTTGGCATAATTATAAAGTATCTTCAGTTTTATAATGGGTATAAAGTTCTGAAATATAAATTGAAGATACCTCACATTTTTAATAGTTGTTCCTTAACCTTTAAGGCATTTAGTTTTGTGTGGTCAATGAAGTCAATGTGAGCTTTTTTCTATTACACAGAGGACGTTATCTGAGATATTATTTATCAGGCAACTGAACAGGTAGTGTTTGTGTTCTTACTTTTCCAGGTTTGTCCCTCTGTGATACTTCCATACTGCACACACATCTATCATAGATCATCCCATTTTGACACTCAGCCAATACACTGAGTATGGTCTTCGTTTAATCTCTTTTGCCCTTTTTCAGTTTACGTAGAGTAACCTTTCATAAAAGCTGCAGGACAACTGCCACTCAGTGGTCCAGGAGGTGCACTGGTCTCATTCCAAACATATGCCACAGCATTGTCTAAATAGGTTCTTGCAAACCGACAGAGATAATACAACCCCTTATTCCAGTAACACCTACGAGCTGGAGAAATCATGCTAGAACAAAACAGGGTAATGATGCTTTTGATCTTGCCTCTAGGACCATTACAGCCCACCTCAGGGCAGCGTACAGCTCTGCTATTCCTTTCAGTGTGCCCTCTATCTTGCTGGAAAGGCACAGGCAGCCAGCTGCATCACACAGGCGCCTCTGCCAAACTGTTGCAATAGTGTCTTACAAGAAAGTAGTCAGATTGGCTTCCAGGCAGTTATCAGGTCTTGGTAACATCTCAGTAGCAGTTAGACAGCCTGAATATATCTCTCTCAGTGCTTTCTATGAGATGCCGCTTCATTCTTGTTGTGGTTGTACCAGTACCTGGAACATGTGCTCAAAAGCCAATTGTTATGGATGGGCCTCCCAAACCACCCATCTCCACCTCACAATGACCACACTAGGGTTCAGAGGCATTCTCCCCACTCTCCTTCCACAATGGTGCTACGATAATTATTTACTCATGAGCAGATCATTTTTCCCTAACCAACTCAGAGCATTGTCAACTTCTTGCTTTATCGCGAGGCACTCCACAACCCTCTGGGGACCCAGTCTTGTTTCTGAAAATCTTGCCACCGTAACGCCACACACCCCTGAAGGAATTGTTCTTCAAGGAACTGAAAGGTTCATAAAAAACTATGAAATCATACTGAGTAATAAGAAACCTGCAGATAGGAGTAGAACATGAGTTAATGAGACCACAAGCTCAAGGAAATACTGACTTTTTCACAGTAAGTGAGAAATTATAACAACCAGTGATTCTGAGGGTTGGTTTCTCTGCTTCTCCTGTTCACTCAGCAGAATGTCAGACAAAACTAATTCTCAAGGTGTTTCTTGCCACCCTGCACCTTCCAGGCAATAAATCACATCTTTGGGATCCTTTCCCAAAACATACACTATTCTAGGGATACAATCTCCCCAGTGTGACCCCTGAGAGCTACATTCAGAGCTCAACTTCTCCCTCAAGGGTTTCCTGTAATCCATAAGCTTGTTGTTTAATTGAAAAGTAATGAAGATATCCATGCTTAGCATTTCCCCCAAGACTGTTGACTGCTACAGTAAAGCTTTTTCCTAGACATGTAAAGAATGCTTAAGAGTGCTTATGTCCCTTGGGTGTTGCCAGGCAGCTTTGTTTACTGGCTGTCCAGGAAATAACTCTATCAGTCAGAGGTGGCTGCAGAATCTAAAAACCTGGACGGTACTTAACTTGACTATAAAAAAAATTATTTATCCATTCTCCCTTCAGATCAGCAGGGATGGATTTAAGTCTCAGCTCAGCATATGAGCTAGAAAAAAAATCACATTTTATACAATCATATAAAAGAGAGCAATGAACACAGCTCATTACTACTTTTTGACAGGGCTTGGTACATCAGCAACCAAATCAATGTGAGAAGTATAACATTTTGGAGTAAAAGACACCAAAACCTGTCTGGATTGATTTGAAGGGCAGTGTGCTATGATATAACAAAGAATCAGCTCCCTGTGATAACTGCCATATTAAAAATAAATAAATTTCATAGTAGGTCCTAGTAGCACCACTTCCACAGTTTAACTTCAGCAAGACAATGTCTCTGCACTTCTCACCCAGAACTTATCGTTAAGTGCCATGCAAAAGAGTGCATCCAGACTTCTCACCTATTGCTGTTGTTCAGCTTTCTTTTCAAGCTTCAAGCATAGTGAAGGATGTCCTTGGATAAGCTTTGACTACAAGCTGCCCCTTATCACAGTGTTCTTACCACATATCAAGAAAATATGGCATATTTTATGAGTCTGATCCCCCCTCACCTGTGGTTAGCTTGTCTTACAGCAAAGGCATTACATTTGTCAGTGTCACCTTCCAGGCATCTCACACCAATACAAAGTCCTATGCTGTTGTTTCTTCCAATACTTAAAATAAATGTTGAACAGAGATCATCTTTCTAATGAAAAGCAAAAAGCCAAGAGAGATGGGCTTTCCTGTTCCTATTTTCTCCTGAGCACGCTAAGCCTTAGGCCCACTTCTGGGTGCGTTAACCACCTCATCTGTCCGAGAGAAACACCAGCAGTGGCACCATTAAAGCATTGTCCCCTCACACACTGAAATTCATTACAAAGTGATGTTAAGTAGAATGTCTTTAGGATTGATGCTGGTTTTTTTTCACTGCCAGGACAGGAACATAGTCTGTTCTAGGTCACAAATAAAAGAAAAATGTATAGACTTTCATCAAATTATTTTTGTCTTCCCCCCTCCAGCTACAGAATATTCTCAAGATCACAATTAGTAGCAAGAGATCTGAGGTATTTTCCTTTCATCCATGCATCTCCGTCTCCATCCATCACTGGCAACAAAGTCACAAGGTTCCATTAGCCAAAGATATCAGTGCATTGATGAGGCTGTGGTAAACTATTCTTTACTGAAAGCTGGTGAGACTGGCTTTTCTGACTATGGAAAGCAATACATTGTATCCTCTTCATGCTTAAGCATCATTAAAAGTAGATAAAAACATACTATCAAACCAATTTTATAATTGCAGAAAAGAATATGACATGGACTAATCAATAAACCTCACAAGATACACAGGGAGATGATGGAGAGAAAGCCATCAACTACAGAAGAGTTGAGGTTGTTCAGCCTGAGGAGGCTAAACTGGAAGTGGGACATAACAGTCATGAAATATATTAAAATTTTGCTGCAGACAGGGAAGGAACAACTTGTTCTCCACTTTCACAGTGGATAAGCCAAGAAAGAATGGCTATAAACTGCAAGGAGAGAAAAAAAGCTTAGATGAAAAAGCTTTCTAATGGGAAGGATGATGAAGCCATCCAACCGATCACCTGGACAGGCTGTGAAGCCTCCAGAAAGGGCCATCTCTGAACTCTAACTGAACAGACATCTGTCAGGAATAACAGAAGTATCGCTGAGCTGAGAAATGGAGAAGGCTGCTTTTAGCGATCCCTTCTGCTCTGTTTTTCTACAGTTTCTGTGGTCAGTTCAGGAATGTAGATGGGGTAAAACCCATGGCAGTGAAAGGGGGAAATCCTCTGCCTTTTTTAGGGAAGGAATCTGCAGTGCAGCTGTGTCCCAGTGCTGTGCCTATTCTGTGTAGAGGGTATGACACTACAAATAAAGTCTAACAAGACCTAACATTAGTACTTCATCTTAAAGTTGAGAGAACACGCCATTCAAATTTGGATGCCAAATGCTCACCCTAGTTTATCTCAAATACTCTACTGGAAGCTGTATAGCTACTTAGCAAAGACAATTTCTGCTTACAATCTATGCTGAAAGAGACAAGTGGGGAATGGATACACAGCAGGGTAATTGGATATACCCTGGGACACAGGCAGCTAGGTAAGACCTCAGGTCTCTTTTCAATAGGCCATATTCAGGGGAAGAGGACTACAGAGGTTTGTTTCATCCAAGAAGGTAACCGTGACTATTTAACCTGTTCTGTGCACCATATAGCATGTCATGATACATTTTCCTCATGGTGACCTCTACAGGAGCTTCACTGTTTTTTCATTTGAAAATTTGTTTTGTGTCCAAGTACCAAGGCTGTGGCACAGCTGTTGGCTCTTGGAAGTGCCAGAAGGGCAAAGGCAAGATTAGTGTTGATTGACGTCCAGACATTTATAGTTTTCTCATGCCATCACAGCACAGCCACTGGCTCAGGTGTACACAAGTATTTTCTGGGTTGCAAATAGCTCAGTGAAAAGACTGTATCTAATTACCCCTAGCCTTGTATTTGTACAGCACCGAGCACAACACTGCCAAGACCATAACTAGCTTTCTCGATGGTAATCTTTAACAGAAATGTGAAATACCAAGTTAAGTGAAGAAGCAAGCATTTAAAGGAAACCTGTGACTGCCAGAAGCTGTAATTTGATAGTATATACATTTAGTGCTCTGTTCATTTAATTACATTTAATAGTCAACGTTTCTGGATGCGAATCACTGGCAAAAGATGTTTGGGGACCCATATGAAGACCTTTTTAGATCTGTGTCAAAGAAACAAGTCAGGCAACAAAAATATCTCCTCCACAGGAAATGTTTATTAAAACCTCTTTGGGGAGTTTGAAGGGCCCATTTTATGAGGCTTCCAGGTCAAGGCTCAGAAGAGAAGCAAATTTTTAAAATGCTAAGTAGGCAGAGTTGCCCATTTGACTATTTGGTTCAAGAAAGTTCAGAGGTTGCTCTTGTGACGCACTAGGCCGAGGCTATCACGGAAACCATGATAAATGTGTTTTCCAATGAACTGACCTGGACGTTAGCATATTTTTTTGCTGAACATTATGGGGTACTTTGCCTACTATATAATTGATTTTCCAGTAAAGCTTAGACTCCTTTCAGATTCCAACAGAAGTCTGCAAACCGTTTTCTTTATTATTATCATTCAGCACTGGGGCAGGGCTGGGGGGTGGTGGGTATGGTGGGTGGGGGAAGCACATTCTGAAAATCCAGCAGCATTACAGAGTACTACTTTAGTAGCTCTGAGAATAACCTGTTGAGTCCTTTGTGTGAGTGCACACACTCACATATTCACCTGATCAAGGAAATCTGCAAATCCTTAGAGGTCTTTGCAAGCACAACTGGATGTGCCCCAGCACTTACTCAAGTATTCAAAAACATTGGAATGAGACCTGATTAAAACTCACAGCTGATACTTCTTTTTTCTGTTCTATGTATGTTCGTTTTTTCCCTTTATCCTCTCACTTCCAGCACAAATATGTTTTCAATTTTTAGAATCTTTCTGCACAAAGCTATTTTTTATTCCTCCCAAGTTCTTCTCAAAATTGAACCCAAACTATCAAAGCTCTTAAGAGTAAATAAAAATAAATAAAAAGTTTTAAAAATCAAGGAACCTTGGTATATTTATTTGTTTTTTGAAACATATGAAAGACATAATTTGGAAAAAGATCTCAGGGCACACAATAGGGAAATATAGCATGTACAATCCAACTTACTTAACAAATGCCACATACAGTTATGCAGTGTGTCACCTGCCTGTAATTAGATCATCTACCATATGTAAAGTTTCCCATATAATATATACTATAACCTAGGTCACACTGATAAAGAACTCTACCTCCTATTTGATATATTCAGGCTGCAGAATCTGCTATTTCAAGAGTGCTTTCACCCTAGGCACTAATACCTATATTCATCCTGCTGTCCTTTTAGGGCAGATGCCCTCTTCAGGCATTCAGAGAGAACTTAAGACTGCCAAACCAAAAGAAAGGTGCTAAGTGTAATGTCAGCCTGCCAGTTGTTGGATTTCTTTGCAAAGCGTCATCAAAAGCTAACTGGCTGCCTTCTGGCCTCACACGTACATCCCTCTACTCACACAAGCCCACATACCGTTTCTGTGACAGTATCTAGATATGCAAGACTACCCCGTTCTAGTAAAGGGACACAGTGCTGATCAAGGAAGTGGCCCTCAGTGCTCAATGAAGGCTTGCTTGTCACTGCTAGTAGTACACCACTAGCATGATGGGAGCCATGAGGCATACAGAAATGCAGCTGGTTTGCACTCTTATTCTTTGAAGAGTGGGTCCAATTACTGCAGCACTTAAAATGCAGCCTGCAGAAAGTAAACAACAGCCACTAACACTAAAACTGCAACAGGGGTACATGGCAACAAATCAAGGCACCTTCCCATTTCATTAGCCTGCTCAACCCTCAGGCTGACCTACCCATGCTAACCGATGCTTTTTCCCTTAGGATAGTCTGAATTAAAACTATCCCCCAATGTAAAAGCCCATCAACATTTTTACTTCTTTCCCCTCTGTAATAATTTACTTTGCAATCATGCTTTTCTCAAAAAGACCATAATGTACATGGGAAAAAATGAGCATATGAACAGCAGTAATATGCGGAGAAGGTGAGAAGAACACACCAAGTGCATCAGTGCATCTGTGGGCTTGCCAGAGTCCCATTTCTAAAAAGGTTCATCATATTCCAGCAGCAATGGCTTTGACTGTTTTAATTCAGCAGTATGTGTCCAGGGGCTAAGGCCGCCTTGTCATTGATACACTTGACTGGCAGGCATGGATCTTCCCTGTCAAAATACCGAAGTGTTTAAGTAATGACTAGTGCCACTTGAGTGGAAAAAACTAGGCGAGCTGTCAATACAATGGGTGTCAGAAGCACATTGTTACTCATCCTAATCACAGTAATTGTACACAGGGACAGGCAGGGAAGAAAAGGAAATGAATGCCTATCTGCTGGCAACAATGCAACTTCATTTAACCTTAACAGACCAGGCATTGATATCATTTCTTCCTGGCACTCTCTGCGATCCTGATGTCAAAACAGCTTCTCATTTGCAATGTATGACAATTTCCTCACATCTGAAAAGACACTGCTGCAAGTCAATAGACTATAAATTGCACTTGGAAATGGGATCATCTTAACTAAAGCCTGCCTGCTTTCCCCAGGAGGCCCAAGCCCACTCCCCCCTCCTTTTAATAATTTGTATGTTTAGGTGTTCGGTCAATTTACTCTACACTTGTAATGTCTTATAGCCAAGACCATCAATCAGATTCGGTGTGACAAAAATATCCTGCTACGATATTACAGGTTATTAAAGGGATGATGGGAGAAGGCTGCATGCATTTACTGGCCCCCTTTTTTCTCATCTCAGGAAACCTGTCACAGACCTAAGCTGGTGATTCATCTTCTCTTCACTATCAACAGGTAGCAGTCAAGAGTGGACTTTGATGAGCTGCTTTTACTACTCTTTTCGCCCCAACCTCCATCCTCCTCTAGCTACCCGCCCCCACCCGCCTGCATCACATTTTTGCCCATTCCTGAAGGAATGCATGGGCCAATTGCTCCTGTGAAGCCCAAATGGGTAATTAACTCGCAGCTTCCAACAAGGCCAGTGAAGAGCCCCAGGAAAGGTCAGTGCCCATTGAAGGGCTTTCAGGAAGGCACCTGTCAGAGCCTGGAGCACCATATTTTTTCAGTGAGCTAGATTCACCCTGCAAACATTTTGCATAAAGCTCTAAACCAAACGTTGATTAAATGCTACCATTCAGACACTCTTCTTAAAGATTTTAAAAGAAAAAATAAGCTAGATTATATATAATATTCTTACAGATGATAAAATATATACATAATTCTATTTATTAGGACTCATGCCATTTTTTCTGAGCTTTACAGCCTAGGACAAAGCAGGGAGGAGTGGAAGGGCAACAGCTTGATTTCCCAGACTACTAACTGTCTGCACGCAGGGTGTCTATTTATGACACTGCACATCACCACCAGAGCCACATGTCAATCCCCAAATTGAAAAAGATAGGGCTGAAATAAAGTAATAAGCACAAAGAACAACGCGAGGCCTACACACTACCCTGGGATTTCTACAAGTGACAGCCTGGGTCAGCAAGGGTCTGAAGGATGCAGCAGCCAGCACACAGATGCTGAAGAGGGATATGTGATCTCTCTTCCCATGTTTAGTTCAGTGGGAGAGAGTGTCACCCTGACTGTTTGTGATATACCAGCAGTCTTAACATTTTAAGCCAAGGGTCTTATTCCAATATCATAACATTTCCTGTCTTCCTTTGGAATAAAGATGATACTATACACCTGACCCATAACATCAGTGCAGCATCTCCATGCTGGCCCATCTGACACACAGAGAATCTCTGGGCAAAACAGCTGTTTATTTTCTGCACCACATCTGTGCTGTGGTAATGAATGGAGACAGTGTTACTCTCACAATAAAATACATGACTGAACTGGTAAAGCTCTGCTGAAAAGCAAGATATGCACAGTCCACCTGACCTGTGTATTAAAGTATGATTATTATGTACATACAGAAATATTTAAGTTAAGAGATCAGCTTAGGCCCCATTGCCTTTCCTCATGCTTTGCCATATTCTGTTCCTCTTTAATAACCTCAGGCTCCCATCAACTGATCACACATAAAAGCTCCAAGCCACGAAGGAAGAACTGTAGCTGCACCCAGTGAGTGATCAAACTGCAGAAATCTAAGTGAGACACACTGGTACTAGTCCTCCAGGCTTTGGCACACTAGAAGAACACTGTCATCATGAGATACAATCTGGCTTAGTACCTAGGAAACATGCTAGGCAATCAGAAACCTTTTAGTCTTAAAATCTTTTGGGGCCTTTCTGGACATGGTGTCTATTAAATGTTTGCCAGTTTCTCTGAGGGACCTGATACAGTGATGCCCATGATCCTTAAAACCCTGTATTCCTCTCTCCTATAATCTTTAAGAAATCCAGGACTGCTTTTGGAACTTATATCTTGTTTATAATTCCATTATTGTTCTCTATTCTAATTTAAGTATTGTCTTCTTAAAATCAATTTATCCATTTGGGTTGGTTTTTTTTTTAGCACTAGCTGTCCTGCAAGTGTGCAGAAACATTTAGGGAACATACACAGCATTAACCCCAAAGACTTTCACTGCACTTCTGACCACTGACCAAAATGGCATCATTGACTGGCTGTGAACAGTTCGTGAGGTGGCACGATTGCACTCAGCTGAACCTATGCTATCAAGCATTGGATCAGGCTGCCTAGGGAGGTGATGGAAACACCATTCCTGGAGGTGTTTAAAAAAACTCATAGATGTGGTGCTTAGGGACACGGTTTAGTGATGGACTTGGCAGTCCTGGGTTAACAGTTGGACATGGTGATCTTAGAAGGCTTTTCCAACCTAAATGATTCTCTGATTCTGTGATCCTATGGCAGGAAACCGTGGGTTGCCATGGGCTGGTCTGCTGCTTATTCATATTTTCAAGAGGCAAATGCCTACTAATAGCAGTCACACAGCTAAATTAATGTAATAAAAGCATAAAAAAAACCAGTTACATCGTTTCACCACATTTAAGCCTTTCAGTCTCAGATGGCTGTTTTACTGCGTGCCCATGACTCAGATTCTTCCGCAGATAGCACTGTTTGTGTAAGAAAGAGGGCACTGGACTAGAGTTTGAAAAGGATATGTTTCCTACCTCCCTGCCCTCCCACCCTGCATGCAGGTTGAAAACCTGCTAGTCAGCCTGCTCTGAAATGCAGTTTCCTACCAAAGAAACGGCAAGGAAACATTTCTCCTGAGCTGTACAGGGCTGGAAGGACTTTTACATGGTCTAATACAGACTAAGACGATGATCATATCATCAGACAGAAAAGTTAGCAGTTTACCTGCAAAGAGGTGGAGCAATCAGTCCAAGAAAGGCCATTAAACAAGTAATGCATGAGTGTGCAAGTTGCACCTAAAGCTTTATGTGGAACGAGTGAGGAAGGAAAGACTGGGAAAAAAATAAGTTGCTGGAAAGACCACAGGGCTCTGCCGATGGCATTGGGAAGGAGTCAGTAGCGCATTCTTACCTTCAAGAAGGTGTTTCAGTTGCAGGACACCAGCTACCTCCCATGTGAGGTGAGCTGGCTGCACCGCCAGCAGGGGCTCTGTGAGACTTCCACAGGCTGGCTGGCAGGGTGGGGGTCACAGCACAGGGGCCCCCCTAGCCAAGAGCCCATGCTGGCTTTCTGCGCATTATGGGCGACTGATGTCAGCAGGGTTTTACTTCCCAGAGGGGAAAAATGTAAAGAGTAGGACAGGCAACAAGAAAAGAAAAGTGAGCCTAGAGCTAAAAAGTGATGGGGACACAGGCCTGTGTTCTTACCTGGGTGCCTGTCAGTGCTGAGGCTGCCTGGCATGAGCTCCCTCTGTGCCCCCCAAGGTTAGCTGGTGGCATCCTGGGGCACACGGGCCAGCTCTGATACGTCCCAGCCGCATCACTATAACTCAGGGTGTCTCAGAAGAGCTGTGGAAAATCCGCAGAGGGATAGGAAAGGTGAAGCATGACTGTTAGAAGACAGGACACAAGAAGAAAAACAGCAACACAAAAAACGTTTACAACACTAGAGGAAGAAAGCCCGTGGAGACTGGCCAGGGGTGGGTGCTGCCAGGACTGGCCTTATGGGGCCAAGCACTGACAGCATCCTCCCTTGCCTGCCCCAGGCCCATCTGGCCAGCAGTGCCCTTCCAGGGCATTGCCAGCTGCTATGTTTTGCCTTGCGAGCTGATGAAGCATTTGGGTTATATTGTGAGGCAGAGCCCCTGCAGCAGGGATGCTTCCCCCATCTTTCCTCCCTGGCTGGCAAAGCCACCTGCTAATCCAACGGTGTTTTCACACCTACATACTTTTTTTCTTCCATACTCATCATCATCATTATCAAAAAATGTTGCTTGTTTTTGTGCTTGTTAAGAGTGCAGTTCTAAGCATGGTTGGGTTTTGTGTACTGTTTATTAAGAGAAAAGGTCACAGTGATTTTGCTTTGCAAGCCATTAAGGGGGATATACATAAGGCTCTGATACTCAGCACAAATTAATAAAGCTCTCAAACAACCCTCGGCTTCACAGTTTGCTTTTCCTTAGCACCAGTCTTTTCCATAATTTAGGCAGCACCCCTGCCCCCCCCCCCCCCCCCCCCCCCCAAATTGGGCTGCAGGGCAACAGCTTTATCTGGAAGGCTGAGAAGGAGGGGGGATGGATATAGTGAGTGCATTTTTTTTTTGAGCAGTGACGAATTTAAAAGAAGCAAAATAGCACTCCCAAAATTACAGGCAATTTCACTAATTTACTATTACCTAGTGTAGCAGAATTTTGACAGCAACGGCCACAGTGTGAGTTACTGCAAGGCATGTTGTAAGAAGCTGTGATCTTTGCACAGCCAGCCCATTTTTTTTGTATTGAACTTTGAACACTCTGTAGCGTCTGCGCCTGTGGAGAGATGGCCCAGGAAACAGCTAGAATATTAAGTACCCAGTTATATGTCTCCCAAAGGAGGCTGCTGCTAATATTATACATTACAACAACATTGCCTGAATGGTTTATTAATGGTAGCAAAACAGAGTGAATACGACATACAATGATAATAACAATAAATGTTATTTATACGGTGCCTATCTGCGACAGCGCTCTAGAGGCCTCACAAAAATACACTTAAAATGCTAGCATTGCAGTATTAAAATGTGCCCAAAGCCTCAGCAAATAAAATGGATTTGATGTTTAAAATGTGATTTACTTATACGCAGCGTCCTTAGCAGAAAATTTACATTTTAGATGGACAGATAGACATTTCTAAAAACCACTGATGGTTGTGTTTACCCAAGTGTCTGGAAGCCATCTTATGCTGATATAAAAAGATTTTGAGCCCAAGCCATCTGCACGTTCCTTTTAGGACTCAGAGCAGATTACATGGAAAGTGAAGCTCCTGAAGCAACCAGTTACATTGGATTATGTGTGCATGCAATTATAACTGCTAGGTAAATGTAAATGAACCTGGTTTTAAAATGTAGCTAAAGCGCAAGACAGCCAAGATAAACCAAAATGCCCCTGGGGTCTTTGATCCTTCTTTTATATTGCTAGATAAACAGTGCTGCATATCTGACAGTCCTTCTCGACTTCCTGTGCTTTTCCAGCTTGGGAAACACCTTTCTCATGAGCTTATTATGTGTGTTGGGATTTCCCTCCTCAAGCAGTCTGCTGCTACCTGAGCAGACAAGGTTGTGCTGCAGCTTGTCATAGCTGCCTCCTGGCCTCTGAGCTCAGCCTGGCTTTCCACAAGGGGCTGGAGCTGGTATGTTATCTCATACCCGCACCACCCTGGCTCTCCTTCCAGTGTCCAAAGCCTTTCCTCAACACCATGACTTTGACCTCAAGTATATAAAACACAGCAGATTCTCAGGTGCTGGCATCGGTGTCAAAATGAGCAATGTCTAGAGGAGCAGCAAGTCCCAAACTGCAAAGCCAACGATTTCCAGAGCTCACATCCCTTCCAGGATTACAGGGTCTTTCTTTTCAGTAACTGTAACTTCAAAATTTACCAGCAAAGAATAAAGGCTATAGCTGCCAGAAAGCTCTGCAGACTAGCTTGGGGAAAGCAACTTGGCAGCAGGGGACAGAGACTTTAAGTTAATTCCTTTATTTATACTTGGTGAGGATAGCTGAGTTAACTGACAAATTCAAACCTGACTCTTCATTCTTAAATGCTTTAACTGATCAAATAGCCAAAATCATATTTCACCATTTTGTCTAGTATGCCATTACAGAGCCATCTTCTATTTCATTTTACGGTGTTACATAGCCCAGTTACCTGACCACACTTGAAAGGTGTAAGGAGACTGACCAGTGTGCCATGTATCTGATAAAAGCCTTTCCATATGCACTTCTGACAGCATCACAGCATAGCTAAAAGGATCCAGATTTACTGTGGAAAAGGCACAACTGCAGGGAAAATCCATTACTTTGACCTTAATGTTACCATTGATAAATAAAGGTTATTAACATTCATATACTTTAAATATACTTAAGTGTATGGTTTTATTTTTCTGGAAAAAATAAAAATCTGAGGTCACCTAGAGGGAAAAGATCTCAGACTCCATGGAACAGAATCTGGCAAATGGGCACAACCTGAGGGTAAAAAAATAAAAATTAAAAAAATAATCAATCAGTAAAATTTCAGTGGTTTGCAAGCATTTTAAACCACCAGAAAACTTGGTCCCAAATTCTCCATAGAGAGTATATAAATAATTACAGCAAAACTGTTCTTAGTCCCAGGGCTTCTCTCTGACCACACAAGGGTCTTTCACCATCCCACTCCACGTAGTACGCACAGTCTCTTTCTTTAACTGTGAACAATGACAATTTCTGCATTATCAAAGAACCCAGGGGAGAAAAATCGTCTTGTCTTTGCATAAAACTCAGCACGTTTTTAAGCTTTATATAAAATAATAATGAATGTGGAAGGATCGCTAAGTTCCAAATCAATCACAGTCTTTTGATGTTATTATTAACTGCACATACTCCATTCTTGTGGTTTATGGTATCATCAGAACCCCTCAATTGATTTATACCCTGGTGATCTAGTTGTCTCTATTCATTATCCCATATTTAATTAATATATGCCTCAGAAGGAGTTGTCAAAAGGCAAAGTTAATTATAGCAGAAAAAAAAATCTAGTTGAAATCACATGTCATATTTTAGTTTAGTGACAGCTCCCACAAAAGATCATTTTAGCTGCTTCTGTAATTTTTCTGCTTCTCTGAATAAATACTATTGTATTTTCCCACCCAAGTAATAAAGACTTGTCTCTACTATTTACAAGGCACTTTAGACTGCAAAAAGGGTTCTTACATAATTAATCTTTTACTAAATATTTGCAATTTTTGAGCTACACTTAAAAACCTGATCCTGAAGAATGCAGAATTTGGCAACAGATTATTAATCTTACTCATCAGGCTCATATAGCATCCTTTATGAGGGAAAGCAAGTATTATACAACCTGTAGGCAAATACATCAGAATTTTTATTCAAAATTATTCCAGCTGTGTGGGCAACCTTTTTTGAGGTGCTTTCACCATGTTCAAACAAATGACTCCTTCTGGAGGAATGTTTGTAGAAACAGTACTTTTTAAGTTCATGTTGGAAAATATTGATATAAAATGAACATTTTAAGTCTTAAGTATAAATCTTCACTGGGGGAATTTGATTCAAAGCTTTACACTCATCCAATCAGAGGTGTGAGGCTCACATATCCAAAAAGAAGTTATTCTGCTTGTCTTGAGTTAGGTATATTTGAAATTGTATCAGTCAGAGCCTACTTACAAATAATACTGATTTCAAGACACGTTTGCAGAATTTTAGTGAATTTTAAAAAAATTGTAATATATTGAGGAGATCCTATCTATTCCCAGGTATAACTTACTAAAAGAAATAACAAATATTAATCATAGTAAGCTGGGGATGAATGCTGCTATGTACACAGCACTTGCACTCTTTACGTTATATATGCTGACACAAGGAAACTATTAAACCAATACTTTTTAATACTTGTTGTATAGGATTCTATTCTCATATATCTGTGTTCATTCTGCTTTCATTCTGACCTTTTACTTGAGGTCTAATAGAATCTCAGAGGGATGGCAAAGTTAGAAATATAAAACATGTAAAAAAATTATCTAAAACTATTCCACCCATTTACAACTCCTTTATTCCATATGCTCATACCTTCCATTACACAGAATTTTACTGTATACAGCACCTGCCTAGATTCCTTTATAGAAATCCTTTTACACGACTTCACCAGACAGCTGATGTTCCTTCACTACAAAGATTCACAGATGTTTTAGACTGATGATTGCTGTCACCCCCCAGATTTTCTCCACCACCAGCACTATTGCTTAGAAATCTGTGATTATATATATTCCAGGTTACAGGTCTGGAGACATGTAACTATAGACCACTTATCATGACCTTATGGACTGCAGACTACCATTTATGAACCAGGGCTTTGAGACTCATCTTCCAGCTGTATGGAATAAATAGTATTGCTGCAAAGCATTTGAGGACACCCACATCAAGAGGCACAACTCTGCTCTCGATTACAGCCCATATGTATAAAACCACTGTAACATACCTATTTTATTTCCTGAAAGCTTTCAGGGGAAAATTTTGTCATCAGCAGATTCTTAAAGTGGAATTTCAGACTTCAGTTTTTCCCCATCAGAATTGACTGCAATGTTTCTGGCTGCCATTCTGCAACACTGTCATTCCGGAGTAACACAATCCTTCCTTCGGAGTGCCGAAATTTTCAGAACTCTTCTAAACGCTGTTTCTGATTTGGAACCTGTAACATTAGCATCCATAACAGTCACAGTGCACTGGACTGTGAAGTTGAACAGTATCTATGCCTGTGAGCAACAGCAACAATTAGCCCATCAAGCAGGAAAACACACCCTAGCAGCCTCATTGTCCTCTGCAAGATTAACACTGCTTTACCAGCCACCTGAACAGCATCATGTCCCAACCAGGGACACGGCAAGCATGTACTATTAATGAAGACCTGACATTCCTCAGCCTCTAAAGCTAAAATTTTCAAAACTGAGTGGACAAAACTGAATTCCTGGGTCAACACTTCAATACTGAATGTTTTGATCTTGCAAAACATGTACTCATATTCTTTTCTGTTTGGCAGTATATTTCACCTCAAGAGGACCGCTGCTCTACATACAAAGTTGATCAGAGTTTTCAATGCTTTGCTAAATTTCAAAAAATTGATCTAAGGATACTACTGCAGGACGTCTGTGCAGGACCCACAGAGCCTCCACCCAGCTCCCTATTGTTACAGTATCCCTAAAAGGCATCATCTTGCCCATCCCCTGCCACCTGCAAATCCTAGGCGATGCCATTTCTGGAGAAACTATGAATGTCTAACAGAGCTGGTCAACTTGTTCTCTGTGAGTTTTCCAGCAAACCGGGTGACATTATGTTGGTTCATTAACCATTTCTGAGCAGATTTCAACTCTTTACCTATCCATTTACTGTTTGTAGCCATATAACGCAGCTAATGCAAGTTTTAGCAAGCAAGTATCTAAGCCTCACTGCTTATTTAGATTTCTTGAATGTGACTTAAAGCATTTGAAATAATGAACACAAATAAAGAACATAAGAAACAAGTATAGAACATAAATATGGATATATTCTTCTATATAATATTTAGCTTAAATAACTAAAATAAATCTATAAATATTGTTTCTATACCTAAAATAATACCAATATATAACAAATAACACAAGTCTATATACAAATAAAGAACATAAAAATCAAGCTAGACCGTATTAAGTATCAAAAAAGGAGGTGTATCACGAACAAGTAATTCAGAAAGAAATATACTTTTGCAACATTTGCAATATGTGACCCACTATAATTTCTAAGAGCGAGACTGACCATAGAATACCACAGTTTATAACCATTCAACCTACATAAATATATTTATGAACTTTCAAGCTTATCTTAATTTTTACCATCATACAATACTTTTTGCCTTAATAAGCATGCATTCACAGGTTTGGGATTTTCTATTACAGCTGTTTAAGCTGGCTAATTGGCATATATCAGTGAAGAAAGTATTGTGCCCTTTAAATTATACCTCAGCTGAGACAGTATAGCGACCAGAATCAGAGAGCTTGTCTGTCAGGGAAATTATATCTTGGCTGAGACAGTATAGTGACCAGAATCAGAGAGCTTGTCTGTCAGGGTGGGGAGCAAACATCTCCCATCACCTTCCCAGAGGCAGTCCCTGCTCCAGCAACTGTATATTTAAGGACAGAATATGATTTTCTTGCAGTACTCTTTTCAAGTTACGCACGAATACACACTGGCACTCAGGTACAGTGATAATGGATATAGGCTGAGGAAAAAAGAAAAACCTGTGTAGGATGGAGGGTATAGATGTTCTTTCATCAATACAAGGACACTAAAAACACACCTAAAAAAGCTTCATCAGACCACCTCTGTGCATTCTTGCCACAAATCACCACTGTTCTCATGAATTTACAGAGGAACCTAGTAAGTAAATACCTCTTCTTCACTTGTATAGTAAAAATGGTAGGGAAAAAAAAAAAAAAAGGTTGTAAAGTGTCTGCTTGGGAGTATATACAAACTAAATCAAAGGTATTGTTCAAAATTTACAGCAGGTCATCTCTTCTTTTTTCCTGTTTCTTTTCAATATCGAATGAAGGGCTGACCAGCAAGGTCAAACTTTCCTTATTAATGAGGCATTGCTAGAGCTTTGTCTCATTAGGGCACTCAGAACTATGCATTTACTGCAATTTGCAGCACTTAATAGAGAAAGGTCAGAGCGGGTTACGTTCAATTTCCACTTGGCAGAGGGAGGGAAAATGGAAGCAATTCATTTGCACAAATTTGAATAATTCTTCTCAGTCTCCTTTTCTTTATCTATGTCTAGATAATTCGTGCATCTTAGCCCACTCACAATCATCCCAAACCTGCCAACAGCCAGCTTTCTATAAAAACTGTAATGGAGCTGACAGATTCTATGAATCCAGGTGTCAAAATAAAGCCATTCAGCTCGCCCCCCCCTGCCCCGCACACAACAGGGAATAGGAGCTGCCTCTAGTGAGCTCTTAAACTTATCATAAATGTATCAAGATTGCTGTGGGCCATGAAACAGCTGTAGACAATTAATCTTTCCACAATTCTTCGGCATAAGAATTGCTTTCCCCGTGAAGTAACATCTGCCATGCTGAGGTGATTATTCATGGGCAATGGGCGCCACCATAGTTTTATGCATAGAGCCATCAGTGGCAATGAAGCAAAATTTATAGTTTTCCCTGGTTCAGTAAAAATAACATTTCAGCTGCATTAAAATGTCATCCATCAGCATTGTCCCAGAGCACAGGGCCCCATCTCATCCAGAGAAATTAAAAAGTATTCATTTTAATGGTAACTTGCGAAGCTTGCAGTGACATTGCGCTTCCCCCCCCCCCCCCCCCCATCTTTTTTGTAAGCAATATTGAGGAGGAGGAGGACTGAAGGAAAAGGTTATGTGGTGCAGCGAAGCTGAGGATTAAATGTGCTACTAGGGAGTAATGATATACCAATTACTGGGCTGCTGGTTCTTATTTATTCATAACCCCTGAACGTTTAATCAAAAATCCTTGAATCAAATTGAACAACTAAAGAAGGAAAGTTATTTCACAGAGATAATGTAATTCTTCAACTTAAAAAAAAAAAATGGAGAAAGAGAGAGCGCCAAATGGATGTAAAGGCAAGACATGGCTCTTGCCAGAATGACAGTGTTAGTCTTTTAAAACATTAGCTTAAAGGAGTAGGGAAATTTAAGCCGGAAATGTAATGGTCGTAATTTACAAGTGAGTTTCTATTCTAACTCCTAGAGTAAAGCTGATTAATGTCTCCTTTGGCAGCATGCTCAAGAGAGAAGTGTGCAAAAACTTACTGTGTGAGTTTAAAGTGCTCTGTGTTGCTCACGTGTCATGGACAGACCCCAACCATCAGGCCGTTCTGGCAGCACCTTGCTCTAGCAAGCACTGACAAGTCAAGGACTGCTTAGGAACTGGGGTGCCATTCACGTAAGCAAAGACAACACAGCCCAGATTTAAGACTATTTGGACACTTACATGGATGAAAAACATTTTTCCTTGGTACAGAAGTGACTGAAACAAAGAGCGGACCACATCTGCACCTCTTGGAACTGGATCTGGACATACGGGCTCCACAGCCCCCTCTCAGGTATTTTTTTCCATAGCATTTCTGTAGAGAAAAGCTTTCCCTGAGGGTTCAAATCCTCTGGTTTGTGTTTCTCTGTCTTATAACCCACCTCATTAAGACATAAGGGCCCAAAACAGAAATTCAGGCTTGGACCAGGAGACAGATCTCAAATCCTTCAGAAAGTTAAGTGGTACCAAAATATATGCTGCTGAGTCTGGAACACCTTTAATTTCAATAGAACAACTATAGCAAGTAGATGGACATTTATCTGTGAAAGTATAGCTTATTCTAATAAAAATACCTCCTTCTCTCTTCTGAGAGTCTCTAAAAAATACCAAATGCACAGTGAGAGGCAAATTCCCAGTCTAGTGCCTTTATCTGAGAAGGCAATGAATTATGGTCTAAAAGAAAAACTACATTTCCTTAAGTGAGAGACAGGGCTCTCAGGAGCTGAGTGGTGGTGAGCAACTCCAATGAGGAACAAGCAGGCTTGTGCTAAATTGTTACCTGAAATGTTTGGGTTTAGCTTCATTCTTCCGTTTGCTGTGCAGTAGGAGGACTGACTCAAGGCCCACATCTAGGTTGAAGGAGGCTTGAGCTGATCTCTAATGGATCCTACACTTTTTACTGTTTGCTGCAGGAAAGAAAAAAATTGTGACGCTATGAGACCTATCCCCAACAGGAGAACAAACAAAATCATTTTGATGGTTTGCATAAATTGTTTCAATCCCGCTGCTGATTCATTGGAAAGGACAGGTTCAGCTCTTGGGTCCTGACCAGACCTCCCTTGAATTATGAGGGGCCTTGGCTGGAAAAAATATTACTGTTGGCAAGATCAGAAAACAGTAACAGTGCCTGCCAGGCCCTCTTGAGACTTCAGCGATCAGCTTAAGTGGCATGCTGAAGGACAAGACTCAAGAGCAAAGAAAATACTGAAGGGGAATTACAAGTAACAAATCCTGTATGGATTCAGAGAGAGAAGGTAACAGCTAGCGGGAAATTATCTAAGAAATAAATTTGACTTAAGGAGAAAATACAGATCGATTCATCAGTGTGGTAAGGAAAAGATACCCAGTGTTTACTAGACTCCTTTGTTGGGGGAGAAAGATGAAGCTTAAGGAGGCAAAAGAAACCCCTATGAGAAGAAGCCAGAGAATAAAAGCAGAGGGAAAGGCTCTGGGAAAGTTGGGAAGACAAGGTATAAAATTAGGGACCAAAAAAATAATTAAAAAAAAAATCACATGAAGAACAACAAAGATAAAAAAGTAGCAGAGAAAGCATGCACCTGATACAGTGAATTCCCAGCAGCCAAGGCTCTACAGTCTGCAACCTTACACTCAACTTAAGAAATTCCATTTAGGAAGCACTGATCAAGATCCCTCCCAGTTTCCACAAGTAATCTGAACTTTCCTGGATTCAGCCTATGCACAGAAATAGCAACCTTTGGGTCCCGCTGCAGCTGAGAAAGCACAGTCATCCAGAGGAAGTACACACTTTGCTTTTTCATAGAAATTTTACTTTCATGTGATCTTGGACTGCATTCCTTATCTTAAAAAATACAGGGTTTGGCTTATGAATATGCAGCTCTTTATGAACAGAAAAAGTCCACAGACTGTGGATGACTACCTTTAAAATAATACAAAAAAAAAAAAAAAAAAAAAAAAGAAAAAAAAATACAAACTCCTCCTCTTTTATTTTTTTCAGTCAGAGAGGTAAGGATAAAACAACGCAGAAACTTCAACAAACAAAGAAGTCTGCTAAGTTTCATATGCTTAACTCTGAGAAGAAAAATAAAGCAACCTTTATTTTGTGTGCTGTGGAGCTGCCTGGAGGCTTATATCAAACTGTTTAGTTACAAGGTTAGAATTGAGTTTCACAGGTACTAAGAACAGACTCAAGATCCATTCAGTACTGCACCTCTCTCTGACAGCTACAAGTAGCAGACTCCTCAGGAAACTGCATAAGATCAAGACGGAGTATTTGTTCTCCTGGGTGTTATTCCCAGTTTCCAGCAATGAATATTTCAGGGATCTCCTGTACCACAGGCTGCCTCTTCTACATCACTTGTAATAGCCAATCCTGCTCAACAGTATAATTGTGCTTTCGATGAACAGTTTCAAGCAGCTCTGGAGAGCTGCCCTTAACTCAGTGCTATGCCTTCCCCTTCCCACTACCTCTCACTTCTGGAGAAGGGCGTTAAGACAGATGTTGGTCAGCGCTACTGGCAATGGCCCAGGCAGATGAGCATCATGTCAAGGACTCACAGAAACCAGGTCTCTTGTGCATTCAGAGGAGAGACAGAATCCTTTGAGCCTCAAGTAGGGAAATTGGCCGAGGTGTTCAAGTAGGTGAACCCTCTCCTGGAAGTTAGCAATACAAGGATGAGTTGGCTTTCAATTTAAAAATGTTTCAACTCAAATGGTAAGCCACAAGGCTTTTAAAATTTGGCTCTTTTTTAAGCTGTACAATTACCCTTCCCAAGAAATGTTAGGACAAGACAATTAACCATGTTATTGATTTTCTAAAATAGCAATCTTACTGTGACTTCATCAGGAAATCTGCTGATGCCGGGCCATAACTGCATTCACTGGCCACACCAAGCTGTCTTTTCCAATTGGGAAGGTCTCCCTCACCTTGAAGATGCCTGGGTTTCACCATGACACAGGCTGGATATTTTTAGGGATTCATGAAGGAGTTTCAACTATCATTTATCACCTGAGGCCCAGAAAGCCCAATGGAAGCTTATGCTCATAACAGAAATCTGCACAGCATTATCCAACATCCCTGTACTAACTCGCTCTAACAGAATAAAAATGTGCAAGGAAGCACCGATGTCATAAGCTGCAGCACACACTAACAGCCCGAGTATGTACCCAGGGTGTCGAGGGAACCAGCATCTGAGTCGCTCAGCCAGGATGAAACCGAATCTCTGTTCTCCCATCTGAGGTCAGTCATGCATTGGATTTAACTCACCAGGCTCCACAAAAAAGTACAACTGTACTTCCCTTTTGCTGGGCAAATTTACCAGTGCAATTAGGAACAGTGTGTCAGCTTCAGCCAGAGGAGTCACCCATAGGCAAAAAATAGGGAAACCCTGGCAGGTAAGTACTGTTAGCCACTTGACAGGTAAGGTGATGAGGAAATTACAGACAATCTGCTTAAAGTCATGTAAGATTGCAACCAACCTGGGAACTGTCCTCAGATCTGCAGTCATACTCATCCATCAAGTATTCCTTCACACTCATCTTTTTTCTTGGTACATGGCGAGATGTACTACCGTCCAGCAATTTCTCAGCAGCTATGCCCATGTGCACTGAAAGAAGCAATTTAAGGCGAGCTGAGGGTCTTCTGTTAATTTAGCAAACCACCATTTTTCTATCCTACCAAAGTCATAGCAAGGAGAGAATCTGCAGTGAGAAGGAACAACATGTTTCTGCAACATCAACTCTCAGCCAACAGCACCCATTCATTCACTTTCTAGCAATAACAAAAAATATGAGGTGTTCACATTTGGAGCCAAGGAGAGAGCAAATTAAATCTTTTCTCTTATTCTTCCCATAGAGCTAAACACCTTTTTTTTTTTTTTTTAAATGTGGTTATTTACTATAACTTTACTTCATTAGTGTTAAAGACATTATTTCATGTTAAATGTTGTGGGTCTTTTAAAATAGAAGATACTGGGAAAAAATGGAGGGTTGCTTTATCAAACACATTAAACTCTATCTCTATCTGATTTTAAAAAATTGTGAAGCACAAATTATCCAGAGCTTAGCACTCAGTGTCTCTTCCTTGGCCTATAAAGTCAGCAGTTATGGTGTTAAAGTTTAATCAATCCCATAAAATGTTACTCAGAAAGTGACCCTGGTGTTATGGCTGAAGTACATCTCCTACATTAAAAAGCACTTTCGTGGAAGCCAGAGCAGTGTTATTGAAAGAGAGAGCTAATAGGTATCTAGATGAGGTTATGAAAGGGAGGTGGAAGTAAAGGGGAGTGTTGGGAAAGGCAGTGGAAGGAAGAAAGTAAGAGGAGAGGGAGGAGAAAATTCTTTTTTTCCAAGTGGTTCCCCACATAGCTAAATGTAAATATGTCAATGTTCTGGTTAGAAGGATAAGAAGTTCTTCTTACCATTGCTCAAAAGCAGAGTTCTTCATGAATTTCATAGTAAAGATGGATGCAATTTTCACAGTCAACATGGGAAGATTACAGCAAACAAGACCGATGGTTACATCACTGTAGACAGATGACAGGTCATGACTAATTTCTGCAAATAATAGGGTTTTGGATAGTCTTAAGATGAGGTTAATAAAACTATAACTTCATTGGAACATTATTTTTGTTGGCAAAAAAATAAAGTCAGATCACTAATTATGGTCTATGAACACCCTTTTTCATCATTATTGTCCTGACTATTGATTCATTTCCTGACATGCAGATATATTCCGCTGCAAATGTAAGCACTAGGTAGGATATAATAGGTCTTCCCACATGTTCTAATTAATTTATGTTTTGGGTCAGAACAGCCATCATCCTTTGATACTTATATCACAGCGCATGATAACTCTGTTTGGATATTGTCATCGATGAAGAAAATGAAAGCACATAAACACTTCTGAAGGAGGTAATACGGCTTAAAATCAGAACAGTTAAGCCTACCAAGAAGTTCAAAACTGCAGAGTGTGCTGCCAGATCTCTGTATTTCACCCAGCAGATTTTAGACTCCATCATTCACCAATAGATTTTCATAAAATTCTATCAGACTTCAGGTCAAGATTACTAACCATGCTGGTGCAAGATATCATGTCTTCTAGACCCATGTCCAAGCACATGCAAACAACTAAGATTATCAGAGGCATTCAGAAACTACTTAAGTCAGTACCTTACCAGAAATAGTCCCCTCTGTTAGATGCTATGCAAGAAGAACTAAACAGAGACAGATTCTGAGGACAACTCAATTTTAAGAAGCAGCTGAACAAAAACTATTTTAAGATGGAAAAAAATATTCCTCTTTCAAAGGACTCTGTCTCTAAATTACCTGCTGGTGATTAGCAGGGTATTCCCAAACCCTAAAGAAAACAACATTTGTTTGCTTCGTACCTATGAGAAATTTCAAGTGACTTTTTTTCTCAAGGCTATGGATGAGGAGAGGGCCATATTGTAAAGATCATTTGAAGTTAGTTATACCCTGAAGTGTGAACGTCATCTGCAGCATCATAACATAGGAATGTGCTAATGTTCTAGCCTATTTTTACTACAGTAGCTAGTACTTGCTATTTTATTAAAAGATTATCCAAGCCTGACCTGGGGTGGATTCCAGTACTGCTTATTCCAGAGTGTCTTTAACTGCAGTAAGGATTAGCATGTAGTTCTGAAGAGGAAAACAGGAAAGCTCTCATCTTAAGGACAGAAAAAAATTAATGTAAGAATCACCACTGCAAAATTCATGTAGAAAACATCGCTGGACAGCTCCCTCAGCCTGCCGGGCCCTCCAAGACAAACCAGTTGGCAGCCAGCCTTCCTGCTGCGGCTGTTTTCCTCCAGAACGTGTTACAACATCTGAAAGGAAACATTCTCCAAACCGATTTGAGTTTAATCTCAAATAACCATATGTTCATTATCAAGTGAATAATTTACAAGGAAGTAGATACCTGCGATGACTTAAACAGAAGATGAAGATTGACTCTGAGGGCTTTGTAGATTAGACTGAATCTCAGAAACAAGACCACAACCTAAGGAGTAAATGATGACAAGTTATTCACAATTCCTACATGTTCACAGTTCTGCGCAAACTAATCTGTAAAGGCTATTATATGCTAGAGCTCACTGAACAAACTTAAATGTACAAAGGCATCAGAATGTATTGTCCAGGCTCAAACCAAATGATATTATTCTGAATTTCACTTTGAACCTCTCGGTTCACACAATGTGGAATTCATTCAAGTTTTTTAGTGTTTAGATCTGAGGCTTTAACTATTTTAATCTTGGAATGTATTGCAATGCAAGAAATATTTTAATAAATGTAGTCCTTTAACCAGAAGGGAAATTATAGTAAGAATTCAATTGTCATTCCTAAGCAGCACTCACAACTCAAACATGGAGGCATTCTGTACAGTTTTATACCTAACTATGCCAAAACCTGTCTTTGACATAACCATTCTGACTGCAAGGCAAAGGTACTGAATAAAATTATGAGAAAACCCACCTTATTAACTCAAAGACCTTGAACTGTTCAGGTGAAATTTGCGAACATGCAGAAGTTGACATCAATCAAACATAATTTCTAAAGTCCTCAACTTGCTAATTGGTCCAGATCTCCAGAATGACCAAAGCTGCAAGCACAAAAGACTGGTTAACTTACTGTATTAATCTTCCAGTCTTCTGGGGCAATTGATGTGCATTTTGACGCCCAGGCTATTTTTAAACAGCTTTGACCACAGGCTTTCCTCCCTGCTGAGAGACTACTGCAAAGCCATGGCTGCCACCAAAGTTTTCCTTCAGTATTTAAACTAAACATTTTGCCCACCTTTTCATCTTGCTGCTCTGATTTTCTATGTCCTGTATACAATACATAATTCCTTTCCCTTTTTCAATTTTTTTCTCATGAAAAATATTTATAGACAATGATTTCTTGCTCAAAATTGAGATGTTTGTAAGGCAAACAGTAATTAATTTGTCTCCCTGCCATGCCTCAGAATAACAAAAATCAAATTGAATTTCTCTCTAAATAATTTCACACAAAAATAAAGCTCTTTATCATCATCTTGACTCGAAACATATTGCTAGTGAACACACGTATAATCTGCAATGGGAGGAAGGTCTAGTATTTAGCAGAGATACAATAAATTATGAATAAATAAATATAAGCATGTCTTGACTACAAAGTTTCAATACAGATTAGTGTTTGAATCTCCCCAGCACAGAGGAAGGGTTGCTATTTCAGTATTCTTCTGACCAGTCTATTCAAATTATGAGCTAAAAAGGGCTTCTTTTTTTAGTTCCCTTAAATAACTTATTAGTTAAAAGGATGTGAATTAACTTAGAATGAATGTTCAATTCATATAGTAGAATCGCCATCATCATTATTACAGGAAGCTCTAATCATTACGCAGCCACTAATATAAGACATTCTGCTAGCTTGCCTTTAATGAACATGACTCACATTTCACTTTAATGATTCCTGCACCCGTCTCCTCTGTGCCTTCTCCTTCTACACAACCATGGGGGGAAGGGTGGCCTACATAGCTTTTTAAAGATGAAAGGCTACCTTTTAAGAAGAGAGTCACTTCCAGTACCTTTATTTTATAGGAGCTCACACTGCAAAGCCTTGGAGAAATCTGACATCCAGAGAGTACTCGGAGCCATCTCCTTTCAAGGAGTCTCCAACCAGGCCACCCAAAATGATGGCACGCCGCAGGAGTGACCTCCTCAAGGGGGCTGAACAGTCGGCAGCACTTCCTCCAGAAAAGTCACCTTCTCATCTTGCCCAGTCAATTCACTATTTTCTACAAGAGAATACAGCAACTTCTGCAGAGCAGAGCTCAAAGAGAAGGGGCTTGCAGAGGTGGCAAAACAGAGACACAGGTGCATTGTGTTAAGGACATGCAACTCCAAAGAGTCTGCAGGAATATTCCAAAAAGCAGCCCAGCACCTCACACCCTCCTTCCTCACCCAAATCTAGCCTCACTGTAAAAATCAGGTTTTGACATACTGAAGCTTCAGATGGCTAAAACAACCCATGTGGTCCACTTACTTCTACCTCCTAGGGCCTTAAATATCTTCACAGCATAAACCATTTCTCAAAAATCAATCAGATCACAGTCAGAAATACCTCTGTGGCACCCATAAACTATTGTTTGAGAAGCACTACTAATAACAGCCAGGGACAATCACAAAGTTAGCTCTTCACGTCTGCTACAAAAATACCCCACCCAACTGCATTCATGGAAACCCACCCAACTGCATTCATGGAATGAGGGATAAATAAAACCGCTAATTTTCACAGGACTTACATTACATTCCTTCCAGTTTTGTGGCCAGTAGTTACACAATTGAACCGCAGAATTAATTTCACTACAAAGCCCATAATTTAAACAGAATCCTACTCCTATTACCCTGACTGCTAGAGCCAATTCTATGCCATGTGTTATCACAGCCTTCCCAAACGATAGGACTTTAATAGTTTGAAGCAGTCAGGTTCTGGTTTTATGGGTGGTGGTTACAGGTGTAAATAAATTACTTCTTTACACACCAAGAAATTCTCCTCAGCCAGATAGACTAAATAGACTAAAACATTTTACAGCATTCCTGGGAACCAGATAAAGGAAAAGCAGAGATGATTTCACAGAAGTTTTCCCACATCCACCCCATCCAGGTGTGATGTCTGGCACAGACCCACAAAGCCCCCAGCCATGTGAGGCCAGGGCTGCACAATACTACAGCCACTTAAAACACTGACGTTAGTCTAGGGAGGAATGATGTCATTACTAAAACTGGCTGAAAAGTTTAACATTAGTGTGCTTCCCTTTATTTGGCAGTCTTTAGGTTTTTTAACTTTTACACACACCAATTCCTTTCCTCTTATCACTAAATTTACAAAGTCTGGCAAAGTTAAATCTAAGTTTCTTAAATTATTTTAACTGTCCAGAACCTGTTTAATATCCAGTCTTACAGGCAGCACCATACAGGAATAAGGTTTGATCCACTCACTCCTGACTTAGAGGCTCCAAAGTATAACTGTCATTCAAACTCCACAGGGTGCTCCTAGCAAGGGACACGGAAGGGGCACAGAGTGCAGTTCCCATGTCAAGAGGCTTGATTGCAAGCAGGGGGGACATAACATTTTAGGAACAGCACATTGAGCAAAAAGGGCCCCTGATCCTAAACTAAAGCAACAAGGCACCCCCTTCTAATTACCAAAAAAAAAGACAAGATACTGCCTTTTCCCAACAGTCTTTGGCTACCGCCATATGTGACACACGCCCATGCCTAGCTCCTCAGTTTCATTCATTATCTGTCTACAGCACATCCCTTTATGCCCAGCACTCTTAAGAGATGCACAACTTTCTTCCATTTTGGTTTTGGAAGACCATACCTACTATTTCATGCATTCTTCTCTTCTGCAGTTGCTTCCCTTTACTCCTTACAACTATACAACCTTTTCTCACTCCTTGGTCTACAGCACACAAGGATTTGCAGGATCACAGCTGAACTATTCCTGAAAATGCCAAACATCTTATGCCCAAAATTCATCCATGGTGTAGTTCAGCAGCTCAATCCATCACCAATGAATATGGCCCAACATGTCTGAGTACTTTTCTAAGAGGAATGGAACACCAAAGTCAGCTAAAACAACATTTCTGATCTGAAATGTTGACCAGATTTTAGTGATCCAAGAACAAAATGTTTTCCTGTTTGGTTTTCATGGTAACAAAATTAAGATCCTCCCCCCAGAACTCACTTTTTGCTGTCATCCTGCTTCACATTATTACAACCAAGAAAAGAAGCAGAACTGCTGATTACCATCAGAAAGACTTTTCTAGGTTGACTGGCAGAAGGAAAAAACAGTTAACCCAAAAGAAAACACAGTACAAGTTCAGAAGCCTGCAAAACCATCCCAAGGCACCCAGGCATTGCCCACAGAAAGTCCCTGAGTCTTTTGAGTCAAATTCACACATTTCAGCTGGTGCTGAAGAGCATCTTTCTCAAGTGGCTGAACAAATGACTGTGAGCCCGTGCGTTAGACTCTGACCCTCACAGGCTTGCTCAAGTTTGCAACGATCCCAAAATTTATTCTTGTCAACACCACACAATTTTTAATACATCACTTGCTTTTCAAGTAAAATTAACACTTCACAGTCCGATCCTGCTTCCTAGACAACTCTATCCTAATTGAAACTTCCGTGATTTTATTCCAAGAGAGCAAGAGCTTTGTAATTTTAGCTGCAGGGATAGATAAATAATGAACTGCATAGGTTTCTCCAAACAAAGTATCACGTCCCCTGAATGCAGCTACCTGACAAAAGACATTAGACTACAGGAGCTGGGACTGTGCTTAAGCTCAAACGTGTATTGTTAAATGTGACATGCTCAATTTATCATTAGTTATGAAGTGAAAACGGATGAATACACATTCAATTTAGTTCAGCTGCTTTCTTCATTTATCACACTCTTTCATCATCCATCATTCTCTCCCGCCACCCTTTTGATTTGAACAAATAACACACTTTCATAAGTTTAATCTAATTAATCATAATTGTAAGGTAATGTTCCCTTAATGAAGCGTATATTGGGCTTTATAAAGTTTGTTGCAATTTTAATAAAATCTGTTCCAGATAAAATCTACAAATGTTTTCAATGGAGCCAAAACCAGCCCTATCTCTCTCCCACTCATTACTAAGGTTGATGATGATGTATCATTACAAAGGATTGCACAAGCATATTGTGCTTTTATAGAACCACTGTTTCAATAAATTGGAAAGCGTTCATCATTTTATGAGACAAGACATGCAGTTAAAAAAGTTAATTGAAGTAGAAACAAATTAGAAAACCAACCTAAAAGATTTTTCACACATTATTGTTAGGAAATACACAATACTCCCTATCTTCTGAGGGCATCTCACATGCCAAAGATGATATGAAGAAGTTGTTCCTTAGCAGCAGAAGTGGTGTACAGAGCTACTAAGTTTTGTTGCAGTTCTCCAACTGCAGTTAACCCAGAAGAGAGGCTTTCTAGCAACATCAGTGAACGTGTATCTTCATGCATTAGACCAAGGTAAGAAATGCCAGTTTTTCACAGGAGAACTCAGTTTTGTTCACTGAAAGTTTTTGAGCCATTATGACCCCAGATTTCATTCCCCACCCCACCCCCATGCCCCGCCTATGCTAGACAAAATTTCTTACCTCATCTTGTTGTGATTTTCAAAGGCTCATAAAGCATTTTGGAGCATCTGGGCAGAAAGTGCTGTGGAAGTCAATATTATGTATGATGATTATTAAAGAGCAATTTTATTTGATCATTAACAACATACATGGACTCTTCATACCAAGATTAACATAACCTCCATTTGCTAACATCATAGCATACTCATTTGTATCTGTTTCACTCTTATATTGGCAATTATTTCTAAGTTGCAAAAGCAGAAATAGCACATTAGAAAATTTACTTATTTTCCCACTGACAGGATTTAACATCTCTGAGGCACTACTGACAGATGTCTGTCCTTTTCAAAATCTGGTTGAAAGCTGTACTTCTTTGATCCAGTGATTTTTTCCCCAAATCAGTACCATTGTCATAAAGGTTGCTGCACAGGTATTGGCGATTCATACTCCACCCACCCAACCCTTTTTCCACAATGTAATATCCATATTTTCATTTTCAAGTGCAGTTTTACTAGCTTTAGTTTAGCCTTTTCCCAAACTAGTGAGAAATTTTGGCAAGAGGAACAATTGTAACCATTATGTATTACTACCACCACCTTCATCAAAATGAAGGTTCACCTGGCTAGATGATGGGTGAACAACCCAGAAAGCACCTAATTCCAGCATCTTATTCTGATGCAAGTCATAGGATCCTTTCTCTTTTCATCAGGAAGGAGTAAAGACAACGTAGTTCTACAGATTGTTCCCTGGTTTATGTCAAGGAGTTGCAGAGCTTTTCCCTTCCACTTTGTGAAATGAATGTGTGATGGTTTCTGGCAGACTGTTAGACAAAATGTGATTGTGACTCTCCCTTGTTGCACACAAGATTAGAGCTGCACAGCTGCCAGTGCTCCCTTTAGACCTGGCAAGTTATTTTACATACCACACAAACAGTGGCAGAAAATAGAGATTTACTGGTTACAAACAAACACAAAGGCAACACTAAAAGGAACTAACTTCATGTCTAACATGGACTTACTGTGGCCGATTGCCTCTTAACAGCCACTTATTTCTGTAACTCACCCCTTGAAACACAGGAGTACAGGGCTTAATAATCCACCAAGGACACAGAACACCTGAGTAGTAATGCCAGGAACAGGAAATAACACAAGAGCAGTAACAAGCCCTTGTAGCTGGAGCTCACTGCACTAAGTTCACCTGTAAAGAAGCAGATACCCAGGAGAGATACCTGGGTCAGCCTCTTTCTAGACAGAGGCTGGTACAGTGATATTACGTGAAAAAAAAAACTTTAGACATTTAACATAGTTCCGTATTCTACTGAAAAGAGAAAAACTGAGGTCTCAGCTGGTAAGGGAGAAGGATGCAATGCAAGCTCTTCTCTCCAGACAGGGGGAGTTTCTACATCTTCCCAGCTGGGAGCATTCCTGCTGTAGTCCCCTTTCCCAACTCTTCCCCTTATTCCCATTTTACTCACAACAATTACATGGGCCAGTGAGGTGGTACTTTCTGTTCCTTGTCTTATGCCCCTTCAATTTTTAATATTTTTTTTTTTACTCAGAATGAGTATATCCTCTAAGGCTAAGTTGCTACACCAGCCAGTGTGGCCAAAGCACTGCTACCAATTAAGTTAAGTACAAAGTATGAGATCAATTAATCATTCATTATCTTTACAATGCAATAGCTGAAGCTTCCAATAGCTGAAGGCAGCCCAATAATCCTTACAACCCCCAAGGTGCTCATCTTCTCCTAAGTTGATCATTCATTATCCAGAGCATATCAGCACAGAAAATTCTTCATTTTTCAAGGCAATCAGTCCAGTAGAAATGACAAGCCTTTGAAGCTCTGGTCCACCTCAAATATATGAAGTTTAAAAGGCCTGTAAACACAAGTTCAATCTTAAAACAGGTTTAAGACCTCATCCTGCTTTCAGTGAAAGCAAAGGGAAAATTCTTACCGAGCACTTGGAATTCACATTCATTTCACAATACTGACAAAACCAGGTAACCTTTACAAATGTATTGGTCTGCCCTAAGTGCTACCTCTGTCCCAAGGCAGAAATATATAAGAATCCAATCCAAGAGATGCATATGCAGTGAAGAAAGGTGCCTTTGGTAAATCGAATATAGGCAGGAAGTGCTTTCAGGCTTCTGGTGTATGAAAGCTAGAAAGTACACGTGCAAAATATCCCAGCTCCTGCCTTCCTTGCTCTGAAATGACCTGCAGCCTCTGCCACAGAACAAACAGCAAGATGGCAGCACAAATCACAGAAAGCCCAGGAGGTACACACATAAGTTAATTCCCTACTAGAAAACATTCAGACACAAAATTATGTTAATTCTCTTGTGGTGTGGTGCACCCATTCACCCTTTTAACAAAGATGTATTTTATGATAAGCCATGTCAACTTTACAGAGAAAGATTCTGCAGGAAAGAAGGCAATGCAATGCATCTCTGCTCCTTAAAACAGAGCAGTAACAAAGAGAAGAGAAAAAACAGCTCTGTGGAAATGGTGAAGCCTGTGACCTTAAGGTCTCAAAACAGGACTGTCCAGAGTAATATAGAGCATGATTTAGAGAAAAGTCATTGCCAAAAAAGATAAATACTCAGATGATGGGAGCGTCCAATTCAAAGGAACATGCTGGTCAGCGCTGACTTTAATTTACCCCCATAAGATCACACAGCTGTCTCCTCCTACTTCCTTTTGCCCCCAAAACTTCCTTTCTTTCAGACTCCAACCAAGGCCTCCCACAAAACCTTGCATCCCAGTCAAAGTACAGTTCCTAACATAGAAGTTGCTGCACAGGCCACCAAACGGCCAGAGGGTCTGGGATCCTTCATGCCAGGGCAAAGCAGGCATCAGGGCAGGGTGGTGATGGTCTGTGTATATGTGTAGTCCATAAGCACCATCTGCGGTGGAAAATGATTTAACCAAAAAGTGAGCCAGCAAGCAAGGAACTAGCATTTTCAGTGCTGGGGACCACAGGCAGCTCACAGATCTGCAGGGGCAGTAGGTCTTGGAGAAGGGGTTGTACACATTATCCAGAGATGGCTACTCATCCCAGCATTATACAGGAAAGCTTACACAGCCCTGGATCCTACGCAGCGATTACCTAGCTGTGTCTTCGCCACAGTTTTGGAAACTTTTCAGATGTAGTATGGCATACAAAACCCACTCAGGCTTAAGTTTAAAGAACCTTGCCTCCAGTCCTTTCCCTCTCTCTGTGGGACCTCCTTCCATACAGCAGGACTAAAGAAATTTGCTCGCATCCGGGAAACGTAAATGAGTAGGAATGATAATCCCCAAACTGCTAAAGAAATCTGGTCCAACTTTTCTAAATAAGAGATCTTCCACGCAAAAGAAAACACCTTTCTTCTTCCAAAATGAAAAAATACGACAAAACCTCAGAATCTACTTACTTTCTATCTTTTCAAAACTTTTTTGAAGGAAACTGATGACTGGGAAGATTTTTCTGTTTATCAAAGTTTCTTCTCCTACTTTTGCTTGGAAATGAAAGGGGAAGAAAGGAGAAATCTTAACACAGCTGAGTTAACATAGTATTTTTGCTAATATCCTTCCAAATTCAACTTTTTCCTTCCTGCGAATCATGTAAGAAAAGGAACTTTGTAGTTCTTCCATGGCAGTTTCCATAAGTTTTCCACCAGCTCTCATGCAAAGAGGTAGCATTCCCAAAGGAAACTGCATCCCACTAAACATAGCCAAGTTAAGGTTCTAGGGGCACCTTCTCCATCTGAACAACAATACTGCCCATGTGTGCTTGAGACACAATTGTTGCAGCAGTGCTGCTTCTCTTCCAGTACAGCAGGCAGCAAGCAGGCAGGGGTTAGCCTACCCACTTTTGACTTCACCCACCCAGCAGACACTGGAGCTGCTGGATGGTTCCCCTCAGAGCTAGACTTGGCCCTTTCCTCAGAGCCAGTGGCCAAAACAACCTCACCCCTTATTATTTTTTTAGTAATTTTCGCTTCTGGTTTTCCCAGCCCTACAACTCACACACCGCAAAGGCTTTGAGGCCACACAAGGGCTGTTGTGTCCTACTTAATATTGGTAATTGTGTCCACTTCAGTGCACTCATTGAGTCAGGAGGATTCATCCAGTGAAACTGGTGGAAGACCCTTCTATTTAAGAACTGATTTGTTACAGAGAACGATCTCTTGCATTTGGTTGTTGTCTGTCCAGGGAGTTCCTTTGTCATTTACTTGCATGGTGCAAGGTATTTACTGAGCACTGCATTCCTGGCAGCAGCACAGAAACTGCTCGGACTCAATTCATTAGCATTTAACGTTATATTTGTAATAAGATCCACCACTTCAAAAGCCCTAGCAAATGTTGCCACCGTATTATGCTGCAAGCACAAGGTAGGAAGAGGAGAAAATGTACTTAACATTATCTTTGTTACATATATGCCAACGTTAACTTTGCTGTATGTGGCCATTAAAACCTTGCTTTCAACTCTACTGAAACAGCTTGTAAAATCTGCTGCTGCTATACAGCACTGTCTGCTCACTCAGTGCTAATGTTTAATTACATGGATACTTCATAAGAAAAACACAAGAAAGGACAAGTACCTTCCAGTTTAGGCAAGACAATAACTCACTCGTATACAAACATATCCACTGCTTCAAGTTTATGAGTGTGTAACAGCACAATATCAACACACCCCAGCTCCTGAGCTATGCAGATGCATTTGTATTTGTTCAACACCCATACTCAACGCAAGAAAGCATTTCCTTCGGGCAAGAGCCTGACTTAAAAAATAAAATAAAATAATCATAAAAATCTTAACAGCATGTTACCATTCAAATTTTCTTAAGCAAGCAATTATTTTTTCTTTTCTTTTCCAACTTTTGGTTAAAAAGGTGTTTTCTTGGAATTGTTTAAAAGAAAATTGCTAGGGAACAGAGCTGATCAATTAACACCAGGAAAGAAGAATGGCGTGCATATGGATAAGCAAGGAGGAAGCGCAGGGAGAAAAAGAAGTGGTAATGAAGGGGTACAGAAGGAAAAGAACTGAGCATTTCCTAGGAACTGTCTTCCATATGTTGGCACCTAATCCCAGCTTTTAAAAGGAGAGACACAGTCTAGAGAGAAAATTCAGCAGTGTCTACTTGAAATCTAAGAGTAAACTTAGGCCCTGACAATTACTAAATAAGAACATAATTAATTATTCCTTCAACTGAATAGTCCTGAATCCTACCACAAATCAATCAGTTCTTCTTGCCTAAGAAGCTCTGACTCTATTTTAGCTCAATGAAAACAAAATCAATGAAGGCCAATTATAGCCCATCTCGTTAGAGTATGCAAATAGTGCACCATATAGATGAGCTGCTATTGCTCACGGCACTGCCGAGGAAGACACTTGTCAGGCACACGCAAACGTGAGCCGGTGCTGGCCCCTAGCTGCCTCCGCTGTAAAACACCAGCTCCTTTCCAATTCATTTGAAGGGGACGCAAAAGTCCCAGAGACCAAGTGTGCCCAACAGCAGTCCATCAGCTTCCTACTCAGTAATTTCAGGCGCAGAAAGCCGACCGATGTGTCTCAGAAAGCAGATTTAAGGTTAGTTACAAGTAATGCTGCACACAAAGCTACAGAAAACTGAGCAAGCCTATCTTTCTTTCACTGCCATCAGCCAGGTTGGATGGAGCTTTGCGCCACCTGGTCAAGTGGAAGATGTCCCTGCCCATGGCAGGCGGGCTGGAACTAGAGGATCTTTAAGGTCCCTTCCAACCCACACCATTCTGTGATTCTACGATCTTATGCCAAGAAGAAAAGGCACTTTAAGCAGCACATATCTATATCGCAAGGCAAGGATTTCATCCAATCACCACTCCATCAATTAAATATCTTGCCCTCTCAAATGACAACCAAGAGTTCTGAGTCTCTTGAACACATTTCTGGCTACGCACATAGACAGCGGTATACAACCACCCTGCCACCACTCTAATCTGAGCTTGCTTTTCCCCCCACCAAACCAAAAACAAAACTGTAGCATTTCAGGAAGCTTCATCCTCTTCCCTGCGAAAATTTGAAATGTGAAGGAAAAGTTTGCCAAAATTTTCACACACACAATATACGTTCTACAGCTGTCTGGAGACACAAGACACAACGAACTGTTTATAGTTGAACCAATGCTCCGCAGCTCTGCATACCACAGCCATGCAGGAGTATTGACATAGTAGATGGCGACTGTATACACATCCTTGCAGCATGCATGCAGTGGGCGTGCGCCTGCCAGACTGTGAGATCCAATTTCACACACAGGCAAAAATCAGGCCTTCCTGGGTCCCATCCATCCTGACCGATTTTCCCATAGTTTGCTCACAACAGACAGGACTGATTCTTTCAAGGAGTTACCTACAGGGACTGAGTTTCCCAGTTCTCTGGCTTCAGCCCAAGCACATTTTTGGCCAAAAGCCTCCTGCATAGTGGCTTTCTTGCCCATGTAGTGGGACTCTACCCTTGGTTTTATAAAGACAACTTTGACAGACAGTTTCATCTTTCCATTGGTAACCTAAAAATTATGATGTAATGCTTACTTTACTGCCACGCTTGTCAATGTAGCCAGGACTTGGAGTAAACTACATTAACAGCAGCTACAGAAGGACTTAAAATGAAGTCTGCGACTTTTGCAAGATCAGGGTGCCTCCAATTTTATTTGTGGTGTTGAAACTGATATCACAGCACAGCCCAGGCTTTTGGGATGTGCATTTTCCAGACTTTGGGTTTGGAGGGTTTTTTTCTATTTTTGTGTTTTGTGTTCTGATTTCTAAGCTAAAACTGGACATTTGCATTTTTGCCATTAAAAAAAAAAGTCTTTTTATTTAAATTTTGTACATCTCTAACTTCAAGAACTGAAAGCATTAGAACTGAAACCTTTAAAGCAAAAAAGTGGAGAAAAAAATTGTTCATTACTTCATAAGCAGCTATATGCAATAAAAAGCATCCTCTTCAGACAGTTTTGAAAACAATGAGCAAACCCTTGTGGCAAAGTAACATGATGCTCAATAGCATAATAGCCTCCTTGAAACAGTATCCTTTAGAGTTTATTTTACCTTTCTGCTAAGAGAAGAGTGCAAAATAACCACCCTCATTTCAGGATGCACACATAAATGCACACAATTAGAAGGCTTTCTGAGATGCTGCAGCAAGGAAATTCTGTAAGCTGTAATAAGGTCTGCTGGAATTGTCATCACAAGCCCATGAAAAAAAATTCAGGGCTATCAAGGGCATTCTCAAGACAGCACTTCTCCTGTCGCATCCTGGGATGTATTTCTTCTGCTTTCTCTCTGGGTCACAAGCAATTCAAATAGCAATTTTCTTAATGGCTGAGAGTTTTACTCCCTGCAGAGTCCATCTTCTTAAAGAACCACAGTGACATATACAAGCAACCTTATTCTTTATCTATTTACTGATATCTCTCTCTCTCCTTTTTTAAGCCTCTGGGAAAAGATGTTCTGCAAACAGCCAGAACATAACAGCAGACAAGATGAGGAAGGCTGCCACACCGAAGGAAAATCCCAAGGACAGCAACAAGCCTGCAACAAGCCCAGAGAATTGGCTGGAGTAACATAACCTGCTGTGAGACAGGTGGCCCAATATAGAAGGGGCTAAAATGCAACACCATGTAAGCCTCAACAGTGGGTCCATTTACACAGATTCCATCTCTACCCAATTTCATTTCAGTTGGTGATGTAGCAAGGCAAATAAAGCTATCTCAAGCAAAGATTAATCCAGTTTAAGGTCTCAAATTGTTAAGCCACGTCAGCTCTGAAAAGCTGGACAGTACGGTCTTAAGTAAACAGTTTTAGCTTTCTGACAATAAGCCTGCACTTGGCTCATTTCCTAAACTGGATTTCTATAATACGAGTTTATTATGACTTAGCCAGATCAAACTCAAACTCCGTGCAAGAAGCTGATGTGTATTTCCACCAGAAGGAGCCAAATGGTCTTATTTGCTCCTACAAAGTCAAGTCCAAAGTGATAGTAGCAGTACCACCAGTATTCCCAGCACCAGGAACTGGTGCTGGCATCAGCAATGACTAAAACAGCTACACCTGATGCACAGTGTATCAGAGAAGCAATGTCTGAATTGCTACATACAGATTTGAATATCATTAGAGTATGAAAATCCCCATTTCCCTATGTATCTGATCATCTGCAATACTGCTTACACCTTTGTCATCTTTAAATTATTGGTGCACACAACGCTGAGGTTGGGGGTTGGGGGGGGGAGGGGAGGTTTGGAGGGTTTTGGGGGGTTTTTTTGTTACTTTAAAGCCTCAAGAAATTCCAGTGCAAATTCCGAATCTGAATGTCATTAGCATAAACCTTCAGGCCACATGGAAAGCATGTGGATCTGCTTTTGGTTTTTTTCTCATGCAATTGTTTTATTCTTTTTCAAGAAAATTTACAATGAATCGTGTCCCCAAAAGTTGTTTATCTAATGAGCTGGAGGAGTTGCTAATAAGCCTCAAATGGTCCCAATGATAGGAATTTTCTTTATCTAGGAGTGCTGACAGAACATGAGGTAATGCAGATTTCCAGGAGCTTTTTGCCAAGCAATCAGGCAGGATGTGAAAATGGAGCCTGGCAATTTTACACCATGCATATGATGGCACTTATGTCAAAGGTACATTCATTTTTCATGAAACATGGAGGATTCGAAGAGGTAAAACTTATCTACACAGTTCATGGTCTGGATTTTGCAAATGGATTCTGGCAGTATTTTGGGTTCACAACCACTCTAGGCTCTGTGAAATAGAGATCAGTAAGTGGAACTTGAAACATACGTATATGTCATATATTTAAAAAAATGCCAGACACTCACTGCTAATGTCCTGCTGGAAGATGCAGTATCTGAAAAGAACCTAAAATGAGGAGTATATGCAGTTTAAAAGGATGTGAAATTCATTTGACAGAAACATAGTTATACCAGAGGCTGATTATTGTATAAAAATGGGAACAGTAATTTAAAGAAACTAGCAGCATGCCTTAACTTTGGCAATTGGAGATGGCACCTGTAGTAGTGATAAAGCAGACAGGCTGGTTAGTACTTGCTAGTACTTGCTAGTGAGCAAACACATGCATCTAACCTTGATCTTTTCTTTACACTATATGATAACATGACAGTGATGCCACTCTGCATAAAAGTTAACTCTCAGTCTTAGCCCCTAGTATAAACCTTAGCCCTTTTGCCAAACTACCCCAGCCCTCCCAGTGTGCTCTGAAAACCTCTGCAAATACAGCAGCAAACACCCTGTTCAAATAACTTAAGGACCAGAAATCAACATGTCTATGGAAACTGGAAATCCTAGTCCCGAGATAGCACGATAGCACTGGTTATCAGCTCCCCAAGAGTTTCCTTAAAGAGAGAAATGAGTGAACGAGATTTCAAGAGTAGCAGGATGAAAGACAAACACTGCTGCCATCCTCAAGGTTTATTTTGAGCTCCTTTGAAACACAGCAAATCCTGTACTGATTTAAGAGGGAGCACAGGTAAATCCCGAGACCAAAACACATTCAAAACTGTTGATGACAACATCTCAAGCTTGAACACAAGCAAAGGTTTTGTCCTTTTGGTGCATGAAGAGTTGGTCATTAGACTGCCCAGCACAGCTCTATAAGACAGAGATGAGTACAAACTAAAGATGCAGTCTGGCTTGAGCACTGCATTTTCTGAGCAGTAAATTACTTCAAAGTCATAACTGCAACCCCTCCCGAGTCATGTCTTCTTTTTAATTCATGTGTTATTTTAGTTTCACCAAACTAGTCCAAGTCTGTGTTATGTTTGGGCCTTACACCTTTCTCATGGTGCCAGGGACAATTTCCAAAGATCTTTTGGCACCTGAAGATTAAGATACAAGGTTTTCAGGCATCCCAAGACAGTATCTAATACCCACCAGGCACTTCACAACCTTAGAAGCCTAGAGTACCCTCCCCCACTCCCTAAACCCTCCCCAAACCCCAAACAAAATATTTAACTTTTACCCTAAGCCAGCCCAGCTAAATAAACAGGTGGGTTTGGGACTTAGGTTGATCACTGTTTTCTTCACATGGCCAACTTGGGGGTGACCACCTCCTAAGTAAGATTCTTCTTCTCCCTCCCCAGCTGATATCATTATTATTGTTAAGCAAGGCATGAAAGAAATTTCTGCTGCTGACAAGAGATGATGCTTCTGAATTCCCTTCCCCTAAGCACAAACACAGGATTAGGAGTCGAGTGCATGAGTGGAAGTTTGATTGCAATTGTTGGAAAGGATTAATCCCTGCCCAGGCAGCCGACTTCCACAGTGCAATAATTAAGTGGAACCGTTGCACGAGATGAAGCATGAGAAATAAAATTAGAGTATACCATGCAAGGGTTGTTTTGTACTAGAGCTGTCCCCACCTGGGTTTGCACTCCATCACGCTCGCTTTGTGCAATGCTGTCAAGCATCTGGACTAATCCATTATTCTAGGATGAAGTGAAAAGAACAGAGGGCCAATCTCATCGTTCTTCTATGTAATTGCAGGAGACAGTGACTTGCTATTGCATGGGAATGGAGGTAAAGAGACAAAGTCCAGAGGCAAGCAATATAAGATCAAAACTGAAAATACATACAGACATCATTCTTCAGTGACAAAACTTCTGCCTTCCTTTTGAAAAAGAAACCCAAAACATCCGGCACAAAATTGAACAGCCACAGAACATTTAAACAAAAATAAAACCTAGGTTACAACAAATGCATGACAAAAAGCACAGAAATGTGGGAAGTCCTGACGAACAACACACATAAAAAGCTGCTGCTGTTCAGTAAAGCTCTAACTCATGTCAACAAGTCAGTTCAGAGGCAGAAAGTCTTGGCATGTCTAACCTAATACTGACACAGGGCCCCAAACTGTAGTTGGCAGGCAGTGCACTGCTAAGAATCCCCTCTACTTGAACTCTTAAGAACTTCAAGGAAGACTGACTGGCAAAATGCCCGAGTCCCTTGCTCCCATCCTAGTTCAGCACTGGTTCATCCCAAAAGCCCGCTCTTCACTGCCCAAAGCAAGAGCATTTCCACTGTTTTATGGAAAGATAAGGTTATAAGTTACCCTCCAGCCACTTCATTGCACAAGGATGTAACCTGACCTGGGGGTAAAAAGACCCACAAAACCCAATAAACCTCCATGCAGTCATCAGCTGAAAGATGGGACTGCTTGGCAAGGATGTTTCTGTCTTGCAACACATTCAGTATATGGCTGGATTAAGGTGATGGCCTCAAGATTTCGAAGCAGATTTCCTTTAGATTTCCATGCAACTTGCTTTTATGTGAGGCAACTCAGGAATTATCAGGATTTAAAAGCTTAAGTACTAAGATAGGGCACTTATCCAAGGTATAGCTAAAAACATCGCTCCCGAGATCCACTCTTGTTTTAAACTGACATGACTCCAGCAAAACGGACTAAGTTACACCGGTGGAATAGTGTCAAGACATCACATGGAAGAGCAACTCACAGAACTTAAGGGTTATTAATCTCTCACGTTCTCTCCAAAATTAAAATCCCTGCAATGTTAGGTCTCCAAGACATGCCGTGCACACAGAACGCCATCTGGTGTGTGAGAAAAACTGGATACAGCCCAGCCTGAGTTGTACTCTACCATGGCATAAGAATGCAACAGAGTCACCGCTGCTGCTAAGAACACTGGAAATGTCCTGGAATTGGGCAGGGCAGGTGGCCCTTCCCACCACAGAAGTGCACAAACTGCAACCTGGCTGCCTTTAGCTGAGTTTCCACCCCTGTGCCATGCCTGGCCTACAGAGAAAACGTAGGAAGCTGCTAGGGAGATTTCACTGGGCTTCCCCACAATGTTGTGGGGCAGCTTCACTGAAGCTTGGATGCAGATCACTCCATAGCCCCCTGCCTCAAAGGCAGTCCCAATCACCCAGCAATTTTGAAAACTGAGCCAAACACTTGCCCATCTCGTGCTAGTTAACAGAAGTATCGGTCTTATCCACGGAACTATCATATCTTGTGACTGTCTTGTATTTAAAAACAATATCATTTTTCTTATTAGCCAAAGGGTAAAATGAGGTCACACAAACCATTATAGAGCCTAAAAGCCAGATATTAATTTTGAAAGACTGTAATAGCTTTGTGATCTGTGAAAAAAAAAAAAAAAATTCACCATCATTCCAGATGATGTCTTGCATGCACTGCCTTCTCTGTAAAATGAATTTACCTTTTCATTATTATTTACTGACAGTGTTTGTATTTCATTTGTATGGATTTTATCCAGCAAACCAGAGGGAAAAAAAAAAAAACGCCTCAGAAAATCTAATAAAAAGATGGAGACAGCGAACAAACATTAGAATCTGTATCTTGACTCTTGAGGTCACATTTCTGCCTTTTTTATTATGTTCACTTCAGGGAAACAAGAACAACATTCTGAATGGGAACAAATCAGAGCTGGTAATGGCGTGGACACATTCTTCAGGAACGGCAGCGCCACAAAGCACAGCTTGACAAAATCAGGAGTTCACCATCACTGTTAGGCAATATTAAAAATCTCTGAGACTTTTCAGTAGCTTCCTAACACAACTGCCTATGCTCACATATGGCTGAGTCAAGATCCTTATTTTGCAGCACATACTGTCCTACACCCATGCTCCAAGTGGTGGCCTTCAGGGGGCTGTACTGGGAGCAGTACTGTTTAATATCTTCATCAATGACACAGTGGGATCAAGTGCACCCTTAGCAAGTTCACAGATGACACCAAGCTGAGAGTTGCAGTTGACAGCTGAGGGATGGGATGCCATTCAGAGCAACCAGGCAAGCTTGACAAGCCGGCCCATGTGAACCTTATGAGATTCGACAAGGCCAAGTGCAAGATCCTGCACCTGGGTCAGGGCACCACCTGGTATCAATACAGGCTGGAGGGATGAAGGGATGGACAGCAGCCCTGAGGAGTGCTTAGGAGTGCTGGTGGATGAAGAGCTGGACATAAGCTGGTAACGTGCACTCACAGCCCAGAAAGCCAACTGTATCCTGAACTACATCAAAAGAAGCATGGCCAGCAGGTCAAGGATGCTTCTGCTCCTCTACTCAGACCCCGCTGGGAGTACTGCATCCAGCTGTGGAGTCCTCAGCACAGGAGACATACACCTGTTGGAGCAGGTCCAGAACAGGGCCACAAAAGTGATCATAGGAGAGGGGTTTCATACTTCTGAGGACAGGCTGCGAAAATTGGAGTTGTTTAGCCTGGAGAAGAGAAGGCTCCAGGAAGACCTTGTTGCAGCCTTTCAGTACTGGAAGGGGCTTATAAGATGGGGGACAGACTTTCTAGTAGGGCCTGTAGTGATAGGACAAGGGGTAATGGTTTCTAGCTAGAAAGTAAATTCAGACTAGATATAAAGAAATTTTTTTTATGACGAGGGTAGTGAGACACTGGAACGGATTGCCCAGATTAAGTGCCAGATGCCCCATCCCTGGAAACATTCAAGGTCACGCTGGACAGGGCTCTCTCAGAGCAACCTGATCTAGCTGAAGATGTCCCTGCTCATTGCAGGGCAGTTGGACTAGATGACCTTTAAAGGTCCCTTCCAATCCAAGCCATTCTATGATTCTATGAAAACACTGCATTACACCACAATTTCAATTAGAGCTTGCAGTCTAAACTGAGACACAACTGCATATAAAATCAGGCTTCCTTAGTGCTAGTACTGACAAATGTTCCATTTATGCAACAGCTACTTCATGTCCAACACCCACACAAAAAAATACCTAACTAGGAACCTCCTTCTAGGGCATTAATACTAGAACCTGGGACAAGTCTTCATAGCTGAAGTCTGCTTTCATCATCATTATGTGTCTTCAGGGTGTAATTTGGTATTTTCCTTTAAAACCTCAATGCTGCTTAAAATCCTTTCCTTCCACAAGCAAGAATTTGCTGATTTGGATATATGTGGACTCTCCAATTCTTGAGAAATACTTTGCCAGCCTGGTGCTTAGTCTTCTACAAGTCATATCAGATAAATATTGGGGGGGTGGGGGGATGGAGGAGAATGTGACCTAAGTCTAAACCAGAAACCTCTAGCAATCTGTTCAGTAGCGGGGAGGACAAAGACATTTTAAGCAGCTTAAATCTCAGGGTATAATATAATTTAGATTTTGACCCAGAAGCTTCCAAAGCCAATACTGAGTTTTTTCTAACAAGTTTGCAAGGACTGTCAGTTTGAATATTTTCATTAGTCCCCTTCATATCAAGCAAGAGTTTCCTATGACAGCCTGCCTATGTTTAATGCATTACAGGCAGAGCAGTTTAACAGGATGACCCTTGGCTACACCCACTGTGTACAAGATAGAAACAGCATGTAGATTTCAGCAATAGGAAAACAATTAATGACATCTGAACTGGATTCCACCACCATCTTTAAAACCAACTGTTTCTTTGCCCAAAGCCAGGGAGGCACATACATTTTTTTGTCAGAGGTTGAAAGGGGCCGCTCATTCTCTGAACTCAAAGATCTTCCTTTAAATCTAAACAAAAATAATAATACGTACTTAGACTGTTAAATAAGAATCTCTAGGAACTAAGACTTCAACTGCTGCATGGATTTCTTGAGCTGTCTCTACTGATCCAACTGAATTCACCTGCAACATTTCCCAGTTCTATAAGGTGGAAAGGAAAAAAATTGCACAAAAAGCTTTCCAAAGGCAATAGAAAGAAGACAGTAACTTAACTGGCACCGAGCAAAATGGTATCTTGTATTTGCTGCCCTTCTGCTATTAGCCATTGTGGTATACATCACTGCCCTATAAAAATACTTCTCCAAAGTTAATAGACTCATTTCCAAACCACTCAAAGAATGTAGATCTCATGCTGTTACAAGTTTGGGACATGGCCCAGAACCATCTATCAGTAGCCACCATTGCTTACACAGACTCCCTGAACACAATATTTTCAGAGACAGATCAGTAATATAGGGACACAACACCAAAAACCTATCAAGTCTTGCAAGGAATGGAGTCAAAGAACAAGCAAGACAACATTTTGCTTAATAAAAATGTATAAACAACTGTAGGTTCAAGAAACCTCATCAGCTTATTCACTCACCTACATCTTCTCCACTCATGCAGCAATTAAGAACTGAGTGATGCCTCTTCTCATGGCCACACAGATATACTCTACTCATACAGCTAATCTACATGTTTTCTTGATAAATCCTCTCCAAAATAAAGCAGATTTTGTTTAACAACGAGTTCAGTAGAGGCTATTTCTAAGTCTGCCAAAATCACAGATTCTAAAAGAAAGTAAAAACATCCCATTTGGCTTGCCAAACAACATTTCATTACAATGTCACTGAATAATCTTATTGTCATCATCCTCTGACTTAGAAGGGTTTGGGTTTTTTTGCCTTAAAATTCAGTTTTGCCCTAAGCAAGAAACAAATTGCTTTGACACTTTTCCCAAAGCTCACAAATCTGTTGCTGTAAACATGTACACCCCAGCAAGCACAGTTCAGATTTCAAAAACCACTGCAGTTCAGTAATTGATGACTGGACAACTCCAAAAGCAAGAAGCAGAGGAACATCAGCACATAAACTGACTGTGAGGATTCTCTTAGGAATCATATATTTAAGCCTTCAGCAAAACAATTCTTGTTCCATCTACAGAGGAATACATCACAATCTATAGCTTAGAAGTATTTTCTTATATAGATATACACACCAATATTTATACATAAAAGAGATTTTTAAAAGTTGTATTTTATGTGAGTATGCATGTGCACACATTCAGGCATGTTTTAATAAAAGGTAAGTTGTCCTTACAAAGCTTCCTACTGTAAGTGAAGTCCAGGAAAGCTCAAGCTCACAGCTAATATCTGCAATTATGAAAAACAGATTAATTAGCCCAAAGCTTGCATGGCTAGTTCATTTTCATAGTGTAACAGTCCAAAGTTGAACTAGGTTCACACTAAAAAAAAAACACCTTTGCTTTGTCTCATCACTCTAACCTTTTTAATATAAATAGTTTTGTTCTTAAAGGCCTGCACATTTCTCTAAAAGCCCCTTCCCAGCATTTTCTTCCAAGGTTACATACCTGCCACAGGCTTCAAAAGCAGATTTCAAGACAAAGTACAAAATGCTGCATGCCTATGTAATAGTCAATAAATAAATATATTTGTCCTTGCCTAAGTGCATGGACTGAGATATAATGGAAACCAGAACAGGAACCCTTTTTTGGTAGGCTATGTTCTAACAGGTTTTTAAACTTTATTATTAGCTGGGGAACAGTAATTTATTTTTTTTTAGCTTTAAATTAAAAATCTCTTTGCTACAGGAAAAGAATACTTACAAACGAACTTCGTTTGTTACAAGTTTAGAAGCTCATAGTTGTTTCCAAGTTAATTACAGCTTAATTAGTTGAGTCTCCCTAATGTGACTTCATGTTGTAATTTCAAGTTCAGTCTGCATGATGAGTCACTCCTACTCTAGAAAGTATAAACATGAAGCCATATAAGTTCCTTAGAGTCTGAGAAGGGGGAAAAAAAAGAACAAAAAAAAGGAAAAAAGTCAGGTTAGAAACAAGGCAAGAGCTAAACTACAATTTGTCCTTTAAGTCACAGTGACTGAAGTTTCCAGGACCCTAATTTTACATTTTCAGGAAGTATAACTGTTTTATTTATACACATTTAGAGAAGAGCATAAATGTCACACCAGACCCATTAGAAATATAGAATTTATTTCTCTTTACATTCAGACAGCAATATATTGCAGATTTGAACATGCCACTTCTTGTATCATACGTGACTTATGGATCCTATGCTTATAGTTGTGATAGCTATTGCTATCTTAGATCAAAACAAAATGTGTTTCTGGACTGGTTCTCTTAAGATCTTTAAGCGATTACCAGCAACTTTTGAAGAAGGGTAGTCTTGAAAACCCACTTCATAAAAATTAATCTGTCATAGCCTACATCATCCAGCTGCTTACTGTTGTCTTACCTTTACAGCTCCAGATCTCAGGAAAGTAATTTCAACAGTAGCAGTGGACAGAGAGATTGAGGACTTGCCCCTTATCTTCCCTCAGGTAGCAGTTCTTAATAAGGCAATACCATGTTATAAGGCCACCAAATTCCTCATGGTCCATGAACTGTGCTTTTGGCAGGGCAGCTCCTTTCCCACCTGCAGCCCTTGCTTCCCTTCCCCCCTTGCACTTCCAGGTGCAAGCTAACCACAAGTGTCAATCTTAACAGTCCTGACAACATCCTAAAACATGTTAAGTCATCCACAACTAAAAGTCTCTGAAGTAACAGGGAAAAAAAAAAAAAAAGAAAAAAAAAGTGTTATGTTTAAACCTTCAAAGTACCATGAACAAGAGGTATCTTCATAACCAGTGTCCTGACAGCACCTGTTCAGTGTACTTCGCTTCATCTTTACAAACTCAGAAAAACTGCGGTGCTTTTTTCCTTTTGCCTCTTAATTCTCCACACATTCAGCTCAAGAATACCAGGAGCTGCAGTGCATCACCACGTGAAGATGGGGAGGGGCAAGGGAGTAAGAAGAGTGAAAAGGGAGGGAGCGCTACAGAGACACTGCCCCTTGGCAGGCTCTGCACCAGCCATACAGAGAATATGCATACACATGATGAGAGATTTTGTTGCTCCAGTTTATGTGGTGTTTTTTGTTGGGGGGTTGGTTGTTGTGTTTTGGTTTTTTTTTTTAATTAAAAAACATTATTCCCACTAAGGCTGGTTGTGCAAAGTTGGTTTTCAAGAGCCACCGTTCAGTCTGACTCTGTTCCTGTAGACAGACTTCCTATGGATCCATTTCTCACTAGCATCTTGCTGTAGTTTTTCTGCTGTTCTTCTTTGAAAGTATCTTTGACTTTCGCTCGTTTCAGACCTCCATCCCTGGAAAAGAGCAAGAAAGAAAAGTAACCCATCATGATCGCTACCACTATTGTTATCAAACTATGAGCTGTATTAACTATATTAGTCAACTCTAGAGCCTTCACCTAAAAGATTATTAAGAAGGCTTTTCTTCAGAATTTTCAGAACATCCAAGTTTAAGCAAGTTTATTAAATTATGGCCTTAAGCCATAACGCTTATGCAGTCCAAATTTTGAGTCTAGCCCATTAAAGCAGCCTACTCATGTTGGTAACAGGTTGCACCTACCATAGAAATCTTTGCCAATCTGGGATGCTATTTCCCTAGACTGTAGAAGCAGTCAATCTTGCGCAACGCCATAGCTGTCTCTTGCCTTACATCGTTCAGAGGGCCAGAGCTGGGCCTCATAGTTGAATCCGCTTTCCTGTTCTCTTCATCAGAATCTTGCTCTCAAGTCTGTTTCATACAGTCCTATGAAATCTAGGTATTATGCTGCTACTTACTGAGGTAGGACACAAGAAAATCAGAGCAGAAAGCCTCAAGCCCTGTGTTTTATTTGTTGTTGTTGTTCATCAGTTTAGCCAAATAACTTCACTTCTGTTCTTTAATCTCAGCATGTCTCAACATGAGAAACAACTCCGAAAGACTGATCTTCAAAAGCATCAAGCCTTTAGGTCAACTCACTGCATGAGAGCTATGTGCTCCAAAGACTTTATGTATCTTTTTTTATTTTTACTCTCTCATACACATGAAGTTACTCCCTGGTTTTCTCCGGAGTGGAATAAAGTTATGTTAAATGTTACCTGTCACAAAGCTAAGGAGGAAGAATATCTCAATCAAACTAACAACAGACAGTCCACGAAGTTCAACAAGGACAGCACCACTCACCAGGGAAGTTCAGTCAGTCCTCCTTGGCGAGCAATGGCTGACCTCACTCTGTTGGCAAACTGAACAGCATCTTCGCCTTCCTTCAAAGGTCATAAATTCAACATAAGCAAAGCAGAGAGAAGTGAATTGAAACAGACTTCCGTAACACTTTTCATCTGCTGCCTCATCAAATTAGCTCACTGCCAAATGATCTGTCCCCTACCATTCCAACACGATCTAATGTTCCAATACAATAATAATTTAACTCATTTTTCCCCTAAAGTGTTGAAATTAAAGGAAAACTTTGCTATCAATGTCCCATCCTCTTGGAGCATCGCTACTGTGAACAGCCCTGTATTTACTGCTATCCTTTGTATATATGATGCACTGCTGATGGTACCAAGCTGCATGAGGAAAAGCTAAGTCCAATCATACATCAAAGTCAACACTAACAAAAGTCCAGTATAAAACTTTGAATTTGGAGACATGGGGTGGGTAGGAGTTTTGCAGGAGAAAAAAAAAAAAAAAAAGAGTAAGAAGAGGCACTTGCAACACAGTCAGGTTCTTCAATAGTTAAGAATCAAACAGATGCTAGATTACCTTTCTAACCATTGGTGGCATGTACCACACGTTGCAAACAATGGCCCAGCTGGTCATTATTCGCAGAAGATAGCTCACGATGTTATATTTGCTGCTGTTCCAGAATGCATCTCCAAACTGAGGATCATACTGTAAGGGACCACAAAAAAACAAATGATATAACCCTTTCCCCACAGATCTGAGACAGGCTGTGATGTTCTGAGGTGGATGCTTTCAGTCAGATGCCGGAGTACAAGAAGATTCACAACTGACATGTTTGCTTAGAATGAGGCTTTAGAAAAAGTAGCCTGTGCTTATTAGCAGCAGATGTCACCCATTTGCCTGAACTAAGAGAGCTATGTCTGCTGCAAGCTGCATGCTTCGCTTCCCTTCCGCATCAGTGAAGACTAGCTCAATCTCCCTTCCTTCCAGCTTTCTGGAGGAAGAACCTGACCCCACCAGGTCCTACCACCCAGGCTCCATAGGCTGAATGACTTCACGTTCTCATTTTAGCCACTCATACGCTAGGAGTCACCCATGACATGTAGCCAACTGCCAGGGCTCCTGTGCTTCCATTAGCAGCCATACTGAAACAGTTTCCTACTGCCCTGACAAAAACAGATCCCAAACTTCGATATTCAGCAGCTAGTTAGTTCCACTTACTTTGATTGCAACAGGATAGATTGTCCCTCCTATCTCAAAGCTCCCCTTCTTGAACATCATCACAGATGTATTGTTTATGCAGGTGCCTGTCCAGAGAAGAAACTTGGGTCATTACTTCATATAGCCTAACACATTTCAGCAGCAACACTACATCAACATACAGGTCTTACGCTCATGAAGGAGCAAATGCAGGCCCTTTATGGCTAAGTTAAGCATCTCTCCCCTGCTTGCTTTCATTCTCTGTCTTGTGACTAACTCCCTGAACAAAGTCAGAACATGTATGAGACAAAAAACACAAGGCTGAGGTTACATCTGTAAGACAGCGAACTGACATTCACAGCACAAAAGAAACAATCTTCCCATTCTTCTGCCTACAGCTTCTGTCAGGAGATCCAACAGCCAGGGACCGTATTGTGTTGTCTTCCTGTAATCTCATATTAAATTAGCAGTTCCCTAATAAAATCTAAGCCAGAGGTACATTTGATACACCAGACACATTTGAGCACCAAAAGCCATGAAAGAGAGAACAGGGATGAAATCTACACTGAATGGAGATAAGGAGCAGTTCAGCTTCTTACCTTCTGGAAAAATTAAGATCGGGAGCTTGCTTTTGTCCGCCACATGTTCCCTGAGTCTGTGGAAGCAGAAGGAAAGCTTCAAAACCAGCTCCTTTCCACTTTTTTCCCCAGGCAGGTCTATTAAAAATATCTTTACGTAGAACACATCTGTTTGACAAAGCCTTTTACTGGACATTAATTTGCACTTGCTTTTCTGTTTCTCACAAACCTGAAGCTTTGGGCAGGCCACCTCTTAGGCCCCAGTGCATTACACTGAGGCAACATCCTGCTTGCTTTCCTCCATATTATTTTATTAATGACTGCCAGGGAAGCCAACAAATGTATGCCATTAAGTCAGTCAGATTAATTCTAATCAACTCAACCTGCAAGAAGCTGTCTACATAAGAAAAAAACCAAACAAAAAACCAAAAAGCCTTGTGCAGCAGTCCATCCAGGCTTTGCTTGCTTAGCAGCAGATTTCTTAAAAAGAGGACTCTTAAAACACCTACAGCTCACACTACTTGAGTTAGCACTTGGATGACATAGCAAAACCATACTGCTGCACAGAGGCCAATGAGGTGGTGAAGTAACCTGCTAAAGTTAACCTAAAAGTTCTTTAAAAATTAGGAGGACTTTCTATCACTTTTACTACAGTGTTCATACTGTAGTGATAGTTTGGTGATAATTGCAGAAGACTACCTTTGTAAGCAGCGCAGTTGTATAGTTAGACACATTTTTGCCCCTCATCCAAACAAGCAAAGCTTATTATTTCTAGCTCACAATTTCAAATTAAGTTGAGACAGTTCATGTCACAGAAAGCCCGCTTCATCAGTATTTCTTTTCAACAGAAAGTCCCAGAATTTGAAGTATATTCACAGCCTTTTAGAAGTGTATCTGAATTCATCAGACATTAGTTATTATGCTGATGGTTACCCAAATGAGATGTTTTGTGACAGTCTGCTGCAATCCAGACCTTACCAGAACCTTTGGTCTGCACCATTTCACCCTGTATAAACCTTTCAAGCCTTTCTTGGTGACCTGGGAACCTAACATTTTGATCACAGCAGCAAGCATCTTCAGGTCATTGTGAATGATCTGGTTTGCTTCCTACCACCCCTCCAGCTCACTCCACTAACTGCTGTTGAGCCACTACTATACTGATTGCTTCCACTCCTGCTGACATCTACCAATTTGCAATACCCTGCATCATTCCAGCCTACAATAACGTGCAATTACAGATAACTCGTGCCCTTGTGATTAGCATTTATAAGCAGCAGTCATCGTTTGGAATAAACCAAGTAGATATGGCTCCTGTAGATGTAGTGCTTAGGACATGGTTTGGTGATGTAGTTGGCAGTCCTGGATTAACAGGTGGACTTTACAATCTCAAAGGTCTTTTCCAACCTAAATGATTCTAAGATGCTCTTGCAAGTCAGCCTTTTGCCCTCCTGAGATCCCTAGGTTCCAACTACCCTGTTTCCCAGTGCAACCTCATCAGCTTCTTGGGCTTCCGTCTTTCCAAAGTTTTAATTCCTCATCTGGGTCTTTGTTCAACAACTCTTCGAGGATTACATACCTGGGCGTGGCCTCTCGGGCACTAGCAGGTACCAGAGTTGCACTAGCAGGGCAATCCCCTGCTCCGACCCACACCTCACCTTTTTGTCACTAGATGGCGGTCTTTGATTTCTGAGCGTTCAAACCAGACGTGAGGACAGGCCTTGACCGTGGCTCTCTGAATGACTCCCATTAGTCCACCGTGAACCTGGCCAACCTGCAAGCCCAATAAGGCACATCAATCAGCATATAAGACACCTGAAAAGCAGAACTTCCTCTTCTGCATCCCCCTCAAAAAAACCCACAAGCACACCGGAGACCGCAAACCAGGACTGGGCAGTGCCCAAAAGAACTATTAAAATGTTTGAAAGGATCTAGATGCAAGTGTGGAAGCATCTCTCAAGTATTTCATCAGGTGAGGAGCCTAGCATTGACACTGCCAGGACAACTTCACCAACATATAACTTGTAGACCAATTTCAACACAATTTATACTTTTACCCACTACCTAGTGCTTAAGTTAACTTTCACAGTAGAGATTAACTGAACTCCGCAACCAATACCCCACAGCCTTTCCCTTTCCTGGTCTCTCTCCCTCTGCTGTGGTCATCGTGGATCTCCTCATACCATTGCATAGCATCCATCATTTGTCAAAATGATTGCATCTATCGGTGATGTGTGGTTGGCAACACAAATTCCTCCTTTCTGAGGTTTGTTTTCCCTGCAATTACATAAATTTTTTGTTAGACTACTAGTGCACTAACCACCACACTACACACACAACAGTTCCATAAAGCTGTCAAGTGAGTCAGCATCTAGCGCGACATTAACCTGCAGGTCAGGAAAGAGCTGCCCCATTTCAAATAGGATACTCACACATGGAAGTATACACACACTTTTGCTATAGTAACATCAGCTCACTCACTTGTTATGGTAATGGATGGTACCAGACAGAGCTCTGACAAGGATGCGGGAGCACGTGAGGTGGACCACTTCACTCAGATAGTTTTTCACACTGAAAGAAATCACAGGCATCTGGAGCATCCTGGAAAGCAGCTAGACAGACACACAATATTCTCCAGCCTCAACACAACTCAGGGCTGAAATTTTCCTGGTACTCTGGAGCACAGAGGAACATTCCCAGCTCTACCACTCACTTGCTACAGCAGCTCAGCCAAGACATGCGAGACCCTTGGTCTCACTTACTGAGGCAAGGCTGTCATCTCCTCACCAGGTACTTCTTTGTCCCATGATGTCCCACGACAGTAAGAGGAGCCCATCAGAAATCACCAGCCTCAATGCTAAGCCTGGCAAGAAGCCAACCTCTGCCCAAGTTCAAAATGCCACTAAAAGCAAGGCCACAAGCTTGTGGGTGAACCGTCAGTAGTCTACCACTTGTGAAATCTGTCCAGTCCTAATCTTGAGCTGTTTGCACGGATGCCAGTTGGCAAATTTGTCCCTCACACACCACAACACAGTACCTACCTGCTGTTTGGCAGCTGTCCGACCATTGTTGTCCCCACAATCATTGAGATAATCCCAATGGCAGCCAGGGTAAAGCTACAGGGCAAAATAGAGATTAAATCAAAATAAGTAGTTTTGTTCATTTTAGTATCACTCTCCCCTTCAAAATGGAAAGGGATTGCAGGAATTCAATTATTCCTCAGATACTCGACATATCCAGTTCCGTAACTCAATAATTCCCCAACACATTGCTCAAAATCATGGTCTAGCAAAGGCAGCAGATTTAGATACCCCAATGAATGTAGTGTCACGGAGTTTTAGAGCTTGCCCAACTTACACTTACATTGCAAATACACAACTTACAGGAAGCATTCACAGAAAAAAGATGACCACTAGCCCTAACCTACTCTCCACAGTAAATGGCAAGATAGAAGTGTTCTGAATGGCTTCTTAACCATTCAAAGAAGAATTTAAGCAGGTTCATCTTTCTTTATCTACTAATGCTGCTTTTGGGTTAAAAGAGCTGAGATGACATTTCCCAAGAAAACACACATTTACGTTCCCAGACTGACAAAACCCCTCAGCACCCATGAGCTTACCGCAGGGGCAGCAGTAAGCAGTACCGCACTATAACCCCAACGACCCACACAACAGTCAGCCTCAGGCTGATGTAGTGGAAGTTGACATTAGTCCTTGTGAGGAGATTCCAGGAGACCAGCTCTTCAGAGGAAAACCTTTGGGTGACTTCATCTTCCACAATGGCTTCAAACCCTTTTCTGCAGAAGTAGAATATGTCAGAGAATTCGAAGTCCACTCGATGCAGACGTGCGATTTCTTTCTCCATAGGCGTTTCATCTCTTTCAATGATACCTTGGGAAGGAAAGGGTAACCCTATAAGGAAATAATTCTATACAGTAACAGTCATCCTGCAAATCACTTACCACTTTGCATTACTCAAGGAGACAAATTCACTGTCGGAGCCTCTCCTATGAAAGCAAGATCAGGTGGGTAGTTGAACACAGCATACTGGTCAGTAGGCCAGTTCTGGATCCCCTTCCTCACATAAACACCTTGAGCAGCAGATATATCAAGTTCTGCTGCCTCCTGAAGGTGAAGCAAGAAGGTAAACCCTTTCCCACTGTCTGACAAGTCTTCAACTCAGCAACTTTATTCAAGACCATCTTACACTTCCAGAGCAAACCAAGCAAGACCTTGGCCTTTCCATTCCCTTCTCCTGGTGCTCTGCGTATTTAAGGGCATTCAGCATCCTCCATGGATAGTCATAGGCCCATCTCTCATCAGACATTCTGGCATCCCACAGCCACATCCAGCTGAGATGCACTCCACTACTACCTGCCAAAGCCCCAGACCACAACTGCTACCTGACATCTGTGCATGGACCAGCTTTGAACCAAATGTACCTCCCTCCCTTCTCAGCACAAGTGTTTTCTATAAGCAAAGACAGGATCACACTAATTTTTATTTAAGTCAAACCAAGAAAAACCCTCCAAAAAACACATCAAAGAAAGTTGTGTCTATTGCTGCCTTGATAAAATTTAGTTCAGCACTAACAGTTGTGTTTCAGTTGAACTGTGCCCACATAATGCCTGGCAATAGAAAAGAAACCTGGAGATTTCAGAATTGCAGTACAAACAGCAAGTATTCCCTCTCCTCCTCCTCTTTTCATTTTTTATACTTATGGTCTGACAAGCACCAGTTTCCCACTAGAGCTTACAAAGGCAAGGAGAAACTGCATAAGCTAAATATAAAGATCAAGTAGCTGCTTTCAAGCAGGTCTGGCTCCAGAAATTGATGACCGAAGGAATCCAGAATAACATTTAACTAGAACAACCACCCCATGAGACACTGAACTAGGATTAGAGGTCCAAGTTCAGGTTGTCACTCTGTCAGACACCTCTCACAAATTGCATAATCTCTCTGTTTCCGTGTTGAGATTAAAAAAAAACAGAAAAGGAGGAAGCATCTGACTGTTCCAAGCTACTTGGCAGTTTCCCACAAATACATGTTCCACAATGTGCAAATCTGTACCTAAGAAAGTCTTTCCAGCAGGAGAAACTTTGTGAATATATTTGCTGTACAAATCACATGCAACATTTAAATTACAAGTGACATGGAAAAAAATCTTTGTATTGCACTGTTGCATACAGACGGGATAACACAAGAAGCTCTAAGATACAAGTCCAACAAATCACTGAGGTAAACACTACAGAACAACATGCAAGAGAGATGTTACACTGCAACAAAACCTATTAGCACCTTCAGCTCTGAACCTGGCAGCCACGACTTGCAATTCTACCATTGGACCATCTCAGTGCATTCTGAGCATGACAGCACTCCTATCACTGACCTATAAACAAATTGTTAATATGGCACACCCAAACACTCGCATGCCCTTTGGGATCTGAATTATAAAACATGTAACACATCAAACATTTAGCAGGATAGACTACACTCCTGTTGCATTTTAAACACAAACCAGAGCTCTACTCTGTGGTTCAATTTTTCCTCTCAGTCAGTCCCTTAAACCTCTAAATTGTGAAACATCCAGGACTGTAGGTGAGTCAGCCCAGCCTGTCAGCTCCATGCTGCTGTGGGGTGTGAGGCAGGTCATAGCCAAGAAACTGGCCAGGGAAACTCTCCAGCACTGATCACAGAAGTACCACTCTTCTGTCCAGTTCCCAGGAGAAATGGGAACACTTCCTCCTTATCCAGCCCCTAGTTCAGCATCAGCCAAGCAGTTGGCTCCCCTGGCTCCTGCTTCTTGGCTGAAACCAGCCCAGGGTTCAATTTTAACACACTGCTGGCACAGTCAAGAATAGCACAGCTGTAACGTCTTGCCCCACCACCCTGTGCTGTCATTGTCACATGACACCCCATGTGCAAGCTGCTTTGCAGCCTTTGGACAAGCTACTCCAAGCCAAGTTCTCAACAGCACCCGAAGGTATTATGAACAGAATTAAAACACATGCTGTTCAGGCAACGTACTTAGCCTTCTTGTAATCTGAAGTAACATTTAACAGCCTTTAATCCCTTGGCCATGGGCAGAGCTGAGTTTGCCAAAAACAGCATTATGCAGGAGTACAGCAAACCTCACTCCCAACCGAAAAAAAAGCCATAGCTGCTGCTTTCCTCAGCGTCACAGCACAAGCCCCAAGCCTCCAAACTCATATGCTCTAGTCAGCTAATTATACTAGGCTTAAATTTAGCACTATTTACACAAGCTTTTCTTTTAGTGGATGTCAGTTTTAAAACTCTGACTTAACAGCATCTTTGTACTTTTTAAACCCATCAACTTAAAGAAGACTGCTCACCAACACAGCCAACACCCACCCAGACAGCTGAGAGCTGGTTATTCAGCTGCAGTAAGATAGACATCTACACTGCAAGTGTCTGCTCAGCCAAGAGCTACCATTGAGCCTGGCACATAAACACGCTGCCCTCTTAACACAGAGGGACCTTGAGGTAATAGCATCAGGTAATTCTCCACATAGCAACTACACCAGCCAATTTCTTGGGACTATTTCCTATCACACCACCAACGCAGGGACACTGGCTGCCATTTCTGCCAACAGATGTGAAATACACTGGATTTGGTACTGCAGAGAGAGGTGGTGTCCCCTCAGTCATGCACTCTCTCTTTCATACTGAGCAACACTGGATTTTCAGGTCTTTGGGGAGGACCATTTTTGCTCTGCCTGGGAACAGGAAAACTTGCCCAACTTGCCCTTGCACATGCATCTGCAATGCTCCCTCCTATCCTGACTCATCTCCTAGTGAGGACTGAATGGTCAGGAAAGATGAAAGCGGTATTACACATTCCCCGCCCCACCCCCAGCACTCAACATGCATATGCATACACAGACACCAACACCTACCTTTACCCTGGTTTTATCAGATACTCCACCAGTTATCACTGGAAATGTCTCCTCCCTCAGTAAATATTGTGTAATGCAACGGCACCTCTCTGCCTGCTCATGCTCTGCCACCTCAGAGAATGCCAGAGTATATGCTGCACTGTTAGATCTACACCTACACCAACCCCCAAGTACTTCCACTGATGTACAGGAACCCAGACTCCTAATTATAAGTCAGTCAGTCCTGTGGTTAAAAAGGTCTAAAGAGCAACATATAGAGCACAGCTTGGTGCTGCAGAGTCCACATCTCCCCTGCTCCCCATACCTTCTCAAGTAAGGAGTAGTTGAGACTCTAGCTTACTGCAGTAAGAGCCACCTACAGTGGGAAAGGTTAGTTTTAAATTAAAATATAAAAAGGATATTAAAAAGTGTATTTTGGGCCACTGTTGTGATTGCGTATCCCCATCCGTAAAGACCACTTGAACACAGCCTGCATGCAATCTATATGAATTACCTCAGGCCATTTTTACTACCATTAACGCTCCAGACAGTAGAGCGCAGTCGGATTAGTCCAAGTTCTGATCTACAGCATGTATTAGCACTTAACGCCCCTCAGTCACACGTACAGGGGGAATAGGTACTTGCAGTTTTATGGAAAGATAGATCATAGAGCATTACCTACTAGGTCCTCTCTCCCTTTACCTTTCTTTTCTAGGGGAAAAAACCCCTATGTGCCAGAAAGATCAGATGTCTAGGAAGACAAGAGCTCCTACTGTGCAGCTCAAGCAGCACAGTTTGAGATCTTGCCCTCTCACTGACCCGTGACGTGAAGGAACACTATCACCCTTACAGGAAGAAAAAGGATATCTTGCTGCATCACTGACAACCTGTGAAACACAGAGAGCAGGGAACTGACATTATTTGGAAGGATCACACACCTTGCCTTCCCCCACCCACAAAAAAACCCACAACTTTCAGGACACTGGTGAGTGATATGGGATATACTTTTTCTCAGACACTTTGAAGTCAGGAATTAAATAAGACCTGTTTCAAGAGCTGATGTGCAGTACCTCCAGTTTATTATTACAGGTGCTAACTGACAGTTGGATCTGCTACCATTGAAGCCTGTTTTGTGCCTGGCCTGCAGACAGTACAATACCAGTGTTTACACTATTGATAAGAATACTCCTTTGGAGGTGAAACACAGCCAGCTCGTTCAGCACATCAGTCCCCATCTCATGTTCGCATGAGCTAACTCATAGACTCAGGCAACAACTGACTTGTCTGCTAACTGGCAAGCTGGTTCTGTTTCCAGCTGTGCTGCCTAACAAGGGAGCACTCAGAAAATGCTGTCAAAAACAAGCAAATCAATACCAATACTGAGGCTGTCAGGAACCAAACGAAGCACTGGCTGCAATGTCTTGTTCAGCCTTCTCCTATTTCCTGGGCAAACACAGACTGCTCTCACCACACTTGTAGCTCCAAAGTCTCACAGCCAACTCTGACCTAGTAGAGCCTATCATGACACACACACAGAATGGGTTAAGATATAGTACAAGAACCAATTTCAAAATTAGGCTAGAGGAAGAAATATGAAGCAACTCTTCAGCTGTCTTTCTACAGATGATGAGTGTAAGAAGTTCATCTGGCAAACACCAGGATAACTCCAGAGGACAAAAGGTGAATAGCAGCAGACTGAAAAAAGGGAACAAGTGTAACACCACACACTCGCATCCAGCACTCCTACAACAGAAAAAGCATGGAGCTTGGGAAAAAAGTGCTGTCCACTAAATATTCAGATCTTGTTAGAGATTAAGCATACTCTGATGCTGTTAGGACTGTGACAGTTGGCCAGCAGCCCTGCAAGCAGCAACCTAAAGACAGATTTCAAGACAAAACAAAAAAAATCAAGTTCATAATGTAACTCAAAAATCTCTTTCAGCTGAGGACAGTCTCCATCTTAAGCTCTACTCTGTTTTGTTAAACAATGTTCTTTCATACCCTTCATTTCCTCACCCCCAGGTTTTTCAACCATTCGGTACAAGCCACTAAAAGCAGCATTTCATTCTGCGGGAACAGTTCTTGTGCCAGCAGCATTGCAAAACAATTACATGTATCTGTTAGCTTGTAACCACCCCACCTCTTTTCCAGCTCTCAATCTAACTTCTCTGTTTGAAAAGGACTCAGTTCTCCTACTTTAGAACATTAGTCTTATCAATTTGACTTTACCCCAAGCTCTCACCATTAGCAGCAGGAGTCTTTAGCATCTGTGGCTGCGGCTTTTTGACACCTTTTTCTATCCGTATAGTGGCCCACTGTTGAAGAGAAAAAAAAACATTAATTTCACAAATGTAGGATTCACTTAAGAAAAAAGTCACTGAAAAAACCAACAGTTAATCAAAGTAACTTTCAAAGAATATTGTCACCAGATAATCATCACTCATCTTCCTCAGATGTGTCCACAAACCCACACACAGTTCCTCTAAAGAAACGCTGAGGTAATGTCCTAATAAAAAAACCCCACTCAGTGCTAGTTAGTACTTTCCAACTCTGCTTGCCAGTCTTTGGAGAGCTGACTCAGTGCTTCACAGTTGTTTCAGTTCCAGTTCAGGTACACAGCCACCAACACCATGACAGGCCTCAGTCAGCCTTACAGGAAGCTCCAGGAACTGAGCTAGAACAGCCCCTGAGCACACAGCATGTGTTCAGTGCCAACAGACACATCGCAACTCACCTTGTCTACTTTCAGAGTAGTTTCACCATACTGAAGCAAAAAAAGCCCTAACTAGATTAAGTCAAACTGAGGCCTGCACACAGCTAACTCTGCTAAAAAACAAAAACAGTGTTTGTAGTCATGGGAAGCCTCATTTAAGTTCAGTCTCAGTCCAAAGAAGATTGCACCTAGGATTTTTCCAGGCTGAACAAAACTGAAATTTCCCTCCACTCTGCAGTTTCTCATTTCTTGGCATTTTAGAGGTCTGAGGAGCAGAGAAACAGGCCAAATCACCAGCTCTAGTGAACACCTGCAGAGCCCCTTCCCCTGCCGCTGGGAAGGGCTGCCAGCTCACTGGGGTTAACTGCTCTTTTCTAGTGGGTGAGCTGAAAGAATTCGACTGAAGTAGGAGATAAAGTAAGCTCTGCTCCCCAAGGCGTGTCAAAGCTTCCTAGCAGTTCAGCTCCCTCCAAACCCCAGCGGCAGAACCACAAAGGCATCAGGAGACTTCCTCTCATTTCCAGCCCTTATTGGGCTGGAGCCAGTTTAACCTGTTCTCAGGCCAAAAGGTTTTCTTGACCTTCAGCTGACTCTGTTCCACACAGTGCTTTTAAATAGCCCTTCTACCTCCTACGTCAGGCTTCATTTTTACTGGGTTAACGATTACAACCCCTTTGCCACCCCAAAAGCCTGCCTGTGATGACAGAATAGCCCTTCTGGCCTGGATCCTTCCTTTCCCTACATGGCAGCTTTGCAAAGGGATGGAAAGCTCAGCCAGCGGGGACTGACTTTATGGCTCCCCATTACGCACATTAATTCCTCCCTCATGAGACTTAATCCTGTTTTAAGGAGTACTGTTATAACAGGCATTTCTAAGACAGACAGGTGACCTGGCAGAAATGAGCTCATATCAAAAGATCAGGATATTACCCTGATTATTATACAACTTACGCAGTATCAAAGGCATACTTTGTTTTAACAGCGTACAGATGGTCCACTGGTCTGCACAGAAAGGACCCAGACCAATGTTAAACCACGCAGCTTCCACCTTTCCCCTCCATCAGAGCTATAGGGCATTTGGTGATGCAGTTCCCTTTTGAAAAGTCACTATCCTGACTCACAGCATTATCTCTACCATGTAACTTCCGAGGAACAGCCAGGACTGCTTATTGTATCAGGTCTTGTTGAATCACAACCTAACCTGACAATATATTCACTTGTTTTCTCAGTTCTGCTGCTGCTAAGGCAACAGGTGTTCCAAGAACTAATTTCACCTGTAGGAGTAACCCAGTACTTTCTGGCTACATAACCTCAGCAGTGCTATGGCCATAAAAGTTGTGGGAAACACCAAAACAAAATATTGTTCAAGGAAGAACCTATACACAATACCTCCATTTCTACATTTCTTCTACTAAATGGATTTGGGGGTACACAAACCAGCAAATACATTGACAAAATCGTTCTCTGACCAGACCTGAACCACTGTATTCAAAAATTAGTATCTCCACAAGCAGGTAAGTCACTTATTACATAGGAGGGTAAAAACAGACTTTGCTAATGGTCTCAACCATATACACTAGCTGAGAAAATAAGTTTTCATCTCCCAAATCCTCTCAAATGGGTTATCAAAACTTAGCACTGCCACCTTTTGCTATGCAAAATCCACAAGAACAGTTTCTGTTTGATGCTCTGAAAGAGCATGCAACAGTCCCTTCACAATACTCTTGCCACAGAGATCATGCTAGACAGTGCCAAGAAGTTTGAGCCTCAGCATAAGCCATGAGGACACAGGCTATTGAGACATGCTTTTGTAATGTTCGACAGCTTGCAACATCCTACTGCATTGCAGTATCTTTTGATACTTTGCTATGCAAAGGAGGCAGCGGACTTTTCCCAAAGTAGACAGAAATTGTAGAGTCATGCTACCCAAGTAAGCTTCTACTGCTTAGAAGCATTTATCTACTCTATTCATAGAAGTACATTCCTGCTTCCAAAGTAGTCTGACCTTTGGTCCACCGGTTCATCTAACTCCAGAAAGCTGCAGTACCCTACCTGGGGGATAGGGATGGGGACACAGACAAAAAGAAAGACGGGAGAGGATAGTTAGCTCCCTTTACTTGTGGATAACTGGCTAGCTGAAAAGGGTCACATAGACATAGTCCAGCTGGCTGGACAAAAATGCACATCGCTCTCAGCTTATCTGAAGTAAAGCAAAATACACTGTCTTTGGCTGTCCTTGTTACACAGTAACAGGAAGATTTTGGTGGGAAAAGAATGTTGCAGGTGGGAACAGAAAACTACAGAAGAGAAACTAGGGGCGGGCTTGGTATTTAGGCAACTAACCAATAATGAGCTTAACTTTTGTAATATGTATGAGCTAATTATAAGAAGGCATAAAAGGTGCCTGTAAGAGACAATAAACGAAGTCTGCTGATCACTCATATTGAGTGACTGTGTCTTCCCTCCGTCGCGACATTTACTCTCTACCCATGCCTTCCCAGGAGATGGAAACACTGCCATAAGCTTGACAGCTGTGTGGCATCTTGTACAAAGCGTTCCAGGGGACAGCTGACTTGTGCTCCACATGTCAATAGCTGAGGCAGTTTTACTTTTGGTGCCAGATCTCCCAGTGGATTTAAGCATGTTTCATAAAACCAGCAAGGACGACACCAGTTGACCCTCTTGCTGCCCTCTTGGCCAGAAGCCTTTGGGCATTCCTAAGGGCCCACATCTAACACATGCTACAGCAAACCAGTTTTAAGTCCTCTGTGTCAGCTTTCTTCCCTCAGTCCATTACATTTCCAAAAATTATGCATGTTCCAGCAACCAAGCAGCAAGATATTTTTACTTATTTACTTAATCTAATCCTTCCACTTATTCTCAGGCACCTGAAATAAAGGCACTATCATCAATGCCGAAATTTGAACTCTGATCAAGTAAAAAGCTTGTTTATATCCAGTCTGGAAAACAAAAGAGAGACCACATGCAGCAATGAGTAATCTCCCTTCCTTCCTTCTAGCTAGGGATTTGCGCCATCCATTGCCATTTCAGCTGGTTCCTATACTAAAGAACAGCTTTATGCTACAAAGAGCTATCACAATGTAAGCTGATTCATCCCACAGGTAAAAATAATGTATTTGTGTATCAGAGATCAAAAAAACATGAAATAAAATTTTAAGCCATAGCCTCTGTTCTACTCAGGAGATGAGCAAAAAGGAGGATGGCACATATTTAGGGTTTATCACTTACCAGTTACATTGACACAAACCTAACCAGCTTCTCCCAGTTTGCAAACTGGTGCTGAGCAGGCAGGCTCAAGTACCTTGTTGCAGACCTAAGCCTTCAGCAGGAATCCTGAACCACTTTTGGGGAATGACTATAACACACCAGGCTCCCAAAGAAATTAAAAATAGTTCTGCAGCTGGGGCTACCCACTGAACTAACACATAAAGTTAGAAAGCAGCATGGTCACAGAATCTACACAAATACTACCGCAGGTCTGATTTTGAAATTTTGGTATTCCAGCTGCTCAAGGCAAAGTAGCTTGGATACTTTGATCATACAAGGCATAGCCTCAAAAAACCCTACACTTTACTAGGCAAGGAAAACATACCAACCTTCCTCACAAGAAAGGCTTCTAATTTATCAACACCTTAAAAAAATCCAAACCACCACACAGCAAGTCAACAGCCTACACAAAATAGCTAAAAGATCAACTTCAGTTATGCATCACTATGCAATTCCCATATACATAGGGCCTAGGCAGTAATTGTGAAAGATCCAGTAGACCTCAGAAGCAAAAAATATATGTCATTTACAACAGATGACAAAAAAAACTTCTTATCTCCAGAAAAGCTGCCTATCTGGCAACTATCTCCAAAGCCAAGCTTGACATGTTGTTTCATGAAAGCGTATCTAGAGATGCTGTGTTAGAATCAGTCACAAGTTTTTAGGATTACTTCAGGGACTTCCCCCTTTTCCTTAAAGGATGGAGCTTTGCCTTTCACCCCATTTATCACCTTTACATCACCTCTGGCTTAATAGCAATGCTTGACAATTATTCAGAAGAGAAGAGAATTACTGATGATGACTGAAATCTGCAGTCATATGGAGTTAGATCACTGTGTTCCCCTATTTAAAGGCATTGTCAGGTCATGTTCAGAGCAAGAGTTCATACGCTAGTTTAGCTAAGCATTCCTCCTTGGAGACTTTCCAAACCTCAGTAACAACAGAAAGACTTCGTAGCACCTCCCATGCAATGCTACATTGTTTAATGCAACAGCATGCCAATTATTGACTTATTTTGTGTGAGGAGGAGAGGAAAACACCACCACCAAGAGAAGCAATTATTCCCGAGTGAGGGCAAAAGGTCCTCTGTGGTCACCTATTCTGATGGAACATCCTTGTCACTGCCTCCAAGCATCTTTCCAAATCCTTCTGCACACCTGGGCTGTGTAGCAAGTCCTTCCTGGTGGACAGGTATCCAAAGAACAACCCAGCTTTACAGAAAAACACCACAGGCATCAGCAACAGAAATGCCAGACAGCCTCTTTCACATCACCTTCACAAAATGTTACTTTAAGGCAAGCTCTGAATAGAGCTGCTGTTATTTTTTCAAGCAGCATTTGCTTATCAACAGTACCAGAAATCCCAGCATTCACATGCTATGAAATTGAGAGCAGTTTCAGATCAGAGTTGTTGACCAGAAAGATGCTGCATTAACTAGTGATGCAAATCCAGCAGAGGGTAACCCCCAACTCTGCCAGCCTTACTTAATGTACAAGAAGCCTTGATTATTAAGTCTGTGGAAATGATACGCAACAGCCTTCGTAGGACTGGGGTCTAGGTTAATACAGCCCAGGGATATACTTCAAGATTATGCAGCAGATTTGCTAAAATACTACTCTGAAAGTCAGTCAAAGCCCTTAAACAAGGGCACATCATTCACATCAGGCACATCTCCAAGACATGCTTCTTGTTAGCATCTGAGCTGAGCTGGCAGCCCTCAGAGCTGCTCTCTCACTTCAGAGCTCTGTTTCTCATCTGCCCAGCAGCCCTTGAAGGATACCAATTACACAACAGAGGCCTTCATTGACACTGCGCAACAACATTAGTCAGCAAAGCTTGCTTCAGAGGCCAGTGAGTTAGAGGAAACCATCAAAACCCCACAGTGATTCACCAGTTACTAGCTTACACATTCTCCTTTTCTGTTCCCCGCTCTTATGCCCAGCACCACATGCAACCCTGACAGTGGTTCATGAGAAGAAGCTACAGCGTGGCGTACTTGGGACAGGATGTAACAGCCCATCCCACTCACACTGCACAGCCACAGGCACCAAAGGGTCCTGCCCCACTCCCCACCCCCCATATATTATTCTCAGTTTTAGGTCCATTCACATTGCCAGGGTTATCTGCAACGCAAGGAACTTTGGCTTGACCTCCTAGCTGCTAAATATGTTACACCCTTGCCTAGCAAAAGCACATTCCCTGCAGGGCAGCATAATAAGCTATTCGAAATTGCTTCTGTTACAAGGGGCCACTATTAAACCCAGATGGATCAGTTACAGGACATGAAAAACACCTATGACTTCAAGCATCTGCTGTGCATTACAGCACAACCAGCAAAACCAAACACTCAATAAATGCTTTTTCTGCAAGCCCCACAATCTGAGAGCCTAGGGAGACCGGGGTGGGTGGGTGGGTGCATGCCCATTCAAGGTGCTTTGCAGCCATCAACAAAACATTAGCCCAAAAATACACAATAATATGGTGTTATTTTATAGCCAGATTGTTTCTTAACACAAGTGTGACCTAATCACTTCCCTCAGGCGATCACATTTCTCAGTATTTCCTAAGTACCAGTTTAAAAATACAAGAAATGTTTTCCCATTAGAAAGAACAAGCAGGGCAGTCTGTACAAGTGTTGCTGACAAGTCAACTCTACTGCCTCAAGGAGCTAGGCACATAGGCACACCCCAAAAAACCCCACCAGCAGACTGGGGGGGGGGGGCGCACAGAGAAAATAAAAAAAAAAAACAACCCACAAAAACCCCCACAGAGTGTTGGAATTGGTTCTTAACAAGGTGAGCTGCAATCTGTCAAGCAAAGATCATCACTCAGGGGTGCTCATTGCTACTGCCAAATATATAGGCACACAGTCAAAAGTAGTCCTCCAGATTTTCTGCAAACTGATGGAAACAGAGAAATAGATTACTCTGTGGTAGTGGCTACTCTATGGGCCTTAACGAAAGACAAATCATTTTCTGAAAGGCTGGATTTCCCCACTGCTTGGCAAGAGTGCTCAAATGGCATGCTTTCAGGGGACTTACCAGCCCCAGCTCATAGTAGAGCTTATAAAAAAGGCAATGGACTACAACAGAGGAAAAATGAGACCAAGAGGTAAAGATGCACTAAATTCAAAATTGGAAGCTATCCGATGATACTTAAAAACAAACAGGGAGAAATGCAGCATGTTGTGGTGATTGCCATATGCAGTCCCCAGCACTTCAGCAACAGGAAAGATTTCTGAGATTTCTGTGGCAAGTGATTTCACAAGCAACAGCATGGCAGGTGACTAGTTCAGACTAGCTTCTTGTAGGAGCAAGCAGCTGCTGGAGACGCTGTTGTAGCAGTAATCCAACATTTAAGAAAAAGTACGCTAACATTGTACCAGAGATCCTTCTATTAACACTGAAAGGCAAACCGTGGGCAGAAGCCAGCAGTTTCCTAAAAATTTGCTTAGTTTGGTAAGGCAATTCAGAATCAAGTTAAGGTACTTTAAGGAATAACTACGTGATGGGGGAAGCAGGTTTTCTAATAGCAAGTAGCCTGCCTGCATTCCTCAAGTATTAGCACAGCTGGTTATGCTTTTCTGCTCTTTTTTCCCTATTGCTTTGGAAAAAATGTAATCATATAGGAAAAAATATATACTACATATAAAGCTGGTGCAAGTACTTAAGGGTCAAATGCAACCCAGCAGAAGCACATCCTCAACACTGCTGTCCGTACATGCTGCATCTTGCTTAGAAGCATGTGCCTTGCTGAGGCAGCCCAGTGCAGAGAAAAAGCTATTGTACACCAACCGATCTCCCTTGTCAGTAGTGTCAGAGAGTCAAAGAACACTTTGTTCCTAAAAGTTTTCCTCCCTCTTTTCTTGGGTCATGCTTGCAGCACTAAGAACAAGCTTCTGCTCTCCTGAAACCAGTGGGAACAGATATTTTTTTTGACAGAAAAAAAATTCCAGCACAAGTCAAGTAACATCCTCAGTTTGCTCCACACTACAGCCTAGACAACAATTGAACACCACAGACTCATTTCTATATGCCTTCTGTCATCTGGCATAACAGTGGACCAGCAGACATACCACAGCAAACTACAGACTCTCCATCTACTTAGTCACTAAACTATGGTGCCAAAGTAGACAGACCTGGACCCTCACAACAGATTAGCTTTAATAAGCACATGTTATTACCTGACAACATATGCTGTGTGGGTAACAAACCACATAGTCACTCCCACCGGTTGTGTCCTCCCACTATGCCAACACATGGGATACAAACAGACAAAGCCAGAGAACAACCTGGTATTCAGCTGGGGGTATACAAACAGCCACCGCTTCACAGTTCCTACAATCTAACCCATCAAAGAGGCAACGAAGGCAGCAGGAGCACCACCATCCTGACCGAGCACTCCGCAGGTAACCATGGGCAAAAGTAAGCTGTTCCCTAAAAATTTTTCCACCATCCTGCAAAGAGAAAAGGAAGACCACCTGGGTGATCCAGGGCTGGAAGCCAAAGGGGAACCTTAAGGAAGCTATTAATTTAACCACTGCGCTGAAAATGCCTCAGCCATCAGAGACTGCAGCATCCTGTGACTCAACATAGCCACAAAACAAAGACTACTGCTTCTCAGGAGAAAGACTGCATACTCGATTCAACAGCCCAGGAAGTTTCAGACACCTGGGAAGCTGTACAAGGCTAGCAACTATGTATTTAACACTTTCCATTGTTAACATGATTTTTGGCAGGGAAAAGTCACGTGCAACCACACATATCTTCATGCACTCTTCAGGTGCTGCTTCAGCTGGCTGGCAGACTATCACCCTGTCTCTGCCAGGCTGCTAACCAAGGCAAGTATGTGAGCCAAGGAACAGGAGACATTTTACAGCAAAACACTTTCTTTCAAGGACTCTCCTCATGCAGGTATTCTGAGGGCATAAAGAATTCACAGGCAAAACAAGGCCAAGCTGAGATTAATTAAAATTAAGTAAAATAACTTACTTAAATTAAAAAATTAAACTTTTCACTCTCCTGCAGCAAGTCCAACTTACCACTCTTCTCCTCAGAAGACGTCCCAATTTGTCATTGGCTTTTCTTTTATATAGATATAATATTTTATAGAGATAATGTTTATGTACAATATAATCATGTATTAATATAATATAGTTTAATATAATCAATGGCACGTAATTCCAGAAAGTATTTAATGCAAAAGTAATGACAACTCTCACGATAAGTCATTGTTTCCTCCCTTAGGCATCAGAAGTACGCTTACAAGCCACCATCACTGATATGCTGTCAGCTGCTTCTCCATGCTTCTACCCAAGATATTGTGAACCACCTCTTGTCACAACATTTGATGACACTAAAAAATAATGATTAATGAACTAAGAATAAAGAATGTAAATTGTGGTTAATCGCAGGTGAAGGCAAATCATCCAAACAAAACTATCTTACTAGGCCATCTGGATTGCTTCCTCAGGCCAGTGTGACCTTCACCTCCTCAGCTTCTGCTGTCTTTTTTTTGTTTTCCAGTAACAACTGCATCTTCTATCCTTAACAGTTATCCTCATGGCATGCAGGGCCTCAGAACACACTTCAGCAGGTTCCTTTTCACCTAAAGCCGTAAAACATTTTAACTTAAGATGTATTTAACAGATGCCATTCTTATTAGGTGGCTCACTGGTTTTTTTTAGCCAAACACCAGGGATCTTGAAGGCACTGAAGTACACCAGCCAGATTTGACTGAAAAACCTCACAGAACAAGATGAAATCAGACAAAACCTACTTTCCATAGCCACATACTGACATATATTGAATTGCCACAGACTATGCCTTCCATCATTTTACTTTCCCTCCTTGCAACTGTTCGGTTGGTTTGGGTTCCCCTCCTCCTTGGGCAAAAAGTGTAATAAAGATTTAACCAGATCACTTCCACCAGCCACTTTAACACACTCTTCCTCACCACCACCACGACCTTCAGACAAAGCATTTTCACACACTTATGAACTATGCCACATCCAGAAAGCAGTTGTTTTGCAAGAAACTTGCTTTCCCAGAGAATCTGGAGGAAGATGGCAACCAGGGTGCTGGACATGCTCGACTCGACTCGGATGGGAGCCCATTATCTCTGAGCATCAGCACTGCTGGCACTTGCCATGGCAAGCACTGGGCATGCTGCCAGGCATTTATACCCTCCAAGGGCATGACCTGGCAGGGTTTCTCTCAGGTGGGGAACAGCTGACACCCAGCAGAGACAACCACACCCAGGGCATAGTACAGCCTGAGGGAACAAGGTTTGTTTTGCACTCCTCCAGGTTCAAAGAGCGCATGCCAAAGTCTGCACAACCACTGAATTCACAGGTTTAGGTTCCTGCCCCAAGGGCTTGAACTCTAAAACTACAGCTGGCCACCCGATAACGCCAGACAGGATGTAACCCACCACCTCTCCTCCACAGCCCTCACCCCCCGAGGCAAGCCCAGGGCACAGGGGTCCCCGGGCTCCCCAGCGCCGGGCAGGGCCCCAGAGGCGGGAAAGGCCGTCCCCTCACGCCTGCCCGCGGGGCCCCAGGCGGGCTGCCGGCGGCCGCCGGGCAGCTCGGCTTCCTCCAGCCCGAGGGACCGTGCCCGGCTGGCGGAGCCCGGCACCCTCTCCTCAGGGCAAGCACAACTGCGCCGGCGCGGCCGGGCGGAGGGGCGCCGGGGAACTGTGAGACGGAGCCAGCGCGCCCCCCGCCTCACGCCGGCCCCACGTAACACCTCAGCGGGGCGCCATTTTGAAGCCCCCCGCTCCCCGCGGCGTGAGGAAGCGCGCCGGGCTGAGGGGACGGCGGCCCCCGCCTACCTCCAGCGTCTTCACCAGGACCCACATGTAGGCCTCGGAGATGCCCAGCGAGACGCCCAGCGCCGAGGGCAGCACGATGAGGCCAAGCACCAGCGCCAGCCACACCGCGCCCACCCGCCCCGCCACCGACCACACGTCCTCCATCGCGAATCAGCGCCCGAGGACGCCGCCGCCACCGCCGCCGCCACTGAGCGGGCGGGCGCCGCCACCCGCCGCCCCACACCCCGCGCCCGCCCCCGGCCCGCCCCGGGGCCGGGCCAGGGCGGCGGCACAGCCCCGCCGCCCCGCGGAGGGGGCTGCAGGCCTCCGGTTTAATTGAATTTATTACATTTACCGTTGTTTAGTTCATTTAAGCACATGTTTCTCCAGCGAGCGTCTTCCCGTTAGGGGGAACAGAGAGTGCTCCTTACCGAAGACCCCCTTGGGGGAGCACAGGGCTGGGGAGATGGGGCTTTGCCTCAGGAGGTGACGCTGCGGGGGGCAGAAAGTGGCTGAAAACAGGCCACGTCCACGTTAAAAACTACTCCTGCAGGAAAAACATCTCCAGCGGAGCTGGTGCCACAGCGCAGCACTGCACGTGAGGCAGGTGTGTAGGTAGAGGCCACAGGGAGCCCGAAAACAGCAGCTCGGGAAGTAAAAGAGAGAAGGAAAATTGGGTAACGCTCCTGGATCCATGAATTGATAAGGAGGACAGATGAAGGAACAAGGCCTGCGCTTTGGCCAGCAGTGTCTGTCCACACTGTGTCCCATGCATTGTGCTGGGAAGAGGGATTCGCTGAGGGACCAGCCCGAGGGTACCTGACCAGGCAAGAGAAAGGAAACTGTGGAAAATGACTAGAGGACGGTTTATCTGCCAGGGCCTGTGCATGGCAGTCAGAGCATGGCCTAACACAATCTCTACCAAGAAAGCAGTGTTTAGCAGGAGGAGGCTGAAGTAGAAGAGGGATGGCAGCCTTGCTGAAGCATCCTAGGGGAAGAGAAGAACAGTTTCCTGTAGGAAAAAGGCCTTCAACCTCATGTCTGCGCACATCTTTCTTAGGCATTTTTAAGAAAAGGGATTTTGATTTCCCTTTCCATATTTGAGAGGTCAGAAATGTATCTAAGAGCCAATTTCTTAGGGTCCATGGAAAAACCTGAATCAGACCCCAAGCCCTTGAGAACTATTTGCAGGAGAGTCATGGGAACAAGGGTGTTGCATTCTGCCTGCTATTTTTGGCTCTGGCACTGCATCATTTGGACGAGTCTTCTCTGGTCTCAGCGTCTCACCTCTCCTCCCACAGTTTGCTGCACATAATTTCTCTCAGGCAAAGACAGGATGATCCCTGATGAAGCCTCTGGGCACAACCACCACAGAAACAATCATCCAGCTAGATCTGAGATTGCCAGCCAGAACTTCAGTATTTTCATCCCTCTAAGTGTTTAGTTGCAGTCATGCCTGAAAGGCTCACTTAGAACTGAAGGCAGTAGGCTGCCAGTGCCATACACACATTAATGCAAGACTCCCTACTCTAACGAACTGTACTACAAGTGGTGTTCGTACGTTACAGGGGTGTGTGGATCCAAGCCAATTAAGAGTGCCCAAAGTCTGGAACAGAAACAAATCAAAAGAACATTACTTTCCAAACTGGATGATATTCACCACACATACACCTGTGGGCAGCTTACTTTAAATTTGTATTTTGCCTGTTGCTTCACAAGCAGAAGATGATACAGGGCATTTAATACTTGCTCATGAATTTTCATCTGGGGTGCAAATGGCAGAGACCAAAGGCTTGGTTGATCGGTTTGGTTTTACCTGGCATTAAGGAGCAGAAGTCTCCATCCAAAGGACAGATGTAGCCCAGGTAGCAACAGTGGACGCTGCCTAGATCCTGAGGAAAGCAATAAGGTGTTCACAGTAACATGCCATACAGTTTTAATCTCCATTACATTGCAATATCTTAATTTAGATAGTAAGATATAAAATTGCCATCTGAAGCAAGAACTGCAATACAGATAATCCTGTGTGCAAGGCAAAGTTTTTTGTGTTTGTTGACAAAACCTTGAAAACTGAAAATAAAGAACTTGTTTGACTTAGTCCACATGTTTGTTAACCTCTGCTTTAGTAAAATGCAAAAAAGTCTTGACTCAGCACAGTGTATGTCAGATTTGGTGGCATATGGCAAATTCCTGAGTCTCAGAGGGCTGAAATCCATCAGTGTCCATGAAGCATCAAAAGAAAATTCTGGAGACTCCTATCATAACATTCATCACGCGGAATTAAGGCATTGCTTTTTTGCTGCAATAGCCTCGCTCTTGAACCTACTGCTGCTGTCCACAGGCTCCGTAAACAAATAGTAGGAAATGAGTAGTCTCTACCAACGTTTGTGTTTTAGAGCAGGGGAAGTTGACTGGTTTGATCCCTGCTGTCACGATACACCAGTGGGGAAAAAAACGCTGGCAAAAATGTATTTTGGCAGGCAGCAGTTCTAGGCACAGCCAGCCATTCTGCATACACCGAACAGAAGCAGGACAGAGGCAAGACTCACGTAAACAGAAACTGTTGTTTTATCACATCCAGGTTTCCCCTCCACACTCGCATGAATAATTCACAAAGCCATTAAAGCTAAATTGGAAAAAAAATCAATTCCATTCTTGAGCTGCTTGAAGAACCACCCTCGCTCTCTGGGACAGCAGAGAGGAAACATGCCTGCTAACCTGACAGCCTCCCTCTAGTGACAGAGCTGCTGGCAAAGTCTTATCATGAACGGTCTGAAGTTCATCCTTTGCGCGTATCTCGCATTCCCGTCAAAGCTGGCTGTTATTGCAGAAACTGTTGACGTATTAAAAAAAAAAAAAAACAAACCCAAAAAAACCAACAACCACCAAACCAAAAAAAAACAACACAAAAGCTTGCTGTCTTTGCCAGGTGGCCTTGTCTTTTAAAATACAGCTATTATAAGCCACTGATCACCTATCTACTGATAAATCAGTTTCAGATGAATTCCATCATTACATTTTATTTGTTTCCTTTGTAGCCTGTGAGAACATACAATTTCTCTGCTTTGCTTTTACCAGTAAGCCTGTTTTCCTAAGAAAGGAGGATTTGCTTCATTCAGGCACTAGGACCATACTTTCAGCATGGGTAAGACGGCATGATTCCACTCAAGACACTGAAAGAGTGCTAATGTTAATTTTCCATGCTTTCATTTGTAGAAGGCCTGTTTTATACCCAAAGGCTACATGTAGTCATGCTTTCTAGTGGATTATTTTTCCAGTAAAAAGTGCAAACCATAAGAAAGAAACATCCCATGAAAATATATCAGAGTTGATAAACTTGCAAGAGAACATTTTCATATATCCTTATTTTTCAACTTATTTCACAAAGTACAGTGCAAACAAAAAAAGCTTCAGTTGAAATTATATGCTTCAAGTTCATCTAAACCAGGTACTCCAAATGGATACAAAAACTTTGGGTTTGTTTCTTTGTGAGAAGTTATCAAGATTCTTAATTTTTGTTCTATAAACACTAGTAATAGTGTATTTTATGTCTGTATTAAGAATACATTTACACTTATTGCTTTCATACGCACGGCTGTGTAATGTAATACACTATTTTAACAGTGGGCTGGATTGAATCAAAGGCTGAGAAAAATCATGTGTAAAATTCTCATCAGTCTTACCACACTGCTTTTCTGAATGATGTATCTTCAGGTTCCTTTGGTTATACTTATTTTATCCAATTTAATTATCAGAGCCCATCAGGTTTTGGCGGTATGGAGTGTGCCTGCAAATGTGGTTTCCAGGATGAGGGAAATCTTGTTGAACTGACTCAGGAAGAGAGACAGGACAGCGTCACTTCACATAGCAGTCACAGTCTCCCTTTGCTAGGTTATTGCACACGTTATTGGCTTCTGGTAGGTCAGATCCAATAAAAAGTAGCTTTTCATTTGTCTCCTGTCACTGGAGCTGGGCAGCTTCAGAATATCGAACAGTTTCATCTCATGTAAATATCTGTATTTTATTGGAAATAAATAGGGTCATGGTAGTTATCCTAGTACTCCCTTTTATCTTCTGCTGTTGAGGAATGGCAGGAAGCCAGCAAACCACTCGGAGGAATTCTGTACTCCCTCACCTGTCTTCTAGCTGCAGGCAGGTCATGCATCCTCTCCACGACTGTATTTGCTATAACTCACTGTAAAAATTGATACCCTCTACACAAGGAGTCAGGTTCCCAGATAAAAAGTGAAGCTGAAAACATATAAGTGGAACGTTACCTTCTGTTGTCGTGGTCCTCCAATTCTTATTACACTGAAAATAAATTCAAGTAGCCTGACTCCTACATACCCTTTAAGCCTAGCAGTGTGTATTGACAGAGCCAGACCCTCGTGTTTGTCTCCAGGAGGGATGAGGGCTCATAATAAGCACTGTGCACTTCAAGCAGTGTCCAGGTATGCCCCACCTCAAAAAGTTTAACTTCCATAATTTAGAAATTTTGGTTTCTACAAGTTATCAGTCCAGCTACAATGAAAACCTTGTTAAAAGCCCTGAGCTTATCTTCCCCTTATACGTGGGGAAATGTGAACACAGGAGGATATGAACCAAAGCAAGCAGAAAGGGAGGGGATTCTGGCCAGAAGAGCTAATTGGAAAGACTGTGGTGGAGATAACTGCAGGCCATTGGAACTGCACACCTCCCACACAACCCAGAGGTGCCTCAGTGAGAAACTGGTCTTTAACAATGGAGGGGGAAGAGGGAAGAGAGGGCTCTTCTCTAAAGCAATGGTCATATGAATAAATGCCAGGGGCAAATGCTCCCAGGTGTTCAGCATCCAGCACTTTTCATTTGGACGCCCTAAGCACATGCATTGTGGTCATTTGGCCTCCCACCTACAGCAGGACTGTATCACTTGGAGCACGGCAGCTGAGACTCCTCGTTAGTCTTGGAAACAAACAGTACTTTGTGACCATTCTAGCAAGAGGTACGCTTGCACATTTTTGAATGAGACATCTCAGTGCTTGTTCCTGCAAGTTGCTAAATATGCTGGCCTTTATACAACAAAATATTTAAGAGCATACTTAAAGCTTGGTTCTGTGGTAGAGGAGCATCAGAAGGCAATTCAGTATGGGTCTTCCTTTATGACCTTAAAAGCATTTGCACACAACTGACCAAACCACCCATAAACCTTCAGCACTGTATTACGCAGAGGGGCTTTTGTGAGTATCCGAGCACTTCTATGCATCAAGCACCAGAGGAGATGCAGACACCGTCTTCAGAGCAAAAATGCTACAGACAACCCAGCAGACGTGCAAGAATCTGCAGCATCAACACAAGGAGCATGCCACGTGGGTGGTACCTCCTTTTACTGTCTACCATGACCTGAAGCCTGGCTTTCTACTGCACTTAGAGAGGAGAAAGAGTCAAGAAAAAAATATGTAAGTATTACTCCAGAACGTCATGATCTTTTTAATGACTTAAGTTTCCAATATAAAAAAATTACCACTTAACATGATACTGTACTATTCTGTTCATGCCAGTGTTTTAAGGAAGAAAAAACCCCATGCTGATGTCTAGTAAATTGACTTATCTTTTCGTCTTTTTTCTAAACTGATAGGAAGGCTTGTACTTCCCAAAAGAGCATCAATAAGGTTCTAGTCCTCGCGGCAGTGTTAGACACGCATACAGCACTGCCACCTCCTGGTCCCACAGCAAGAGTGACCCATCCCCGCTTGACACGTGAAGCAGCCAGTGCGGTGTAACGCCCTTGGTGCACCCACCACATTCCCCTGGCACACCTGCAATGCAAAGAGCGAGGACGCAACATGCAAAGAACCACTTAAAAGCCCAAATGTTTAAGACGGCATCTGGATAGAAACCAGCCACAGCTCAAATCTAACATAAATTTATTTTTTATATTAGATATCTCTGCGTATAGTCCCTTGTAGGTGTATTTTATAAAATCATATTCATAAAGACATGGCAAACAGAGTGGTTACTTGAGGTGTAACACAGTTTGCTTTATTGAACATGTCTACATACATCTTATGTAAAGTGATAAATTATATGAGTAAAGGAGACTGCCCATAGCCATATGATAAGCATCTTTTAAAATCTGTTATATAATTGATAAACACAGTATTTAATGTATGAGCAAATGAATGTTTGTGATGTAGTTCCAAAATAAGCTGTTTAATAGATGCCCGTATAAACCTGAAAGGTAGGATTTAACAGCTATCCCATACAGAAAGAAGAAATATACTTATTTCTTAAAAGTCCAGTATGCAAGTATATAGTGTTTTCCCCAATATTACTCAATTTAATATCCACCATGTAGATATTAAATGTCTTTCACCACATGCATCTTTCATATAGTCAAACACAAATACCAAGGGATATCAACTGATGTCAATAATCTGCAATTGCACACAAATCATGACTACCGATTAGTAAAGCAATTATCATATTAAAAGAGTTCAACAGGGCTCAACATACTGTAAAATTAGAAATCAGTCAATACCACAGCCATTATATAGAACATCATTGATTGGATGTACTAAACGCTAGCCTTGATGACAATCGATCACGATGAACCCTGCTCACAAAGGAGTCTGGTACACTAATTGAGGAGCCATCGTTAAATAGAGTAATAAATAGAGGAGGAGGAAAGAGGAGAAATGGCTACAAAGCTAAAGTCCCTCCTGTCTGTACAACGACAATAAAAGAGCAAAGAGCCAGGAAGGTGCCTCTCTACACCACATGTCCACTAACTTCTAAGCCTACTTTTCCAAAACCAAATGAACCTGTGAACCCCTCAATCCATGCCACAGCTGGGAAGCACACTCAAAAGAGCCTCAGCAATTGGTATTTCACCTCAGCACAAACATTTCCAAAAGCAAATCCCACAGAGGACTTGAAAACCCAGAGGTCCTGTAACACCTCTGTGAGCTCTCTCCGTCAGCCTACCTGAAATCAGGCCTCAGACCGCACACATAACAGAATACACCCCTTAGAGTGCCCTGGGGCTCACAGCGGACGCCACTGAAGAGCTGCTTTCCTCACTTTTGTTCAGGGCAGCTGCACAGGGAAGAGGCTAAATAAAACACTGGGCCATCGAGTTTGGCACTAACTGCTTGTTGTTCTCACTACAGCTCAAGGAAACACTTGCTGGTAGAAAATAAGTTCAGAACATCTCCCTTATTATCAAGAAAACACATTTGCTTCTGAAAGTGGCCCCAGACCAGCAGCAAACAGCATCAAGGTACTGAAGAAAGGTACACATCACAGCAAATGCAACTGTTGGACTGCTTTCAGGAACATCCCAAGCTTGCCCCCTCTATGGAATTTTAAAATACAAATAAAAGCTCAGGGGTGAGACCCATACCTGATTTTGAAGCAACTGAAGGACAGAAGTATTTCTGATTTTGGTTTGTCACAAGGAAGAGATGACCTGGGGAAACCCCACGCAACACCGCCTGCTGAAACTCAGAACAAGCTCAAGCTTTGCTGGTAGTACACCATGACTCATAACCAAAGATCCGGTGTTTGGGGTATGCAGAGTTATTTCTACGTTTTCATGGTTTCCTGGAAATGTAGGAGGAATAACAGGCTCGTTCATTGGAATTTAGGGCAACTCTGCATTCAATGAAACACGCCGAGGCGACTGTGCAAGGGCGTTTGCTACTGTTACCCAGCCGCCACTGGGAGGCACCGTTTGCACTTTTCTTATAACGCTCGCCTGTGCAATCGCTGAAACACGTTTAAAAACAGCGGGTTAGGAAAAACCACTGTCTCCCAATAACGTAGAAGTCAGCAGAAGTGGGAGAGAGAAGAGCATTTCAGACCTTTCCAAAGTAAGACAGATACAGCTGTAGAAAAAGACATTTGGAGTCAAGAGAATAAAAGGATTCTAGCTACATAAATCAGACTTAACGTGCAGGTACATTACAGTGAAATATTAGACATTTCAGCAAATTCCCATTCAGCTCTCACAGAGTACAAGAGGTCACTATGTCTTCTAATAATCTGTAATGTTTCTATTGTTATCATTAACTCCTCTTTCTCATGTTCATGCTATGCTCCTAATTGATAGTAGGCATCTGGGCGTCCCTTTATATACGTACAAAGTGAGTACATATATATACACACACACACACACACACACAGAAAAGAAAAAGAATGTATATTCATATATATAAAAAGAGACCTCAAAAACTCTGTCTTATATTGGTTTTGAGTCACATATGTTCTTGGAGGCCCAGGAAATTTAGAGAACCTGTCTAAAAAAAATGCTTAAATACATTAAGGCAATGATGGTCATTTACCCAGAAACTCGCCTTACACTGCTTAACAATGCATAGTTACAACCTGATTCAGGTTACTTTACCCTTGTAGCACAGCAGCACAATATACTTTAAACATTAATAGCGGTAATGTCTAAATAACCTCCCCACAGTCCAGGGATGAAAACTCAGAAATATGAACCTGACATTAAAGCTATTTCAGACAGCGTATTTAGTTTAAAGGGGTCAAAGCATAAGTCATCTTTACGTCTTCTACTCCCAACCAAGGAAAATTTAGTAATGCAACCACCCAAAAAAATGCTTTCAGATTCCTTCTCAAGCTCCAGTTTTGGAAGCCTGCTTGAGGAAGAAGAGGCATGTTAGACACAGTGACTCAGCCTTTACGGCATTCTGAGAGCTGCCCTCACTTATTCAAGGTTCAGGACCTTAAATACGGGGGACAGAGCTCCAGCCTTCAGTCCAGTGCAGAAGCAGCGTAGCACCCAAGTGACTTAAGGTCCCAGACCACCCCAGGACCCATGTTGTGTACAAAGATTCTGCACTGCACCTTGGGCATGGTGCACAACTGTCATTAAGGACCTAAAGGTGGGGTTTATAAGTGTATCTGGCTTTCCATGCACCAGCTGATCAGACAGTAATGTCTTCAAAAGTCAGCATAAGCAGCTATTTTGACTCAGTCTCTGACAAACCCACATAGCGAGAGGGTCTGATTTCATTCACTCGTTCCAACATACACTTACTTTCAACTCATGGCCCACTGTCTTAGGCATCTCAGAAGTTCAGGATGAATGTACCTAGGACTTTGGTTTGCTTCAGTTGCACCAACATGATGTGTTACTGCCACAGCAACAGTTAGCATCACTTAGATGCTCAGTATGTAGGTATTAGCCAACAGCAACAAACTACAAAGCAAGGCGACATTTTATAACGTACATCTTCCCTACACTGGTTAGCCGTATCACAAGGCCCTCGTGTTTTATTTGAAGAAGCGACCCAGTCAGTTAGAAGTGCAAGGCTCATTCGATAAGGAACTGAAGGGTAAATACATTAAATAGTAAACAATAGAGGAAGTTTGTGCTCTTGAGGAAGACAGAGCCACAGGCTTCTCCAATGTAGCTTGCACAAACAATTAATAAAAAAGCCAAAACCCCTGTTACTTAGATATTTTTTTAAGGTTTTTGGCAGGGGGTTTGAGTGTCTGATCCACTGAAATATTTATTCACTTCCATCTAAACCTATCACTTGGCACCAATCAGCATGAGACTGTGATACACTTGATCCTGCAAAGGAACAGAGAAAAAAGGAGCAAAAACAGTTCAGAAGCCTGGCTGCTGCAAGACCAGTGGAAGATAAGCAAAGAGGAGGAATAACACAAGTGTGAGTTCTTTGATTGTGAAAAATAAGCTGCAGTTTACCAGCTTCCCACTCACATACTATCATGAGAACGTGTTCTTTTTACTGTTACCTTATCCTCCTGTTGGAGGAGAAAGAGACACTTATCTGTGGTGTCCTTTTGGAAAACAATCAATTCCTTCACAACCTCAGTACTCTAAGGGCAGTACACAATTTCAGTTAAAAGCAATTACAAGGCTACTGCTGATAAATGCAAATGAAATACAGAATAGAAAGAGAAAGGAAAGGGGGAGATGGGAGGCAAGTAAAGAAAGCACAACCAAAACCAAGAAACATTTCTTTAAAGCAGGGCAAGACAAAAAAGTTTAAGTCAAGTTGGCATTTTTACTGGCAGCTAACAAACCCCACTTCTCTTGTTGACAAGCTCATCACTTGCTTTAAATTTCCCTATTCTATACGTAAGCACTTACTTCACAGTTTTTCACTTCTTTTGTTAAGACAGCCAAAAAATGGCAGAGAAAATACAGACAACATCACCACTCCTCCCGCAGCTCAACAGGTGACCTGTAATACTCGTACATTCAGAGGTCTGAGCTATACTTTTTACAAGAGTTGGAGTCGTAACCATAATGAGGATCACACATTCAAGGGCTCTTCTGCTCTTGGTGAGCTGGGGAAGTATTGCAGGACAGGAAAAGAGGCCCGTCATCTTCTAATGTCTTACAGAAGCAAAGCCCAAATAAGAAAACTGCTGTTCCAATAGTTCTTCTTTATCACCCCATCTTTTCCTGTCTCTGGTCCCTCTTTTTGCGTGTTCCGTCTCCCCTTTTACCTCCAAGCGGGAAGAAAGCATGCAGTAGTGTGGGAAGGATGCTCCCAACACTTGTCTTAACCGCTTGCATACAACTACAATCTCTGTTAGCAACTCTCAGACATCAGTCACACAAAAGGAAAAACTCCCAATTTTAAGCTCTGGCACACTGAAGAGATTTACCAGTTGTCAGGATAGTCTGTGACATTTCTTCAGCTTTTTATACTTGGAAACCAAATCAACAGCTTCAACAGACATGGAAGCACAGCTTACTACGGTCAGGAGCAAGCAGAACCTCTTTCACAATAGGAGAGTCTGAAGCAACTTTCCTCTGTAGGCACACTGCTAGCACTCTCCCTACCTGGGGAGCTAACAGCTTTTTAAAAGGGCAGTTTCTCCTACTGCTTACCTATGACCCCAACATTTGAACTGACTGATCCACCAAGAGAATTCACATACCTGTAACAACTAGACCCTGGGATGATACACCAGGCCTGGCCACAGAAGAAGAGAGCTCAGTTCTGTGCCATGCAGCCTCAGGGCCGTTACCACCTCTGTTAGCTATTAGTTTCCTAGACCCTCCAGGGCTGGGCAATGCAATGGAACATCTGTGCATCTGTCTTTCTGCAGGGTGTATTATGCTCACCATGACAGGTCCTCCATCTCTGCTGAGACCTCAGTCAGGGGGCTGCTGTCACGTAAACTTTATTAAGTGTCCTTACCAACTCATTTGTCTTAAAGCAGCTTGGGCAAAATAACACCTATCCATGTGTGCTTCTTTAGTGATGTTCAGATCATTAAAGAAGCCAGATTCTTCCACGTGGGAGCTACTCAACAGGAGAGCAAATATTTTATACAAAGAAATACGATGGGTGACAGAAATATTTCCATCTCAGATTCCTTAAGTGCACTTGCTCTGTATATTTCTGGAGGGTGGGCTTGCCAGAGAGCAAATCAGTAGCCTTCACATCAAGCATTATCACAGGCAGGTCGCTATCCAGAAATAAATACGACAGAGAATAACAGAGGTCATGTCATAGGTTTTCTTTAATTTGTGTAACAAAGGGACATGGCAAAATCAGAAGACAAAATATATTTTTTTAAAAAAAATATGTATTTTTCTACAACATTGTCCTTTCTTGTGACTAATTTATCCCAGCATCACACACCCAGGCATCAGGGACAGACTGCCCTGGACACTGTTCTGCTGTTTGTTAGTGGGACCCTGTAAAACTTCCTATGTTGCCATCACGGGTCTTGCGATACAGAGGGGAAAGTCAATGACTGCCTCTTTCCCTCTGACAGTCAACACTTCCTCTACAACTTGCAATTCAGAAAAAAATATTTTAGTGAACTCCACATCTGACATCAGGACTCTCTCTCTCCAGCAACACAGTGACTGTGGCACACAGGAAAACTGCTAGTCTAAGTTGTTGAGAGAGGCTAGTACAGTGGTGTTTTATTACAAGTTGAGAAGTTACTATTTAAGTCTTCAGGCTAACTCAAAGGTTTAAAAAAATATAATGGTATTTTAATGAACCTAAGTAATTTTATTGCAGATTCTTCCCACTCAACAATGCAGAGAATTTTACTAGTAAACCTTCCTATTTATAGGATAATTGTATATTGTAAATCTCATTTATAAAATTATATCCTTATTTAATGCAAAATACTATCTCTTTATGGTTTACCTGCTGTGTCGTATGCAAAATATCTTACAGGGACAGAAGGAAAATACGTTGGGTTTAATATTAAAAAAATAGCCCACTGTCTGGTGGAGATAAGTCACAGAAAAATGAGATAAACCAACATTAAATAATACAAAATTAACAAACATTTCTGTTTCCCACAGATCCATTTTCTATTACTATCTGGCAATATTTTTTCTGTTGCTCTTCCTTGAAAGACTCTTTGACCTTTTTCCTTTTCAGTCCCCCATCCCTGAAAAGATACAGAAAAGAAACAGCCCTGAGCTCACCTCAGGGTCAAGGCAGAAAAACGTTACAATAACTAGACTATGTAGTCAAAGCACTTTTCACCCTAAATGTTGGCTCTTGCAATACAATGCTAAATGGTCTGCGCTGCCAAGACTTACCACAAAACACAAAAAACACCTTTCCTTTAACCCCACGTTTAACAGGCAAATAATTTCTTTTCACCAAATACTACCTGCTGGCTAGATCCACATGTCAGCACCATTTCTCCTTTTTATGGTATATTATTCTATTTATTCTAGTGGAACCGTTCAAGGAATAAAGTAGTGTTTTCTGACTCACAGTCAGTAAGGGTGATGGACTACAGCCCAAGCAAAGCAAATCTGGAAGAAGTTTTAACAGATTCCAGGCTAATGCTTCAGAATACAGAATGCCTAAACATACTTTAAACGCTAACGTCAAAAGTGTTGCTTCTTACCAAGGAAGCACAGACATTCCTCCTCGAGCAGCAATGACAGCCTTGACTCTGTTGGCAAAGTGAACAGCATCTTCTTCTTCCTGAAAAAAAAAAAAATGAATAATTTGCTTTGCAACTTAAACATTTTCTCCATGTCTCACTTCAAGAGGTACTTTCTGCCAGACAGCAGGCACTTGGGTTTCTGTCAGGCCCACAAGCCAAACGTGACCTGCAGGGCAGTTCCAGCTAGCTAGTCTTGGGGAACACTGCCTGGTTTGCCACCATCTGCTGCCAAAAACAACTAAGAGGGAGGCTCTGCCGTTTCTGAGGCAATCTCAAGCAACACACAGGGTGAGGTCACAGATCAGGCCAGAGCAGGGGATGCATCTGCTCCCAGTATTTCAGTATCAGTCCAAAGCTGGGAACACACCAACGGGATCACCCTTGGAGGAGATGGCATGCCTTGAACATGGGTGGGGCCTGGTGCATTCAAGACCAGTGAATTATTGTGAGTTCTCAGGAGCCTGTTTGCCCAAACTGCAAAGGACTGAAGATACATGCATTACAGCAGCTTCCTTGCCAAAACTAGGGCTGAGCAAAACCAGAGTAGGCAGTACCAAACTGGGGCACTACTGGAGCAAAGGCCTTGACCACTTCATTAGTATCAGGTCAATACCCACAGGTAGTAGGCAGAGAAGCTGTGCCAGGTTGTGGGGTAAAGCTGCTGAGCAAAGGATCAGCTGGATATGCTGCAGAGCTGAGAAACACGGAGGTGGGAGGAAGCTGTGCAGATGGAGGTAAAGGGGGAACACAGAAGGCAGAAGCACCCCAGTACAAAGGGAAAAGAAGGCCTGGATCTATGTATCACTTCTGAAATAAAATAGGGAAGTCTGCACCAGGCCGAGGGACAGGACGCCCACAGCATAAACCCACAAATTTATCATCTTTCCTAGTTTCTGGGAGAAGAGGAAAGCAAGGCAACTGCACCCAAGTAAAGATGCTGTTTGGGAGCAATAGGAAGCATGGCGCAGAAATGTCTGAATATCTGCAAAAGTAGTTTTTTCTTGAAGGTAGCTAACCCACATAAATCCATGCCTGCTTACTTTTAAGACTACAGTGTTACTTTCTGGCCTTTGTCCGTTAAGTTGTCAATAAAGATTCACAAATATAATGCCAACACACTGTGCGCAGTAATGCAGACTTTCTACCAGACAACACTTTCTGAGCATTTCCAAACCATAAAAAAAAGAAAGCGTAAGTACCTCTTTGATCATCGGTGGCAGGTACCACACATTACAGACAATAGCCCAGCTGGTCATCACATTAAAAGCATAGGTCATCATGGAATACTTTGTGCTGTTCCAGAATGCATCTGCAAAGCGGGGGTCATACTGGAAGACAAGAATAAGGAAGGCATAGTATATAAACCAATATAAATACCTTGGTTTAAATCACATAAGCTGTTCTTTTTTGGCCATGAAGTCACAGTTCAACTTGTTAAATCAGGGGCAAATCTAATCACACTTCCTCAAAGCAGTAGTAAATCCAGAGTAAAGCTCCACATTTCAACATTTATTACAAGTTTATAACAATTAACCTTTAAAAGCAATGCAGGACCCCAAACTGTGACAGACCCGTTGAAACATCTCAACTGTAACAAGATAGATCTACTCAAAATGTAAAGACTTGTCATCTACAGGTATGCTGACTACTAAGGTTTCCTTGACAATGCTCACACCAGTTATAATGATTTTTGTAAGATTAGGCAACGTTATAGTTCCAAAAAATGTAACTAATCTATCTAAAGCTAGGGTGACTTGGCTAAACCTACTCAGAAAGCCTTGGGAGTGCTAAGAAAAGTGCCTTTATCCCCAGAGCACACAAAAGCCCTGGGACAGAAAGAGCAGGCTGAATGATACTGGAGTAATTTTATCAGTGTGCTTAACTGTAAATGTTGCGACTAATGTATCCATGACATGGCCGAACTGTACAACGCTGTATTATGTAGTTTAGCTACTAGTAGAATGCAGCATTGTATGGTTTAGTTAAGCAGATAGGAACCGAATAATGTCCGAAATGAAGACGTGAGCCAAGAGAGCTGAAACAGGGCCAGAAGAAGAAAAGGTCATGAAAAGGATAAGAAGAAGAGGAAGATGACAAAGAAGATGAAGATGTCCCAAACGACCACCAGAGGACCCCCGACCCATCAGGCCACACATGTGTAGCAAAGAGTGTAGATATGATAGGTAGTTCTTGGAACTGTAATGAATATGCCAATAGTTTTTCAGAAATGTCATTAATACGTATAGATCAGCCGTATAAAGATAAACAGCAAACAAAGCCTGTATGCACATGGGGCAGAACTTGTCCCCCGTGCATCCAGCTCCAAAAATAAAGCATGCTGCTTTCTAACACTCCAAACTGGGTATTAAGAGAGTTTTGTATCCGATTTTTCGGTATCAATAACTGAACACACAACACAGTAATTGCACCTGTGCTTTTCAGGTTCTTCTTTAATCAGTTGTAAAAATATGCAGTGTTAACGTTTGCCATACTGCACTGACCTGCGAGATATTGAGCACCATGAAAAGAATCCATTTTCTCAGGCTTATTCAGTACCCTATTCACACAGAGCAAAGCCCTGTTTAAGGTTTATCCGCAAACAGCTTCTCCGACATGAGAAGTTTCTGTGAATAATCCTTCTGTGTTTGGAAACATGCAGACACGTTACCTTGATTGCTACTGGATGGATGGTCCCTCCTACCTCAAAGCTTCCCTTCTTAAACATCATTACTGATGTGTTGTTTATGCACGTACCTGCCCAGAGTTAAAACAGATTAAGTTTTAATCCACTCTAAGAAAAATATCATCAAAAGAATCCTAAACTATCTTTAAGGAGACTTTAGTTGCTAAAGGAGAAAGTAAGTTTTAGTTCTGAAACACAATCCCAGAGCCTGTTCTCTCTTCCATTATGCTATAAGCTAAAGCAAATAAGACTGTCATAAAACTGTTGCAAAATACTAGAATCTCACTTTCAATCTCTCACAAGAGCTAGTTAATTCTACAGAGTAAAACCTAACATCTCACTTGAAAAGACTGGGTATAATAAACTCCACTCAGTGGCAAGAGCAGCAATAAAATCAATATATTTGTTTCCTACCTTCTGGGAAAATTAAAATGGGTAATTTGGCCTTATCTGCAATGTGTTCTCTAATTCTGTGGAGAGAAAACAAAATTTCAGTGTATACTTCATATTTTTATTTGGCCAAGAATCTAAACATCCATTACTTCTTACATAGGACAAGAAAAGCCCTTGCCCAATTGCCCTTTGCCAGTCAGTAGCCTCAGCCAAGACGTGTGCTAGTTTCAGGCCTTTGTCCCAGAGGTTATCACTTGCTAACTGCAGAAGCAGGTCTTCTACAAAACTGTATACAGTCTTTATTTCACCATTTTAATGCAATTAACATGAAGTCAGAGAACAGTGGTACTTGGAGCATGTAACAATCACTTGCCATTTATTTTTGACAGGTTCCAGCTACGAACACAGTTGAACTTTTTTTTTGATTGAGGTATATTCCATATTTTAAGTTTCATGCCTTCTAGGTTCATAACATCAGTTTTATGCTACCTAATGATTCTCTGCATCTAGTTAAGAGATAGGCCACTATTTCACTATATTTGCTGCATCACTTAAAACCAAATGTATTACGAGTAAGCAGGTTACCAACACACAAAATCTGATGTTTTCTGAGACACCTCTCTTGCCTATGACTCAAAAGCATGCAGTTCATCTCCAGCCTGCATATAAAACCAAAAAAAACCCCACCATCACACCAAAGAAAGCAGAGAACAATCCAGCATGGAAGGGACCTTCTCCATTTTTCTAAGAAAAACTGTTATAGACAGTTAATGTTAGCTGTGTTGCACCCTATTTCATGAAGATTTAGGATGACTATGAACAGCCTCTGTGAACACCTGAGAATACTGACAATGAAAGAACTGCCACACTGAGTCAATCCTGTTCACGTCCCTTAAGTCCAACATGCTGTCTTTGCCAGGAATCAATACTGCAGGCCCGGAGAGCAGTATAGGCAGTAAGCAAACACACTGACACTTCTCCAGAGTGCTCCTCCGGTGTTTAGCAGCTAGGTGGTACCCTGGGTTTGGGTTTGGGTTTTTTTTTCGGTTGGTTGGTTGATTTTCTTGCTACAGTCAGCCTCCCTTTAAGCTCTACTCACAGCAAATATAACCAGATTCAATGCTCAGAGCCAATGAAAAATGTACCACGATCTGGGAAGCAGATGTGCTAACAGAACTCAAAGTTCTGTCCTGATGTCCCAAATCATCAGCCTCAAAACTGAATGAACAGGCTCCTGTCTGTGGAAATTCCCAGAGGTTACAGGGCAAATGATCAAAAGTTCAGTAGACAATTGCTATACCCTGCACCTTCACTGGTGGAGCAGTTCCAAACCTTACACTGATGACAACCTACAGCTGTCCAAAGAGAGATGCAGGGTGAGAACAGTCTCAATTCATGCTTGGACCTCACAATTACTAGGCCTGACGGGACAATTAAGCAAACACCTCACTACCTTACTTTTTCCTCACCAGATGACGATCTTTCATTTCTGAGCGTTCAAACAAAACATGCTGACTGGTTTGCATGCAAGATTTTTGAATGAGTCCCAGAAGCCCTCCATGTGCCTGGCCAACCTGCAAGCCCAAAAGAAACTGGTTACTGTACAAACACACACACACTTAAATAATAAAATTATGAACACAGATGCACCAGTTCTTAAGCTCATTCACAAAGTATAACAATCTTGGACAAAAGTGTGCACACACCTGCCTGTATCTATTATCTTGCAGTCTTGAGTGCTATCAAATCCCACCTTTTCCACCTGTAAGTTTATTCTTTTACCTAACACTACATCCACAGGCACCTCAACATTAGCAATATTTACCGACTCTCTTGTTCATACCAAAGAATAGCATCCATCACTTGCCAAGATTAGAACATCTAATGGAGATGTGTGGTTGGCAACACAGATGCCTCCTCCTCGTGGTTTGTTTTCCCTGCAACAACCATAGAAGTAATTACTTAATGTTTATTCTCCAGACTACAGGCCCCATCCAATGACCATACATCCACAATCGAGACTCTCTGTGACAAAAGCATTCCAGGAACATAGCTTATCTACAGATCCATAGTAAGTGGAAGAACACAAAGCATGTTAAAATACTAATATTACTATGATATATGTTAAAACTTCTGGCAGCACTTTACAGCAGATAAGTCATCCTTCCTCATACTTTCAAGAGTCTGTTCACATTTCCATCGTCTTGGCATCTCACCAAAACCAGTTTCCTTTAGCTGAGAATATAAGACTTCATTGGAGCAAGCATTTTAGCTGCATGTATTCATAGAGGCATATATCAAAGATTATTCGGACACTCAAACCCTTAACAGCAAAGACACTAGAGCATGATTTTACTTGTTTTCTAAAGTATAAACAAAAAAAAATATTTCAGAAGTCTCCATTACATAAAGCTCCATCAGTAAGCAAGCAAGATCTTATGAAAACTTACTGAAATACCATCCATAACTTACTTTAGGAGAGAGCATGAAGAATTACTTACCAAATAGATCAGCTAATAGAACAGCTGAACATTTTACGGTGATACTCTTGCATGTGATTATAATACATTCATAACAAACATTGAGATAAATTTCTAAGGGTATATTTAACCAAGAATACAGTACTACTTCCCTTTCACATACCCTGCCAATACACAACAGAAAACACAGTGGGGCATGCAAACATCTCAACAGAGTCTAGATGATCCAAACAGCTTCCTGGATCAAATTGTACCATCATAGTATCTGTGCAATAATGGAATAAGAATCCCACTCTGAAACTTGATACACTGAGTACTGTAAGAAATCAATACCAAACCAACAAGAGCAGGGTGGCACACTCACCTGTTGTGGAAATGAACAAGACCACCCACACATCGGACACCTAATGTGGCACATATCATCTGAACCTGGTTGCTCAGCCAGCACTTAATTCTGTAAGAAATAGACATACATACATTTTCATTTCTATGTAGTTGCTCACAGAACAATGTAATGTAAACTCTTCAAATTATTCCCAATAGCTGTTACAACAAAGACCATACTAAGCAGATTACCTGCACTAACACCTCCATGCAGGAGGAGCTTATCAGGTATCACAGATACTCTTGTTCCGTTCTTCTACTGTAATCTATGCTAAACCCACCAGATTCAAATCAGAGAAGAAAACAATCAGGATTTTGTTTTATAAACTTTCTCTGAAAGCCACTGCTATTGACTCATTCATTAACAATAATATAAAAATATTTAGCTGGTAAAACACATTTGAGGTTTTTTGCACTGACAGGACATAACAGTCTCACAGTATTAATATGCAGTCGCTCAGGACAGATGATTTACTTGCCCTGTTCTGACTCAAATAGAGCATACTCTATCTGGCTTACATTGCATGTCCACTTTCAGATGCCATTGCCATACTCTCTCTCACAGTGCTCTGAGTTTACAGTAGAGAAAAAGTCACCCCATGATAGTCCACATTAATCCTTTGGACTCAAGCAGATTTACACACCACACTAATTCAAATCCTTAATGAAAAAAAAAAAAAAAAAAAAAAAAAAAAAAAAAAAAGCGGAGACCTCAGCAAGCACTTACCTGCCATTCGGAAACCGTCCTACTACCGTAGTGACTAAGACCAGCAAGAGAATGCTGAAAACAGACAAGCAGATGCTACAAAGCAAACAATCAAAATTAAATGCTAAGAAGCAAAACTGGGAAAGCAACCAAGAAAAGGTTTTATTTAACCCTTTGATCCATTTCAAAATTCATCCCTCCACTATTAATAGCATCTAACTAGCAATACAAACCAGTTAAGGCCAACCGGATAATATGAGCACGTTTCCACTCAATCCTGCTGTATTAACTTATATATTGTGGCTACAAAGGCCAATGATATCCTGGGGTGGGGCATGAGGAGGAGCATGGCCAGTAGGCGCAGGGAGGGGATCCTGCCCCTCGGCTCTGCCCTGGGGAGGCCGCCCCGGGAGTGCTGTGCCCAGCGCTGGGCTCCCCAGTTCCAGAGACAGGGAGCTGCTGCGGAGGGCCCAGCGGAGGGCTACAAAGATGATGAGGGGCTGAAGTATCTCCCTGACAAGGAAAGGCTGAGACAGCTGGGCCTGTTTAGCCTGGAGAAGAGAACACTGAGAGGGGATCTGATCAATGTCTACAAATATCTTAAGGGCAAGTGTCAAGAATATGGGGCCGGGCTCTTTTCAGTGGTGCCCTGTGACAGGACGAGGGGCAACAGGCACAAACTGCAAGGCAGAGGGTTCCATCTGAATATGAGGAAGAACTTCTTTATCTGAGGGTGACAGAGCACTGGAGCAGGCTGCCCAGAGAGGCTGTGGGGTCTCCTTCTCTGGAGACATTCAAAACCCGCCTGGATGTGATTCTGTGCTACTGCTCTAGGTGAGCCTGCTTTAGCAGGGGGTTGGACTAGATGGCTTCCAGCAGTCCCTTCCAACCCTGACCATTCTGTGATTCTGTGAAACCTGCATTGAATACAAAACCTTGTGCTGCCTGGAGTCTATCTTCCAAAAAGCACTACACTCTGATCTGAAGCTATCATATGGTAAAGAAACGATCATGTTGGAAAAGAACAGCAAGTAGGCTAGTGTTCTTTAATGCAGATGACATTTTTCAATGCCAAAAGGGACTTGTCATTTCATTTTTAATAACCTATCCAGAAATTTCAATATGTACTTCCACCCCAAGCTGTAAGCTACTATATAATCATGAAAATTAAATGTTATTGGTTACTAATGGCTGAGCAAGACCAATATTGAAGCTATTTGTACACGAATGTTGTATTCTTAAGCTCCATATCTAAGTTTACACACAGGCACATGTGCTCTACTATGTGACTGACTGTATGAAATCCCTGTATGTGCTGCAGCTATGTTTTAAATATACTGTCCTCCCATCAAAGGAACAAGGAAATTTAAAAGCTCCTGCTCTTTACAAGAACACATGAATATTTGTAACTGTTTCGTCAATATGATAAAGGCTGGTTTTGCTTAATAGAAAATTTTAAAAGTTTGGAAACATAATACATTCCAAGTAGATGTCTCTCTTTCCCATCCATCCCTGTGCTCCCTCAACACTGGCTTTGCTTCAAATCCCAAGTGTTCAGCATACAGTTTCCCTGTCTCTTAGGCAGGTAGGGCCTGATCCTTTCAGTTGAAAAAATCGTTACTTTACATAGCAAAAAAATCTTCAGATAGTTTCTGTAAAGTTTTGCTGGATTTTAAAAACAAATTAATTACTAATAAAACATACAGAACTTGAGAAATGTACAACTTCAGCGCGGTTTTTTCTTTTAGCAATATTTATGTTTCAATGATATCTTGGAAAACAAAGTAATGCTAGGTTCTCCTTTCTGCACTAGTCAACAGCATATAATTTCACATTTTTTATAAGTAGTAACACAAAAACCAGATCCCAACAAGTTACACCTGGCTTACCGGAAAGGCACCAGAAGACAATACCGAATTAGGATCCCAACGACCCACACAATGGTCAGTTGCCAGCTGACATGGTGTAAGTCAGCGTTGGTTCTGCTGAGGAGATTCCAGGACACCAGCTCCTCAGAGGAGAACCGCTGGGTGACTTCATCTTCTGCAACTGCCTCACACCCCTTCTTTGAGAAGTACATAACATCAGCAAGGTTGAAGCATCCTTGGCAGTGGCCAGCAATCGCCTCTTCCATGGAGGCTTCCTCTCTCTGGACAATCCCTGCAGGAGGAAACGAGTCTTCCTTCCACACAATGGAATGGACAGTACGGATTCCAAAACGAGCAAAATACACATGCCTTTTAGAAATAGCTCTCCTCCTACTCCAAGCACCATAATTGCATTGTTATGCCTCATTTACATACTGGCTTTTAATTCCACAAGTTACTTGTCTAATCCTGTGCCATATAACACCACTCAATGGTTGAGGAAAGGAGAAAAGCATTCAGAGCAAGCTGCAAATAAAACCTTGAGCACAACACCTACTTCATTGTCATTTAGCAAACAACATACGTACACACACCCAGAAATGCCAATAGTGCACTGCTAAGATTGCAGACCCCTCCTGGTCCTTTGACTCAAATTCAGGCAGTGTTTCTACAGTTGTTCTTGCTGCTGTTGATTAGTTTTACTTTTTCCCAGCAATAGCAAACATCTTTCTCTGGTATTTTTTCTCAGAGCCTTCTCTCTTCACATATCCCTTCTCCTTTAGGAGTCACTTCACTACCGAGAAACTTCAAGAAATGTCTAGATTTTTCCACTGAGATATACCTAGTGTAACACAGTAGTGTTGTGCAGGAAGAATGACAACACATTCATGCTCCATATCTCTAAAATTATACCTCATAGGCCAGCCACACAGCAAGTCTCAGTGATGTTTGCTGTGGCCACTCTGAGACCAGATTCTTACCTAGCTGGTTACAGTGACTAAAATTTTATTGACTCATACCAGCTAACACCTGGGGGTTTTGTTTGCCTTTTTTTGGGGGGGTGGGGTGGTGTAACTGGAGGACATTAGATATGCATTATACAACATACATTTAATTTGCCTTAATCAACATGCTACCTTCTGATCAAAATCACAAAACCTTCCTCCAGCTGCACTTTGATCAAACCTTCAATGTTCAGAAAATCATCAGACCTGAAATTCTGACAAACCAAACAGTCCACATGACTAGTGACTGAAAATGGCACTACAAGTAAAAGGATTATTATGAGAACTTAATCCAGTCCCCTTTGGTCAAAGAAGAAAGGAAAAATAGTTGGGAAGAGAAAAATAAATAAATTGGTCTTTCAGATTTTAACCCCATGCTTAGAGAAGAATGCAAATTGTAACTGTGATCTGTGGGACAGTGTAGCTTCTTTACTTGAGAGACCCTGGCTTTTTGCATGCTAGGAGTTACAAGAAGCAAGAGAGAATCCATACAGAGGAATGTCAAGGGCAAAGAATACTCTGTTCTCCTAATCTCTTAAAGAGAGGTGATGAAGTCAGAAAGTACAAAATACTCATGAAAACAGGGACAGCTTCCCAAATGCTTATCGGCAATGTCCTTCTATACCCACACTGTCTCTAACATCTTTTATTTAGAAGACTCCATTGTTCACTGATTGTCTTGCTTATAACATACTTAAGGTCTCTTTGTAGTTTGTAACCTCAGCAGTTATTTGCACAAAGTCCATTTTGGCCATTCCAGTTTTCTTACTTAACATCAAATGCAATTTATGTTTCTGCTTACTCTTTTCTAGGTAAGATATTAAAATAGTTGCCTTTTTACAAGACAAATAGTGCTGTGTCACCTTCATTCAGAGATCTTACCAGTGGAGATTAAATTTTCAAGTGCCAGCGCCTTCTGCTTTTTTACTCCCTCCTCAATCTGCAGGGTGGCCCACTGTTCCCAAAACAAGAAAAGTAGATGTTGATGGTTTTCATTTCATCATTTCCAGGCATTCTGTAATTACCTTAGGTGAATTGTCTGAACCTCTCTTATTGAAGCCAGGTCTTAGATTTTCATTTTTCAAATTCAGCCTGAAGGCTGTCCTGCACACCTCCTTGTTTCATTTGTTACATAGATTACCTTTGAGCCAAACAATTTTTCCTGAAAATGACAAAACTTCTTTTCAGGACACAGGCAGTTGTTTTTTCCCTGGGGTCCCACAAATTACTGTACTACCTAAGAGACTCTATGAGGTCCACGGGTCCAAAACCCTCTCTTCCCCAGTTAGTTTCAGGCAATAGAATGATGCAAAATACTATCGCTGACATTAGAGACACGCCGGAAAAATAGGTCTAAAAATGGATTTTCAGAATAAAAGACATTACCACAGTTTTAGGGCATTCATGCAGTTTCTCTTAATAGAAAACAGAGGAGGGATCATTTCATATCCGTAGTATTTCTGTAGTAGTAGCTCTGGTAATGAGCTCTCACCCTTCCCCATCTTCACCTTTCTGAACTAAACCAAGTTTCTCCTCCCTGCGCACAGCAGCATAAAACTTCTCCATTAGGCATATTGGTATATTTGATTTTGCTAATTTTTGAAGTTTTCATAGTTTTGAATGTTTCCATTATACACATATAGACATACAAATAGTAGCTCTCATGGGTACTAGATCCTCCCATATTTACATCAAGATATCTGCCTTGACAAAGGACACAGGACACTTGTGTGTAAGCTCTTCTCATTATTAAGGTATCAATGACCCGCTCAGGTTATGTCCTCACCTGCTATTAAGGCTTTCCCACCTACAACAGATAAGGACAAACTCTTGCTAAACAGTTTATTCCCCTCTTACTGACATACGCAGCGATTGAAGTCACCATGAAGCATGATCTCAAAACAGTCTTTACACATTACAATGTGTTGCATGTGCCAACATCACCAACTAGCTTTTTTGCCATCCTTAAGTTCTCTACCATCTCCTTCTGTAACTATTGAAGTTTAAGTCAGTAACAAAAAAGGGACACTTTAGCTCAGCATAGTTAGGATATTTCAGTTACTGTTAGTTGACTTTTTCTGCTGGCCATCTGAAAAGAAAAGAGAAAGCAGAACAGGCAGTGATGCTGTATTTTAACTCCATGCAAACCATCTGTTATAACACCATAAAAAACCATACCCAATCAAACAAACAAACCAAAACAAACAACAACAACAAACAACAAACCAAAAAAAACCACCAAAATCCCAGACCTTCAACTTGTCTATACTTCCCAATCATTCCCTAAGAAAGGTAAACTGCTACATCATCCGTCTCGATCTTTTACAACACATAAAGAGTTGCTCAGAACTGGGGAGACAGGGGATGTCATGAGAACAGCAGCCCATACACTGAGAAATGAAAGAATATATGGCATAGGAACAAGGGTATCGCAGAAGAGAGTAATGGCAGACATGTCAGACTTAATCACTTCATAATGCACTGCTGGTCTTCACCCCTTCGCAAATATCCTTTAGAATAGTTACATGGCATGAGGGAGGAAAAAAATAAAAATCCCCTAGTTCAGCAAACAAAGCCTCACTCCCTGCTTTCATGTCTCCTGTCTACCACCCTGATCTTGCCCATCTCAGTCCTCCTACATGAACAGGCACCTGCCAGCTAGCAAGCACTGCCAGAAATGAGCTTGCTGATACTATCGCGGAGGATCTGGAACACATCGAGGAGGCTGGCTTCTGAAGCACAGGTAGGAAAAGGGTGATAATCACTGACCAAGCTGACTCACAATATATGTTAACCAATTCAAATGAGCAAGACAAGTCAAAACCAACAAAAAAATTATAAAGTTTACTAGTGAAGTATAAAGTCCTGCCTTATAGCACAGTGTAACGGTGGGACAAAATACAAGAACTGGGGAATATCATATGAAAGTGTTGGGCAGAGTAGGTTATGGACTTCACTGTCCAGGACATATTGCCAGAGATCATCAGAAATTGAAGCAGTTGCATAAAAATATGGATGAAAATCATCACAGGACACAAAACTCTCCTAACTTTCTAATTGGCATGGGAGGCTAAAGCAAGCATCTGGGAGGGTATTCCTGGCAATGTGGCATACAAGCACTCAGCTCTTAGGCTTTTCATCAAGCAACTGAGTTGATGCCTGCCAAAACCAGGCTCTGTCTGGGTGAAAGTCTGGACTGACCCAGCAGAGTAGCTTTTATGCTGTTCTGCATTCAGTGGCATCTGTATGTTTGATTTGTTTTCAAAAAGGCTTTGTGATTGCCTTTGTTTTGCACAGTATTGAGACAGAGCTGTCATGCTGGTCTTTGTTGCAAAACAGTAATGAAAGCATGTTTTAAATACCTTACAAAAACATGGATGTTGCAACAAACACAGAATTTAAGTGTTAAATGGAGCAACTTAATTTCTAAGTTTGCTGACCAAATGAGAACTCGGGTGCTGTACTTGCCTTCCTCCCATTTCTGAAGTGGACGCAACATGTCCAAACATCCAGCAGGTGATCCCAGCTGGAATACTGAAGACTTGACAGCTTAACTCCAACAGCCCATTTGTTTGAGGATTCCTCTAATTAGATTCTGAACAAAATAAGGGTACCTAATACTTCTTTTATTAATTACTTTCTTCATAGTACATGACACAAAGAGCTATACAATATGGAATGTTCATTTAAAAAAAAAAAATATCTCACTTCTTGTGTTCTTTCCTCTTAAGTACATTTTGGGGTGTTGTTTGGTACTCCATTTTTCCGTACTGTAATAATTTGGTTTTGCCTCTCTCCCTCTACATTCCCATAGTTTATGGCCTCTTCTCCTATCTTCTCAGGAAAGCTTTTTCTAATCACTCGTTACATTGGCTTTTTTCAATCCTTTTCTTGACTTTGCCCCAAGGCCTTTGTCACGCATGAGAACAATTACTCTATGTAAAGTCTCCACATACAATTACAAAGAGAAGGTCAATAGTTTTTTACTGCAAGCTAAAATTACCATCTAAGATCAAGCACTTAGGACCTTTTCATCCAACAGCCCTTTCTGTCCGGCCTCATTTCCGCTTCCACTTCCCAGACAAGAACCCAGATCAAATGAACTGTGTATTACATTGCATGTCTGAGAGGATGTGCAAGCAGCAACTTGTCTGTAATCAGATGGCAAAAAGCACTCACAAATCTCCTGGCTGCTCTACTGAAGGCAGATGAAATGCATTGAGAAGGGTTCCAAACATTTGTTTGGGATAAAAGCACAAGTATCAGTTCTTTGGTTTTTGATGCAGTGGCTAGCTCAGGATAACCATGTACTCCAAAGCACGCCAATGAGCTGCTTCTACTAGCTTAAGTGGCTGCAACACCTGGTACTCCAGTGGGAGCTAACAGCATACCAGCTACCTCAATGTACAAGGGAGCTATCAATTCAAAGAATATCCACAATTATTAGATGGCTGATGTCTTTCCTACACATGAATATTTCTCAAGAAACAATACACCAATTTTATACAGAAGCTCAGATCACAACATTCCACAAGATTCTTGGCAAATGGAGCTACAGCAGTTTAACATATTTATTTGACTCTCCACAGGACTGTGAGAGTATGATGTAGATTTCATTTTAGCAAATGCATTTTTTTTTTTGCAGCTGCAAAGCTAAAAAGCTAGAATAATGTCCCTAGCATAGCTTTGCTAGTATCATCACTTCCACCAAACCCTGTTACAGACAAACAAATACAAAGCTTAGAAAAAAGACATTATTTCACAAATAAAAGCTTACAGGCGTATTGGAAACCAACCAAATTTATCCTTAAAATATTTCCCAAAATTATGAAGATGAACTGATGGTAGTAATAATAATTATGGGCTAATAGTTATGCAACTGAGAAATTACAGTCTTGGAGATCTTTTATTATCATACTATCCACATCCTCAAAAAACAAAAGCACCCAAATACACCAAAACAAAAAAACCCAAAACACAGAACCAAAAATCCCACAAGCAATCACCCCCAAAAATTTCAAACCTTGAATCTTGCTTTTGTGAAAAGGTTTGTTTTGTTTCTGAAAAATTAGTATCTAGATTTCTCGATGGAGAAGCAGCAAAGAGTACAAATTAATTCCATACATATAATACATCTTACCCATTTGTTCAAGTCACTGTTCACACTGATAAAACACTTCAGTGAAGTCAGGAAATCAAAATTACTTATCTCATCATATGCCACCATTACTCACTGCTTAGTAATAGATCTGCAAATTTGGGCTTTATCCTAAAATACCTAGAGGTCCCATCAAATTCAGTAAGGGCTACAGAGATGCTTTCTTTGAAAACACAATCTTGAAAAAATATCTTGTGACTTTAAAGTCCTTGATTTCAGTCTCCACTCTTTTTCTCCAACTGACAAAACATGGAAGAAAATAAAACACATTTTCCCTCCGCCTCCCAATGTGAATAGTCAATTACATCTGTAAGAAGCAAATACGAACCATTCTCAGGTGAGCAGTTTTCTGTTAACTTCACTGGTCTACCTAACAAACTAAATCAAATGCAACACAATAGAAAAATCCAGTTACAGTGCTCAAGTTTGGATTTTTGGTGAAACATCAACAAGTTGTTTGGTACTTCCTAGAGCACTGATATTCCTGTAATACAGTCAGTAGTGTGCTAATACATGGCTAAGCATCTTCTTTCAGCATTTTCAGCTTAGCTATTTGGTAAGGCATCCTATTTCACCATTCAGGCTAACAACAGGAATCAAGGATGGTCTTTGTGCATTACCCGGTTAGCAAGATCTCAGGTAGATAATGTCACAGCTAGAAACAAGTTGACACTTCACTAGGTTATCAATGTCAAGTTGTTCTTCTCTTGAACAAAGGGCACGTATAAGCCTGTTTTAAAGCTAACTGTATCCCAAGCAGCAATTTCAGCCATGTTCCGGTGAACCAGCCCCAGGACTTCAAGATTAGGCCCAGCAATTGCATGCACAAGCTCTAACTCAGCATTTCTCAGCCCTACCCTTACTTGCAAAGAGCCACATGAGCCAAAGCACGAGCAAATGGGACCTAACACATTCCCTCCATTCCCTCTCTCTCCCATTTCCCATCAAGATAGCTCTTAGTACTCATTTTTTGTCACTATGAGACACATTTGAACAATACTTCAAAGGAAACAGTGGAAACTAATTGTAAGATTAAAACAGAGGAAACTGCTTTTTTGCCCCCAGGACAGTTACGGAACAACTTTAAACTAAAGAACAAAACAAGCCAGCCTGACCTGCAGTATATGGAGCTGTGCTCTTCCTGTTATTAGTTGCTATAGTAATGGGGAACTAGGCATAAAAGGCTGTATCTGATCAAGTAACAATTAACTTAATTAATTCTATTTTGATAAATGAATCTTCCACATTTTGAATACAAAATTATCATGCTCATAATCGGTTACGAAAACTGTGGACAGAAAAACATTTAACGTGCTTTTCCAAAAAGAAGTGCCTTCCTATATAAAACACCCACTGAGTGGGTCAAACATCCTTCAAAGTTGGGAAATGCATAGGGGAAAAGATACAGAAATTATTTTAATGTCTGCCAACTGCAGCAGCAAAGCTGTCCAAAGACCTCCTCATGTTTGTGTTTGACATGAGTGTGCCTGATGAAATCAATTCCAAGTGCCACAAGCCTCTGACTCAAGATATCAGTAAGAACTTAATTAGCATACCACTGCCTGATTTAAAAATAAGTATCACATAAAAGCCATATTAGATATAGACACTGCAGGCAGTCATTTCACATTGACATCAGTATCTGAAAAAAAAAGTAACCCCTAAAGTTTGCAGTCACGTGCACTATGCTAAATGATGTTCATACAGCTGAAGACAACCCCTGCCCAAGAGCTCTTAGTATGCGCGAGAGAGAAAGAGCAAATTACGAAACAGAAATAGCAAAGTAAGAGGGTCATGATATTAACAGTATTACATTATTATACACATATTCTACTACACAAATAGATGGTTCTAACAACTTAATAATAGTAATAATACCAGTAATAAGGTTTCTGCCACAAGAAGAAAGTATATTCATGCAGAACAGGTTTATGCCAGAAAGACAAAGTTAATCTACCGGAAAATGGAAATGTTTCACTGTTCAATATGATGAATTCACAGCACCTACTTTTGGCCACTGATGGATATGAAAAGTCAGACTTGAAAAATTAAATGCAATTGTGGCTTATTAAAAGCCTCTGAAAACTTATATCGGCAGAATCACGATCTTAGCCATGACCTGTTCATCTCTAAAAAAATTGTACTTTTAGAAGGTTACATGGATTCCTCAAGTCTCATACAGCAGAAATTATGACTGCTGCCTCCACCAGATGTATAACTGGAAAAAGCAAACACACAGTCAGTATTCTTACCTAGAACAGTGCTCGTCAATACCATGTAATTAAAATAATCCAAATAAACCCACAGAAACTTATGTACATCTAAAACACACGTACTTGTTACTTACCAACTCCCATGAACTACTGCATCTTTTTATATTTGACTTGTCCTGAGTATAGCATGAAGTATTCTAACCAGCTTGAACTAGAAGCTACATAACATGGAATCTCTAACCCAAGAAAACCTCAAACTGGTACCAGATTATAAGATTATAACCCAGAACATAACTAGGTATCATTAAAGACACCATTCAAAAGAACTACCAAAAAAAGTTCAAGCTGCAGACAACAAACCCAAGTTAATGGAATTCTTTCTGCTGACCTCTACGGCATCTCTACCAAATGTACAGATTTTTATTTTTTTATTAAACATGTTTTGTAGTAAACATGTACCTCTTTAACCCAACTCCCAACTTACCTCTAACATTTTAATTACAATTTTCACATATAAATGAGAAATCCCCAATGACACTCGAAACACCGAAGGCAACAAAACTAACACCACAAACAAAATCATCCAGATAGACAAAATCTTGCCCTCTGCAAGGCCATGACCTTCTCTATTTTCTTCCATGCTTGCTCCTTCAAAATGGCAACCCACTGCTTCTCTGAAAATACATGCTCATCTGTAGTGGAGAATCCAGCAAGCTTTAAGAGACAGAGGCAAATGAAAATTGCACATCCTGAGAGCCAAAGCTTTCTCTAGGAGAAGGCTGCTGCCCTCTGAAGCCTGACACCACCAATGCTCTCAATGATAATGTAATTTCTACCTCTTGTCCCGCCCAAATTCCACCCACTTCCTTTTAATTGATAAGCATTTACTCACCAAATATAATACAGGGGAGAAGAAAGAAAAAACATAAGTAATAATATATGTTAGGTAATAAAATGCTGACAATCAGGAAACTTGTCAATGTGTCAACTAGTTTTCAAAAGGTGTCTCGCTGATAAATTACAATACAGAACCACAAAGGTGTGGTTTGCAGACTGCCAAACATTTTCTGTTCTAAAACTCATTTAATACACATGAAGCACTTCTCCAACTGGCATTTGCTCTAATTAGTGACTTATTTAGTCAGGCTTTCTACTTCATGATCTAATGACTGCCTCATTTTGGTATTTGACTAAAGGAACCAAACTGAAGCTTGCGATAAAAGTCAAGTGTTTTTATTTTACTTTATATTTCAATAACACCTGTGAAATGGAGATGCAAATTTCAGCAGGCAGGAACTGACAGTCTGATAAAACCTGCTCCCTCCACTGCTCTACAAGAAATTACCCAAACTGTGTTACAGCGTTACAAAATGTACTGTGATGAAGTAACAAGTCATCTGCCTCTGTATTTATTCGACTACAGAATTTAAATACAATAGATAAGCAGTTTTCTCCCTCTATCCTATCAAATACCAACCATATAGTTCAGTCTCTTTCACTGACCCCTCTCCTGCCTCTGTATGCATCACAGAAGAAACAAACGTAACTGAATCTCTAGAACCTAAGAAGAGCCTATCAGCTGCTCATACAACCTTATCACAGAATAAATTAACTAACCTTGGTGAAACGAGGGTCTAGGGGCATAACTTCCAAGACAGTGATATGCTGGTCCATAACAGATCTTTCCTTTGCACATGCTTATTATTAGCATGTTTGTCTAAAGTTGGGGCTATTCTTTTCAAAATACACCCATTCCCATGTACCTTTGGTTTGTGTGGTACAGCAGCCTTGGTACAGACAAACTGGATTCCTTAGAAATTAAAGTAGACCCAAAGATCCTCTGTAGAAAGTGCACCCAATACACACCAGTCAGTAACAGCAGCACAGGTATCAGTGGGCTACACCACACCAAGTCCTCTAGTTTATACCATGCACCCAGGCACTAACAAGCAGGTTCCTGACATGTTTACAAGCTCACGTGACACCATGGCATGCTTCTTGTGCCATATAATGAGTCATATAGCTTTGCACCTTCAGATTTGCTGCCGAATGCCATCCCTCAGATCTTTGTAACTACATCGCATCTTCAGCCATCTGCCTGCTTTACCTTCTTTCCCCCTGCTGACCTCTTTTGGAGCCTTCTGTATCTTCTACAAAACCTCACTGGTTTGTTTTTTAATATTTCTGCCTGACCATTGCTTTCTTTCACTGGCAACCTCAAGCCCCACACTCTCCCACTTACACTGCTGCTGCCAGGCACATCATTACCCACGATTTCTAATGCACCTCACCAAGACTCTAGTTCTAGGCTTCTTTAGGAACAACGTTTCATTATTTGTAAAACAGCTTTGCTCAGCCATTTCTGTTTAGCTGCCATTCCCTACATTCTCATTTGTGGTCTCTTCCTCAAGTGGCTTGCACTGCTAACACACATTCCTGAGGGTGGCATATGGTAGAGAGCTGGATGAGCGGGGGTTGATCCTGTGGCACAACACAGCACATCTCCAAATAGCTACCTTCAGCCTTGGCACAGGCGATCAGTATGCATGTCGTCTGGGTGCTAAAAACTTTGTGGGCGGGAGGGTGGAGGTAGTTTCTGGGACCTGATTTGAGGCTGGAAAGGTGGGTGAAATGAAGTATTGATAGTACACCAGGAATTAACAGGAAGGTGTGGTGACTGTCTTAATGGAATGTCTTAGCAATAAGCCTAGGCACAAAAAAAGAGGGACCTTCTTAAAAGGATAGAGGGAAATACAGAGTTCCCTGCCTTGGGGGGAGGAAGGTTTCCCCTTCTGAATGAGGAAGAATTGTTTTCCATCCTGCAAGACTGTATCATTTGCACTGTCTGTCTAACCCTTACAAAGTCATATTCCCCGCCACACCAGTAGCACAGACACTGTAATTCTTCCCTGCCGCCTTCTAAAAAACCAGTAAGCAAGCCAACTCCTCCCATGAGCACCCATCCATCATGCTGAAGGATGGGACTGCAGCCCTTTGTCAGTTACATTTTTCCCTGGCAAACCACTCAGTCCAAGTCATACGACATTTTCGGGGGGCTACTGAGACAACTATCACAGGCATACCCAAAAAAAAAGCAGAACAGGTTCGGAGGGGGAACAAGTAAAACAGAGAGGCTTTAGCAATCTATTGCTTTTCACCCAACATGTCACATTTGCCACAATTACTACACCCATTCTACTCAGTGTGTTCCTGGACATGCAGCACTGCAACAACGCACTGCAGTGAAAGCATCACTTTGAGTTCCTGGGCCAGCCTGGGAGGCCCAGCCCCTTGCAGGGCTGTGAAAGGGGAGGCTATAGGGATGGCGTTCCCACATAGTGAAATATGAAGAGTTGCTAGCAGCCTCTCTACTGAGGTAGCCAAACTATCTAGCCCAAAGGTACTACAAGATTTAGAATGCCAGGTCTCTTCTGATCTTTACTTTATCCACTTTGTACCTCCTGAAATCATGCAAAATTTCAGTGTTCTTACTGTTCTGTTGCAAACCTTCAATGTCACATGGTTGGGGCCGCACACACACACACAACCAAAACAACAAAGCAAAAACAAACACCAAAACCACCCAAACTGGGAATGACACAGAAATCACAAAGATTCCAATCAATTCTACATCTGCCTATTAACAATACAGAACAAAAAACCTAATGCAATGGAAAACTGTCCCAAAAAGCACTAAAGAATGAGCTTGAGTACTGGAACTGGTCCAATCACGACCAAGTTCAGTCATGGTTAATTTTCTATCAAAAGTGGCTGGCAAAGCTTCTAAAGCATCTTTCTGCTCTTGGGATCATGAGCATGGAAACAACTGAGACATGGTCAAAGCAGGTCTACTTAACTGCAAAGCACTCAGGATTGCAATAGAAGTTAATCTGGACTTGAACTGTATCTCTGTATAAAGGTGATGCACCCGCTCGTGATGTGAAAAAGAAAGGAAATTCTTTATTTCTCCAGACAATTCATATTGCAGCTTCCTATTTCCAGCCAGAAAGCTGGCATAGCTTATTACACTGCCATTGCAATCATTGAGGGGTTTTATTATTTCAAAAGAACCACTGCAATGTATGTTTGTCAAATTCCAGTGTAAATAGACATGCATCCAACACTACGAGCTGAATAACTACCATTTGTGATGGGGCTACAGAAAATTCCTCAGCATTAGGACTTTCTTTATAAATTAATATTAATTAATTAAGAAGTATTAGGTTTTTTAAAAATTAGCTCTGCCATCCACTGACTTAACAGACCTTCTGCATGTCGTTCCTCTGCCCTTCTTGTGTTCATCCATTTTACCAACAGCCAGCTGGCTGAAATCATGTCCGTTTTGAGGCTGGAAGAGATACTTTATCCAGCAGTGTGAAGGTATTGCAAATAATTTAAATAAACATGCAGCAGCAGAATGTAGCTTCACTCATTTGTAAGGTCCAGTAAATAACAGCTGATTAATTTATACCAAATAACTACAATCACTTCTTTATGAAGAAGTACCCTATATGTCAGGAGAAGTAGCAAGATGATGCATAAAACTCTCTGTTCATTTGGAAGAATGAAATCCAACTTAGAAGAAAGGGATGCTGGTAACACAGGAGGAATTGAAAAGCAAAGCTCCATTTAATTTAATGAATCCCAAATTTACACCTGCAAGCATAAGAAATTCACTTGAAACAATGAAGATATTCCTGTCTCCTAATGAAATGAGGAGATAAAAATGGGTGTCAGCTGCCTGCTCTTGGCTCTCCATCCTTGAGGTCATTCTGCTAATTTCTTATTATTAGGCAATGTTTTGCAATTGTCTGAGGGAACCGGAATTATGACCAATTTATTTTTTCACTGCAAAGAGAAGCACTGACCTCTGCCTATCTGTAGTGCCTTACACGGAAAAGTTAAATCATGCATAAACTGCCTTTTCCTGCATAGGAGTGGCTATACAGCAGTCATCTTTCAAGCAGGTATATATACACTGTGAACAGATAAAAACTACAATAGGATATAGCTTTCAAAGAGCACCACTGTGGTTTTGCCTTCTGTTTGGTATGCTACCTACTGTGGACACAGACTAGAAAGAACACTCAGCGTGGCCTATAAAGTGAAGGAATCACAGTCACAGAAATTTTGGGAACCGCTCTTTCCAGATATGTCTCCTTCCTGTCCAATACTAAGTATTCCAGTGACTCCAAAGGATGCCTGGAAGGATGTCATCATAGAGGAGAGTCTGCAGCCAATACTGGCCTGCTTTTCTTATTAACGCTTTTTGTACCAGACTACCAGAACGTTGTATGTCCCTAGCAGATACTATTCCAAAAGAGCACTGACATACCAACTTTAGTCAGGTGGTGCTTCAGATGTTGGAAGCAATACATTCCCTACAGGTTAACAAAGAGGTATTTCTACCTGAGGCAAATGACAATAGTCTCCATGACTATCAATCGTGGTCAATCTTCCATCCGTTTATCTTCTTTTTTACACTAAGTATACAGGGTATATTGTTTACTTGTTTTGAGCTGCAACATGATCAAAAGTTGCTTACAGCAAGAAGTATACACCCTAGCTGTTGTCATTAGGCACATAAAGGTGTTACTGTTGCTAAAATTGTTCCTCTGACTCCAGTTGTAGGGCTCCTTAGTATTTCTATACAAGTTTTGCCATGCTACAAAGACAGCAAAGCAGACTGATCTACTCAGAAAAGCCCTGTAAGTCAATGACACAAAAGTCAAGAGAGCAAACCCGGGCTGATTTCCCAGCATCTCTTAACATCCAGGGGTAACAGGATTATGTTCTGCAAGGTAAGTTTTTCAAACAGGACCAACCTGAGCATTCTGCACTTGAGAAATTCTGATGTGTGTACTCGTATGTGGAAACTACTGAGAAGACCTCTTTTTCAATTAAACTTTTACCAACTATAACGACAAAAAAAAGGTCCTTTTGGTTTTTGCTTGTATCTTCTCAATGTTTCAACCCCACATTCAGCAAACTCCTCACCTGATTACTACTTGAGGGTGAAATAATCTCTGGTAGTTTTGTTTTCATTTTTATCAAGACGGAGGTTCACACTTCACTTGTGAAAAATCCTCCAAAAGGCCAGAATAATTTTAACGATCACCTATTGCATGGTAAGCACTGTCAGGTGCAATATTTTTTTATGGAAACCACACTGTCTTCACATACTAAAGTGCAAATATCCATTCCTCTGCATTCATACTCTAACTGATCTATGTCTTCTGCTCTTCAGGTCTGCACAGATCCTGTCTATGCCACTAAACAGATCTTGTTTTATATCTGGCTGCGGTAAGATTGTGCTATTTACAGTTTATCTTTGGCCATCAACAGCTGAGTTATGAAAACATTGAAGAAGTATGTTTAAGTATTGTATCACTCATTACGATGACTGTAACACATTTAGCTCTGACCACACAGCACTATTGTTTCCACACCAGATAAATGCAACAATTACAGAACCTTATTTATCATGTCCTGTAGCTTACAAAGGGCTTGTGGTTTTGTATCACAAAAGCGGGAAGTCCACTACACATTCTGACTGCATTTGTTTGCCTCAGCAATGTACAGATACCCATCAGACTTGTAGGTGTCCTGGTTTCAGCTGGGATGGAGTTAATTTTCTTCTTAGAAGCTGTGCAATGCTGTGTTTTGAATTTGGTGTGAGAACAGCATTGATATCACAGTGATGGTTTTGGTTGTTGCTAGATAATGTTTATACTAAGTCAAGGGCTTCTCAGTTTCTCAGGCCCTGCCAGCAAGGGGGCTGGAAGAGCACAAGAAATTGGGAGGGGACACAGCCAGGACAGCTGGCCCGAACCAGCTAAAGGGGTATTCCATACCATGGGACATCATGCTGAGTGTATATAAGCTGGGGGAAGAAGAAAGAGGCCGAAGGGGGGAATTTGGCGTTATAGCATTTGTCTTCCCAAGTAACCATTACACATGATGGAGTCCTGCTTTCCTAGAGGAGACCTGCCAATGGGAAGTGGTGAATTAATTCCTTGTTTTGCTTTGCTTGCACACATGGCTTTTGCTTTACCTGTTAAACTGTCTTTGTATCAGCCCGTGAGTTTTCTCATTGTTAGTTACTCTTCTGATCCGATCCTCCATCCCACTGTGGCAGGAGGAGCAGCTGCATAGTGCTTGGTTGCCGGCCAGGGTTAAAGCACGACAGTATTGGGCATTACATGACCAGCAACACACATCTCATATATTGTCAATATAACTCTTGCATATGGATGGTGTATCATCAATGCTGAATGCAATAAAATTCTTTGTCAATGCCCAAAATTTATTGCCTTGATTAAATGCATAAAATTTTCTCACAGTTCTGACTTAGGAGTGACTGCAATTACAGCACAGGGTTCTTTGGGGCAATTTCTGAAAGATGTCAGCATTCATGTCTGCTTTCATCATTTTCTCCACAAATGGCTATGGAAGCTGGTAATATCCATCTGTTCTTGCTGCCTCCACCATGGCAATGCGCTCCATAATGGAGTCATCTGTTGTAATGTATCACTTCAGTTGTGTTGTACTTACTACCCATTCATTTAGTAACACATGGCCTGCATTGCAAGAAATGCATACTAGCTCTTACCCATTAATCTTGTTAGTCATTCCGTATCATCTGGAGACTCGTCACCCCCTTATTCAGTGACCTAGATCATTTATGAGCATGCTGATCATGCTGAGATATGAAAGTCTTAGCTGGTCCCTCTCTCCACTGTGACAACAGATAAGCATCACAACCATTTTCATCTTCTAAATACTGGCACCCATCACATGTATTTTAACTAATACTTAAGGAATTTTATTTAAATGTAAAAATGCCAGAACTAACCACTCTCCTTCTAAATCCTGCCAGCAAGTTTTAAGGGAAAAGAAATTGCACTAAAAAGATTGATTTTATATGCAACCTGGAAATACATGCATGAGACACCAAAACCATGGAAGTACCTCTTCTTGAAAGACCACAGGAACATAAATCCTATTTTGAGAGTCAGAAATGAATGACTAAGGCTAAGAATATGCTTACCTATAGCTCTGGTGAGGGATGAAATCAAACATTCGCTCTCCTGAAGCGAAGGGGAAAAACTCCTGTGGTCTTTAAATGGGATCTCTGGTCATGTTTCGAAGAATGCTGTCATTTTTAACTCTCCCTTCCTGAAATTTTTTTCTAGACCTTTCTTCTGGCTGACATGATCAGGAACACCTGCTAGAATGTGAAAAAACATGTTACTACAAATATTAAAAAGAAGTAAAATGTGACTACTGAAAAAAGACAAAACATGCATTCTGCAAACTCAGTGCGTGTCTCAGGAAGAAGCGGTACCATTTACTGCTGTCAAATCATTGTTTGGCATTATCATTTTATTACTTCATTATTACAATTTATTAGGTTATTAACTCAGAAGATTCTCGTCACAATTTTAAACAGTACAGTGCATCTCCAGGCACACAGCTGCATGTCCTGTTTCAAAAGGTACAACCTTGTTATAGAAAGGAGCTCAGCCAACACCATGCCTTATCACCTCCTCCCCCTCCTTCACTGACCTTGGTGTCTGCAGAAATGTTGCTCTCACATAGTTTCTCTCCTCTCTCCTGGTGGCGCAGATTTTTTTTTCCCCTTTCTTAATATGCTATCACAGAGTCACTACCACTGCCACTGATGGGTTGGCCTTGCCCAGCAGTGGGGCCACCTTGGAGCCGGCTGGCTTTGGCTCCGTCAGACATGGGGGAAGCTTCTCACAGAAGCCACCCCTGTAGCCCTCCACCACTACCAACAACTTGTCACTACAACATTGCAGGCTTGCATGACACAATCCTCCTGCTCTGATGACAGAAATACAGCTTGCTTTACCCACACTCCCAGCTGGATAATGCGGGCCAGGCAGCTCTGTTTAAATGCTGGTTTGATGCTTTACTAAAGCTCTCAGTATACATCAACAAGGCGCTTCTACAAGGGCTGATCCCAGCCTTCGGCCTGGAGCTCCGCATGGAGCTCGCAGGCAGGGACTGGCTGCTATCGCTGGGGCCAGACAAGCCACCTCGCCCTCAGGAACAGCCCCCGCTGCCTCGCCTGCCACCCATCCCTCCAGAAGCCACCCATGAGACTCAGGGGACCCGAGCCGCCTTCTTGAATCGCAGCATTCTGTCACCTTGAAGGGTAAAACCGAAATAGGTATTCAGAGTTCAGAATTACGCTGAGACCAGCCAAAGGGCTGGTTTTGCAGCGAGCATCGCCGGGCTGGAGGCGGGAAGAGGCTGTGAGAGGCCTGAGGCGGGCGCGGGGGCGAGGGCGAGGGCAGGCGGGTGAGGAGAGCCCCTGGCTCGGGCCCGGGCCGGGCCGCCGCCAGAGCCCCGCACGCCGCCGCCGCCGCCCCCCCCGCCGCTCCCGGGGATCGGATGTGCCCGCCCGGGCCCTGCCCTGCCACGGGCGGCCGCTGGGGGCTCCCGCCGCCGCGGCGCGGCCCGCCATTGTCGGGGGCATGGAGGGCGAGAGCACGTCTGCTCTGCTCTCGGGCTTCGTCTTCGGCGCCCTCGCCTTCCAGCACCTCAGCACCGACTCGGACACGGTGGGTGCGGCGGGCCCCGCCGCCGGAGGGGCGGGAGAGGCACGGCGGGCGGGGGGAGCGGAGGGAGGGTCGGCTGCTGGTGCGGGGGCAGCCCGCCGCCGGGCCTCCCACGGCCCCGCCGTGAGGAAGGGTTGCCGCCCGCCGCAGGCCCGCCCCGACCCGGCCGTTGAGGAGGGCCCGGGGCCGTGCCGGGGCAGGGTTGGCAGCGCCCATCCCTCGCCGCTGTAGCGGCGGCTGCTGCCCGTGCTGGTAATGGCAGGAGAGCCGAGGGGGGTCTCTCGAAACGCTGAGATGCGGGCCTGGTGCGGCGGCCTGGGTGCCGGGGCTGCCGGGAAGGCTGCCCGGGCCTGCGGGCCTCGGGGGCGGGCACCGGCTGTGCCGCCGCAGGCTGCTCACCTGTGAATGAAAACACCAGGAATGGAACAGCCGAGTACACATTCCAACCTTTTTTTTCCCCTTAAATACAGGCAGGTACTGAAAAATGAGTGAGAACCTATTCTGTTAAAAACAACCAACCCACGTTCATTTTGACAGCATTTTCCCCCTCCTGAATACATTTACACTGGTAACAGAGAGAAAGTCCTGTTCAATGCTACTGGTAATGCAAATGTGTTTTTTTTTTTGTCTCCCTCTATAAAGGAAGGTTTTCTCCTTGGAGATGTGAAAGGTGAAGCCAAGAACAGCATTACTGACTCACAGCTGGATGATGTTGAAGTTGTTTATACCATTGGTTAGTCTGTCTGCATTTTTTAATACCAATCTTAGTTTCAGGCAGTACATGACTGCTTACAGTTTTGATGAGGGCAGTCAGCACCTTACAGCAAGATCAAAGCTGCTAGATCCTGGGATCCATGTTGACATAAAACAAACATGGAAAAGTTATTTTATAACAATTGATTAAAAAAATTACAATTTTACTGTAGAAAGTACAATAATTTAACAGAAACAGTAGCTCTTAGTTCCTTGAATAGCTCCTCTTTGCCAAACATCTTGTCACAATAAAGTTAACTTAGAGTTTAGAATCCTTATTTGTCTTGGCCATGTTATAAACTCTCCTGGGTTTCAGTTGCCCTGGAAAAATTTGGCTTATTTCAGTGAAGCGAACTGTAATGTGTTAGCATCCATTACCTGCGTATAAAATACTGTGTGTGAAGGCTGCAAACTTTATATATTTCATTGAACAGGTGCCAAATGTGTTTTTCTTTATAGTCTTCACAAGATTCGATTGCATGGGCATTTTCTACTAGCTCTTAACAAAAACATATGTATATGTGCCCACATATTCAACTCCATTTATTTAAAATGCAGTTACACAAAAAGAGAACAAGGTTATACAGTATGGGCCTTCTTTCCAATCTTCCTGAAAATATGGTAGGGAGAACCTGCATGCCTTTTTCTAGTTCTGCTCTAGGATACAATTAAGGTGAACGCTTTCCTCCACTGAGTGCCACAGATGAACTAAAAATGTGGGGAGTTTTTTGTGGTGGCATTGATCAAGTCACCCAATCACCACTTTCTTGTAGGCAGAGTTAGTTCCTCCAAAGCTTGGGGTTTTTTTTAGTTTACTTGTGAAAATGAAAGTAATGGAGACTTTAGGTAAAAAAAGGATTTAGATTGCCATTCGATCACCTACCATTTTTTTTCTGGTAGTCAGTCTTCCAGTTATCATTTGCCCTATGGGTTTCTGTTCTCCAGCTTCATCCTCCTAACAGCATTCATGCCTTGCTGCAGAGCAACTCAAGTGAAATCTTTCATGTTACATACTGCGGTTCTAAACAGAAGGAAGTGAAAAATACGTGCCCAAATTGATTTTTCACTTGACAAAACATTAAAAATACAGTTTATGTAAGTGGTTCATTCCCTTTACTTTTGAAAAATGTATTAGAATCCTTTTAAAAAATACTTCCTTTCTTAAGCATATTTAATTAGATGTTAATGCATTTGATCTTAAGAAATTATATAGAATTCTTTCTTGGTGCTTCTATCAGATTAATTCTGATCATAGCGTGTAGCATACATCTTGAACTGATGAACCCAGAGTAATATTACCGTCTCTTTCCAGATATACAGAAGCACATTCCATGCTACCAGTTGTTCAGGTAAGACTCTTAATCTTAAGTAAAGGGATACGAAAAAGTTAAAATTCACCCTAACTTGAACCCTTTAGGACCTAAACTTGTATTACATTACTGAGAAAACAACCCAGCTGTAACTACAGTACCCACGTCAACCTCTTGGAATTAAGATGCAAAATGCCTTATGTTATTTCCATGTTGGTTCTGCATGTCTTTTTTTGGTGTTTGTCTATACATATAGAATAGAGGTATAGCATGTTGCACCTTCTGGTGAGTTATACCATACGAACTACAGAATATTGTCAACCTTCTGAAAAAAAACCATTGCTTTTCTAAAAGCATACATTCCAACCCCACTCCCTCAAATAAAAAAAAAAAAGAGAGAGAGAAAGGTAGCATCAGCCATAGACTTGTAAATGGGTCAAGAAAAAGAAACACTTGTTAGCCCCACAGCAGCAGTAGTTTCAAGGACTAATATAGTTACCTCATAGATGGGAACACAGCTGTGCAGGTTTACAACCCTGTAAGGGGAGAATCAGCACGATTTCCTTCTCAAATCCTCCTGAAAACTAATGAACCCAGATATTACTATAAAGGAATTTTGTATCAAATTGACCACATCTTACCATTTCATAGCTGAGAGAACATAGATGCTACCTTTAACTTCTGTCCCAGTAGCACTTGATGCCAGAACAGCATCTGGGCTGTACGAGACCCCCTGCATAGCTATTTGAGTAATGACATTAACTGCACTGCCCTAGCAGAGAAGCTGTGTCAGCATATCTTTATGCTTACCAGGGGGGGAAAAAAGCTATTAAAGTGAGATGATTGCTACACTGCTAGGGAGTACTTATTTCTAACGTAGCATTTTAGGTTTTAACAACAAGAAGTGCTGGGTCCTGGGCTTGGGTCACAACAACCCCACGCAATGCTACAGGCTTGGGGCAGAGTGGTTGGAAAGCTGCTTGGTGGAAAGGGCCTGGGGGTGCTGGTTGACAGCCAGCTGGGCATGAGCCAGCAGTGTGCCCAGGTGGCCAGGAAGGCCAGCAGCATCCCGGCTTGTGTCAGCAACAGCGTGGCCAGCGGGACCAGGGCAGTGACCGTCCCCCTGCACTGGGCACTGGTGAGGCCGCCCCTGGAATCCTGTGTTCAGGTTTGGGCCCCTCGCTGCAGAAGGGACACTGAGGGGCTGGAGCGTGTCCAGAGGCGGGCAGCGGGGCTGGGGAAGGGTCTAGAGAACAAGTCTTACAAAGAGTGGTTGAGGGAACTGGAGTTGTTTAGCTTGGAGAAAAGGGAGGCTTAGGAAAGACCTTATCATTCTACAACTGCCTGAAGGGAGGTTTTAGACAGGTGGGTGTCAAGGGCAAGAGGAAACGGCCTCAAGTTACACCAGGAGAGGTTTAGATTGGATATTGTGAAAAAATTCCTCACTGCAAGGGCGGTCAGGCATTGGAACAGGCTGTCCAGGGAGGTGGTGGAATCACTGTCCCTGGAGGCGTTTAAAAAACATGTAGATGTGGTGCTTAGGGGCATGGTTTTGTGATGGACTTGGCAGTCCTGGGTTAATGGTTGAACCTGATGATTTTAAAGGTCTTTTTCCACCCTAAATGATCATATTTTGTCTTCTAATTGCCCTAATTTTCTTCTAGCTTTTATAATTCTGCAGGAGAACTGAATGAAGTTGCCTTGAAGAAAATACTATCAGGCTGTAAGAAGGTATTTTATTTTAAAACCTAAATCTTACCAAGGAGCTCACTCAAATTTTGAGGGCTGTTTTGGATACCTCTTGTACCAAGCTTTTTTTTTCTTTTTTAAAACTTGTATGTAGTCCCTCACTGCTGGTCAAGGCACCTGCATCATGTTTTCCCCCTGAAAGATGAGTTTAGGTTATTTTTTACTAGGGTTTGCTTACGTATATGTCACAACTTCATTTCTTTCTTATTAATTTCTCAAGTGAACAGTTCAAATATCCCAAAGGAATTCTACCAATTTCTACCTTGAGATCAGTTGAGGTCAGCTTATTCAAGCAGTTAAGCACCACTTGACCAAAAAAATGCATCTTCTCCAAAGAACAAAGTTTCACAAAGGGAAAGTAGAAGCTGGAAAGAGACCAACAGCAAAATAGCACAACAAAGTTTTCAGCTTGAGAACAAACTCAGAAAACAGGCCAGTTCAACATGTGGTTTTGAAAGAAAGAAGCTGTCACACTGGAATTAGGCTTTGATGTTCTAAGGGTTTCAGGTTAACTACCTGCTTGAATATGTATTTATCACCAAAGAATTCAGATTTGTGACTTTGTACTGAATCATCTTAATTTGCTTCAATGTGACACCAGGGACAACATGATTCAACAGTAATAATAAATTTTCTTTTGCCTGCAGAGTGTAATAGGATGGTACAAATTCAGACGTAACACAGACCAGACCATGACATTCCGGGAAAGACTTCTTCATAAGAATTTACAGTCACACCTGTCAAATCAGGGTCTTGTATTCCTTTTATTAACCTCTAGCGTGATGACAGAAAGCTTCTCTACTTACAGACTGGAACATGCTTTACATCGGCCACAAGAAGGGTAATTTGTTTTTTCTATAGTTTTAATAAAGCAGGGGCATAGCATTTGGAACAGGTGGGGGTTTTTTCTTTGTTGGAACTGAATTAGTTAAGACTGTTTTATTTTATCCTTGAAACTTACACATTAAGTAAGATTACTCCTTATATTGCTACAGCCCAGCTGAAACCTTACCCTGGAGTTCTGTTCAGGGATTTGCCTTTATAACTGTCTGTAGTGCCAGTGTCAACATGCAGACACTATTAGTTCATCTGTGCACATAGACCATTCTTGGTAAGTTTGGGTTTGTGTATAGGACTTCAACTACACATGGTGTTCACCTTCACCTATCATTGAAATATTTAAATTGGTGGTAACCTCCAGTTATCTTCAGAGACATGCTGCCCATAAGCTAGGCTTGACAAGCAAGTATTGCATTATTGCATGACTTGTACTCAGAAATGGGGGAAAAAAACCCAGCTCAAGCCTCTTGTTGCTCTTGCAGTTTTCCTTTAGCCATAAGTAGTCATCTGTGTGTGATACAATACATCCAAGCAAGAACTATACTGTCAACTTTCATCTGGCTTAATGGTCAAGAACCTTTAACTATCAGAGAGGCCTCTGTGTGTTAAAAAGTCATGTTTTCATACTCCTGCTTTTTAAGTCTTTTCCAGAAAGTTCCTCTGGTGGTTACCAACTTGGGTATGGCAGAACAGCAAGGTTACAGAACAGTGTCTGGTTCCTGTGTATCTTCCGGGTTTGTCAGAGCAGTAAGACAACACAGGTACAATATATGCCACATTTACTGTTAGCTGTAGCCTTCAGTTAAGTATAGTTATCTTTAAAAAGTTTTTTTTAAATGCTTTTGCAAATGCTACAGCCGTACCCTGCTCGCTTGTTGACCAGTTTCCTCCAATTATTTACCTTTCCAAGCTACTTGGAAATTAATCCAGGCCCATACTTAGCCACCAGGGCAGCTGTTTGTCTCAACACAGGCACCTAGTGTTGAAGCTCAAAATGCTTCTTTATTCATTATAGCTCCTACTAAGCAAGCACTGGGATCATTAACTTGCAATTATACAATCATATTCTTGGTCCACAGGTCACAGTTCTTTTATGAAGATGGATCCTTAGAAGAGGTTCATAAGATAAATGAGATGTATGCCACCTTGCAGGAGGAACTGAAGGTAAGTCGGGCATGCCTGCCGATACAGTTACAATTACAGATTTCAGCAGTACTACAGAAGAAAGTCAAGCAAAAGGTACACCATGTTGCACCACATGAGAAACAAAGCTGTGTCTTGGAAAAGCATATTGAAAGATCAGTGAGTTCAACTTACTATTAGTAGCCATATACTAAGTTCACAAAGTTGAAGCCTTGAGTTTCCATTTGATCAGAAGTACACTAATAAATCCTCAAGTCCACTAATAATTTCTCACAAGAAGATTATTTTGAAGGAGTACTATCTGTAGTTTGTTAGATCTTCTTTGCTTAGTTTGGAACAAATAAAATGTCTTGCACCTCATTCAGCACAAGGTTCAACACAACACTACTTTGTATCCAGCTTGAAGTCATGAGTACCTTTAGGGATTTTGCAACAAGGTTAAAGTCACTTCCTTGAATACTGTTAATTCCATCAAATGCCTTTTCCTTGCAGAAAATATGCTCTACAGTAGAAGTCAGTGAACGATCTGTAGAGAAACTCTTAGCAGAGGTGAGCCAATTAAAAGAAGAAATAAAGCGGAAAAAGCAACAGAGTTGTTCAGGTAAGTGAAATAAATGTAATGCAAATCTTAGTGAGACTTCCAAAGTTGTTTCAACTTGCAGCAGCCAAAACAATTGTGTTAGAAGTGTGCAGAAGGGACTGCAATTCTCGTGCTTTTTTTTTTTTTTTCAGAAGACAGAGATGACCCAGGAGAGCCAAAGGAGAATGTTCTCCTTTGTCAGGCACTGCAAACATTTTTCCCTAATTCTGGATTTCAGACATGTATTGTTTCCTTCAAAGGCCAACAGATATCCAAGAACTGCTGTAACATAGACCATAATATTAATGTCATAGACAAACTGACTCTTATGGTAAAGGAAAGAGACTTCACTGAAGCTGAAACAAGACACCTAGCCAAGCGTAAGGTCAGAGGGACCATAACAGGATCAAAGTCATTCAAGAAATCCAGATCACTGCACCTTCACCAAAAATTACTTCAAGACCAAGAGGACAGTGACCAGGAAAGGAAGTTTATGCTGATGAGCACTGAAACAGATGAGGACATCTTTGAAAAGGGAGACACAAATGAAATCTCACTCTCTCCTACTTTTTGATCTGTTAATGATTTGTCCAGATGACTTTGCACCAAAAGCTACTGCCAGCATATTCAAGTGACATATCATTTTATAGCAGGGATGAAAATAACAGTGCGTTTTTGCAAAACATACAGGTGGTTTGTTGTTTTTTTTATTCCAGTGCACAAATCCTGTCTGGCATAGAGACAAATTGGATGACATTCCCTCATTTTGCCTTCCAGAGTTAGATCTGTGTATTCTCTCTCAGGGTTTGAAGATTGCACTAGCAGCATGTTAGCAGTCATAACTAATTGTCACATACTGCCTCAGAGAAATACAAACCGAAGCTGCTGTTGAAGGAGCAGTACTACCCTCAGCAGAAGCTGAGGCAGGGAGCATCAAATGAATACAGGTAACATGCTTAACAGAATTATCCATCTACATGAAGTGCTACAATTTAAATACTTCAATTTATCCTTACATGTCCAGCACTTGTTTATTTTCCCCTCCCCCTTCCAATCCAGCAAGGGAAAATACAGCCACCTCAACTTTAGCAAGACTTGTAAGCAAAGTGGTCCATACAGCTCCCAATTTCTGTTGCTGCTTTCATCTTTCATACTTCCTTCAGACAATGAATTTCAGAGACCTGACACTTCATAAAAAAGCAGCTGACACCCACCCTTCAGTCAGTGATGCATTATGTTAGCCAACCACATTTCCAGTAAACAAGTATATAAACAAGAAAAGTAGATTTATTGTTTATTTCTTTACAGTGTGTTACTCTGAATACTTGATATTACATATCTTGGGGTCTGTGAGAAATGATGGGCTCTTGTACATAACTGGCATAAATCCTGTAGAAAGATAAAATGGAGGTTTTCTTAATAGAAAAGTAGGCTTGACTTGGAAAACTCAAAAGCCTTATCATACTTACCAAACACATGAGCTCTTTTAATGGCTTTTGTAATTTCCTTCTGCTTCTTGTTGCACAAACCTAAAGAGATGAATCATTTTTAGTCTCTTAAATCAACAATAACCAAATCATTAAAGGGTGAAAGGCATGTTACTGACAGCTCCTTCTAGCTTTGTGTGTCTTCCTACACTAACACACGTGCTTATACTGTTAAATACAAAATACGTATAATTAAGGTATATTTTCATTCCTTTATGCATACTACTAAGAATAATGCTATTACAAAATGTATAGAGTTAATAGTAGTTATTTGGAAAAATAGCTGATATACAGTTACTTTATGAGTCTAAGAAGAACATCTAATAAGAACATTAACCAGTAAATTATTTAATTTAATACTTCACATACCTGTTATATGCCTGCCGTAAATGCAGCCAGTGTGCGGAGAAACAAACTGGGAAAGAAGCTATGTAAAATTCAGAAATCCAAAGTGAGTTTAAGAACTTTTTTCAGAGAGCATTAGTTTATTTTACTACTTGCATTTTATTTTTTGGGGTTTTATTTGTTTTTACAAAACTCAGTTCTACCTAGAGACAAGAAGTATGGCTTGGAGCTAGACAGTATTTTATGTGCCACATCATTTAAGCTATATCACAGTGGAATTGGAATCAAAGACTCTTTGGTAAATAACAAAGTCGTAACACCTGCATATAGGATTAGTAGATGAACAGCTTATCACAGCTACATTATTTGACTTTTATCTGCACACATTCTTACTCTTAAGTTTTAAACCCCTACACAGATAATTTTTTTTATTTTTGTGGACTTCCTACACGCATATTTAAATATAGTGAACTAGTTACCTTCATCTAAGGACAGGTATTTTCAAACTCACCTGCACATTCTTATAGTCCACATTTATTCCACATAAGACACATCTTTTTGGAGGTTCTTTATAGGGGTTCTCCATTTGTATGGGCTGAAATTAGAGAATTAATATAATCTGTAAGCTTCACAAGAATATAAGGAACATACATTATTTTTATCCTTTGGGCAAAACATGCCTTGGAACCAAAAGCAGTATTTAGTGCGTTACTGAAGTTTTTCCAATACCTTTATCTCCATTTCTCTACACAGCGTTCAGTACCTAGCAATCTAAATGGTGTCTCACTGCTACACAGCCTTTTAAATCTCAGTAATAATGACAACGTAACAAGTCAATTAAAGCAATCAGTAGGATAGTGCTTACACCCTCTACTTGGAAGGCAGTATCTACAGAAGCTGGTAGTAAGGTAGTTCTGTCTAAGAAGCCACAAGGCTTTCCTCAAAATAAAATCAAAGCAAATGGCCCGAGGGAGCTCCTGCCCACACACACACTTTAACAGGGAGGTTCCCAAAGGCCTCCCAAGCCTCACAGCACACCACCCAGCACCAAATCCTTGCAAGACATGAGCAAAAGGAGAAACTGTTTTTGCAGACATAGCTGGAATTTGGGCAAAAAAATGTTTTTTAAAGTTTTCACTGGTACCAGACAATATGTTCTTATGACATAACAACTATACCTACTGCATTCTCTCAGGTTTTCCCAGCTATATACAGGAAATCAGTTAGTACTGCCAAAGGTTTTTTACTCCAAGTTTGAGTTACTGAGAGTTGCTTTAAGTGACCGCAGGTAGATACAGGGCTACAGAGCTCCAGCACCCGGTGACAGACAGACACAGACACACCCCCCAGCACCCGGTGATATGCCCCCACCCTCCCCCTCAGTACTCGGTGATAAGCCACCCCCCAGCACCCGCGGGGTACTGCTGGGGCCTCACCTGGTCGGACGGGTCGAGCGGCCGCTCATGCTGGAGCCGCCGCGGCTGCTCCCACAGTGCCGCTACAAGGTAAGAACGATAGGGTTAGCGATAGCACGGCGGGAGAAGCGGCCGCGCACACACCCCCACCCCGAGGGGCACGGCCCCTCATCTGACAGGGGAGGGACGAGGAAGCAGAAGGAACACACCCGGCATCAGCCGGCGCCAGGGACTCCACGTCCCCACCGCCCGCGCCGCCATGACACCCTCCACAGTGCCCCGCCTCGGCCGCCCCACTTCCGCCTGCGCGGACTCGCGGTGCACGAGAGCGATGGCTGGCCAATGGGGCCCGGCCTGCCCTACTTGAGGCAGGCGATTGGCCACCGCCTGCCGCTCTACCGGGGTAGCGCGCGGCCGGAAGCGATGCTGCGGCGGCTGGCTGCGGGGAGCGCGGCGGTGCGGGGTGTCCGCTCTCCTCATGGCGGCCCTGCCTTCCCCTGGGGGCTCGGCTGGTGCTCGCCGTGCCCTGCCGCGACTGTGACCGTCTCTGCGCCGCTTACTCGCAGCCCCAGCCTCGGGGTGGAGGCTGATAGCCCTGCAGTGGCACGAGGCGGTGGTGATGGCCGAGCCCGGTCCCGCAGTACGGAGGAAGAGCTGCCCCGGCTCTGTGCGCAAGCGGCGCCAGGCCCTGGTGCCGTGTAGTACTGTCTGCTCGCCGGTGGCTTGCAAGAAGCTGAGCTCCGGTGGTGAGGGGCCCGCGGCAGAGGCCACGGTACGGGGATGGCAGGGTACGGGCATTCTGACGCTAGGCGCTGTGGCGGGGTGGCTGAGCCCAGGCCGAGCCTGTGGGACACTGACCGGGGAGGGCCTTGCTTTGTGTGAGAGGGGATGCGTTTTGGCCTTCACTAAAATACATCACTACTGAGTAGGTATGCAGGCATCATGTCTGCTTGTAGATTGCTGTTCCATTGAATTAAAGTATGCATTGCTTTAGAGTTAAGCTGCATTTTCCTCACAAGCAGTGTCAGAAAAACACTTAACTGTCTTGTTAAGTTGGAGAAGGGTTAAATTGCATCTGATGTGTGTGGTGTACAAGTTATGCTTGCCCTCTTTGGTGTTACTTTGGGGTATTAATACTTGTGTTTTTTTGCAGTGTAGTAATGATAGTGAAGAAGACATGTTTGGCGACTATGACAGCTTTTATGGAAATGATTCTTTGCTAGCTCAAATTGATGATACAGAGCACGAACACCTACAAGATAAAAATAAGGATATTAAAGCAGACGGAGAACTCATACTTGGCAAACTTCAGTCAGGAATTTACCAGGAAAAGGATAATTTTTCTACTTCAGAAAATATGGTTATCCTTAAAGCTGACAAAGAGGATGCTTTTGAAATGAACAGAAATGACCTGTTAGACAGCAATCAAGAACCAACTGAATCTATTTCGGATGACTTGCCATCATCACAACTTTTGTATTTTGCAAAACTGAATGAACTTTCTTCTGGTTCTAGAACATCTCCACTCTCAGAGAGAAAGCGTAAATGTAAGAAGTCTTCAGACAAAATCAGGAGTCCATTGTCTTTTTATCCTGATGATGAACACAGGAACAGACCTACTGACTTGTCCTCACACTCTAACTGTGCTTTATTTAAAACTGACAGTCTCAAAGATAATCTGAAAAGTGCTATGACTGGAAATGCCAAAGCTCAGACTCTGCAGGTCTCTAAGACCAAGCAGCTTAAAGAAGCTGTTTTATCTGAAGAGATTTGTGTTGCTAGGAAAACTATTGAATCATCTTCTGTTGATATAGGCCCTTTTTATGGATTACCTAGCAAAGTTAAAGATCTATTCAGACAGTTTCGAGGGATTGAAACACTTTATGGTAATGTAACTAATGTTTTGTTGGAAAAAAATTGCTAGTGAATTATTGCCTATTTTACCTATTACACTGTAAAAATACTTAAGGTAATATTTATTGTAAACATGTTAAGAAAGTTGTTTTATTAAGTGGTTATTCTTGGTTTTTAGGTGGATGGGAAAGGTTGATATGGCTTAAAGAGTACTTTGTAAGGCTCAATCACCAAAAGCTTTTAGCAGTTTATTGAAGAAAAATAGACGCTAGTCTTAAAGTATTCTATATCAAACACAAATATTTTGATACTGGTTAACATGGCCCTGGAGGCTGCTAATAATTCTTTTTTAATTTTGCAGAATGGCAGCATGATTGCTTAATGTTAGAATCTCTGCAGCAAAGAAAGAATCTAATATACTCATTACCAACCAGTGGTGGAAAAACACTTGTAGCAGAAATAATAATTCTACAAGAATTACTCTGCAGGCGGAAAGATGTTCTCATGATCCTGCCATATGTTGCCATTGTCCAAGAAAAGGTCTGGATACAGTGTTTCTGATACTGCTTATCTTTTGTGATATACCTTGTTATTTGTCTGGTTATAATACTAATTCTTGCAAACTCAATGATGTTCATAGATAGATGGTGGTGAGTGACTTCTCCTAGATGCTGCTCTGAGGGTCAGTAATATTGCAATAAAAGACTTAAATTGAGGTGAAGATGCTGCATTATAAAGTGTGTTGGATTTTTGAAATAATAGCTTTTTGCAATGTTACATATAGTTCTGCAGTCTTAGAGCTGTACTCCCCAACTTGCTAAAGAAATGGTCTTGAAATAAAAACTTAACAATTTTTTGATATAAAGGAAAAGTTAATTTTAGAGAACAGATATAACCCAAGCTTGATAATTTTTGTAAGCACTTCAGCTTTACAATTGGAAAAGGTAATCGTAGCTCGTGTGTTTTCAGGATTTCAGCCAGTTCATTGTGATTTGTGTTGGTTGAGTTCTTGAGGCAGGTCTGAAATCTGAAAGGAGTGCGAGTTTGTTCTCTAATTGATCTTTGGGTTTTTACAGGTTAGGGGGTTATCAAGTTTTGGGATAGAATTGGGTTTCCTGGTTGAAGAATATGCAGGAAGTAAAGGAAGATTTCCACCCATCAAGAGGAGAATAAAAAGGTCTCTTTATATTGCTACTATAGAAAAAGGACATGGTCTAGTGAATTCCTTAATTGAAACAGAGAGAATTGATGACCTCGGTCTGGTTGTAGTAGATGAGGTATGCTACAAGATTTATTCATATTTGCTAATAACTGCATATTGTAAATATAAAAAAATTGCATATTATAAAGAGCAGTTTTTTGATTACTTGGGGTTTTTGTGTACTTATCAAATTATTACTAAAGTTTTTTCTGTATTGATACATAATTTCGTAATACTTAAATCATTTTTCTTTAACTGAAGCATTTGCTGCTATATCAGGACAATAGATTCTATTTTGAGAGATCTACTGTGTTAGTGGTTGGTGTTGCATTACTTAGTAACTGCTTGTCAATTAGACATCTTTAATGGATTAGAAAAAAAAAGAATTAATTTTAATCATACTGAATGTATTTATGAATCCCAGAACTGAACTCCTAAATGTGAAGCCTTAATACTTTGCCTCTGGTGTTAATAATCACTAAATGGAACATCAAAAAAAACCCAAACCAAAACCAAGTTACATTTAACTGTGACAATTGCCCTTTAGTCTCCTTTTTAGTAGTGTGGCTGAGTTGTGCTTCTAAGGGTTGTTTGTGGGGTTGAATCACAATGTGTTACATCTAACAGAAATGTTTAATTTATGGAATGATTCAGGCTGACTGCCTTACTTTAGCCTAATAGCTTCTAAACACAAGGCAGCTTAAGAACTAACTTCTATTTTTTCTGAAAGTAGCTGGCTGCTACAAAGTTTTTGATGTTAACTTGCCCTGTAAGTGTTGCTTAACACTGTTTACAATCAAAATCACTTTATACTGGTTGCTACAAAGATCTCCGCACTGTTTACTGTCAGGAGTTAACTGTTTATATCAGTTACGGTCTAGTTAAATGGAAGGTAGATCTTGTTATCTATGTTTGCTTTTGGGTCTGTTTTTCTGTGGCTCTCAAGTGTTATTTCAGTGAGGCTGTACCTCTGGAAGAGCTTAGCAGTCAAAATTTACCAGAGGGGTGTCATGAAGAAGCTCAAAAACCACATTCCTGTAATATTTGTTTAGGACTACATAATTTGATTTGTTTTGTAGAAGTATTCTAAATTTAGTAATATTCTTGCATTTTCTTTTTCCTTTCTTTGCACAGTTGCATATGCTGGGTGAGGGAAGCCGTGGAGCAATGCTGGAAATTACTCTTGCAAAAATTCTTTACAGTAGTAGTAAGTCATGGCTACACTTAATGTTATTAAAATATTTTTGTGACAGCATCTCTAGGGAGAAGCCCTACTTTAGCTTTCTGGATTTGTGGTGTTCTGGCTGCTTTTGAAAAGCATGGTATGACTCCATGCAGTAACAGTGTTTACTTGTTTAAGTCTTAATCAGTTGACCCTGTAATGATGGGCTGGATGGTTTTGAAGCTTTTTTGATACTACTTCTCCAATTAAATGCTTCCATAGAGAAGGATTCCTTTTTTTATGTTTACATCTCGGGTAATATTTCTTAGCTATATCCCCCTTCAAACCTGGTACTTTGGTATTTAAAAAGATTAATGATGGAGGCTTATAAATTAGATACTGAGCAGAAGTGTTAAAAATTGTGAACATGGCAATAAATTCATGTCAGTTTCTGTTTTACAGAAAACACGCAGATCATTGGCATGAGTGCAACTTTAAATAATGTTGGAGACCTGCAGAAGTTCCTGCAAGCGGAGTACTATACTAATAATTTTAGACCGGTCTGTATGCAAAAATACCATCAATTAGTAAAGAAGATATTTGGCTTTAAAACTATAGCAAATCTGTTCAGGATTGTATTGCAGCTTTTGTGTGTAATTTCATGCTGTAATGTAATATGATGCCTGCTACTGTTGGCAATTGTACCAGTACAATAAATAGCACTATGCACAAATGCAGGTACCTTTATATTGTTGTGTTAAGCCATTTGTGTCATTTTATCTAAATCAATTTCTAAATTACAGCTACTGTGATAAATCGTTGCAGTTCATTTGATATAACTAGAATCTGTACTACTGGTACTTGAATGATGTCATGACAATGGTTTATGGATAGTCCATGGGATATAATATTTGTCATTCTTTGTTAAAATTAGACATTTTCTCAAGTCAGATAATTAAAACAAATTCACTTAAAAAAAAATCTTACTGGAGTAGAGTCTGTGCTTGTCTACATGGAAGTATGTATATGAAATGCGATGCTTAAAAAAAACCATGAGCTGTACATCAGTAATAGCTTAATCTTTAGAGAAGGTTTGGTAATTCAACTAAAGTTTTTGTTTATGGCTTATGTCTTCCTAGGTAGAATTAAAGGAATACGTAAAGATAGGAGGCACAGTTTATGCAACTGACAGCAAAACAGAAAGTGGCTTTACTTTTTCGCGTTTCCTTAATTTCAAGGTAAGACTGAAGTGCTTATAACTAATTCAAAGAAACTATGAAATGTATTATTTTTTACACTGATTTGTTTACAGAACTTTTACTGAAGAAATTACTTAAACATGGTCATTCATTTGTAATACTTACGAGACAGAAAATAGTAGGCTTTGGGGAGGGAAAAGGCCTTTAAAATAATGAGCACTCAACTTTATTTTTCACTACTTTACAGCTCATTAAAAGGTTTCTTCAGTATTTTGACATGTGAAGAGCAATGAGTTTGAGTGTTCCAGATAAACAATGCTTTATGGTTTGGGATAAATTTCCTCAATAGTTGATCACTCTTAGATGATACCAAAAGACGACATCTCTTTTTGATTTTTGTCAGTTTATTACTGCCTTGTAAGGATTCATTTCAACCTTTAAAAATAACAGTGTGTGTTATGGTAGGCTGGCAGTAGCACAAGTAACATCACTATGGTGTTGCTGTAAAGAAATTGTAGTATTAAGAGGAAGAAGCAAAGCATTCAATTCTTGCATCCGTTTATCCCTCAGTTAAAGATGTCTTAAACTTTCAAGTGAGGATTAGGAGAAAAACTTCTTCTACAACTTCTTACAATTGTCACATTAAAGCAAGTGGGAGTGTTCTAGTGAAGGTTGGGAACAGGTATTGAATACTTGGTTTCTGAATTAATTTCTGTGTTTAAATGTTTGTCAATCTGTGATAGTATTCTAGTAATCTGCAGAAAGCAGATCCTGATCACATCGTTGCACTGGTTACTGAAGTTATTCCTAAATATTCCTGCCTGATCTTTTGTCCCACTAAAAAGAACTGTGAGAATGTGGCTTCAATGGTGTGCAAGTACCTCAAGAAGTAAGTGTGTCGTGACTTTTTAATTGTATATGGAATAATTGGTCAGAAGTTAGGAATTGTCTTCACTAGTTTACAAGTGATTTTCCTTGGTTATCAGATGTAAGTACTTTTAATATGGGAGCATGTGGAGTTCCTGACTGCATAAAGGATGGCAAACTGCTCAAGGCTCATTAAACAAATGTTTTAGAAAAAAAAATATTTTTTTTAAACAAACTATTTGAAAAAAATGGTTATTTGAGGACTAATAATGAAGAAAAAAGGAAAAGCTTACTAAATTAAGCTAACCTTGTGTCCCTTTGGCACTGGTCTCTGCAAGCTTAGGAGACAAACATTCTTCTCTATAGCCTGGTATTTGATCATGTGTTACTAGTTGATTATCTCTGTTCCATACCTACTTTGTGAATGTAAGTTTTACAATGTAAACCAGGCTTTGTTAATTAAAGGAAGTAAGACTTAAGTTTGGTTTCATTTAAATGTGGTTTGATCAACTCATAATGGTCTAGCAAGTTACATTTTGTGTAGGAAGAAATTAAACAAAACTCCTCCCTTGCTATCAAAATTGAAACCATTTTTGATGTATCTATAATCTTCACTATAAGCTGATACTGTCCCTATTTCTGTTCTTCAGTGTGCTCAATACCCACACTCAGTCAGTATTTGGTCCTTTCTGTACCCGCGCTTACAAACAAGAAGAGTTCTGTTGCAACTTAATCAGTCTCCTGTGTATTGCTGTTTTAAAGTTACTAGAAATAACTGTTTCTCTAACCTACATTAGAGGAATGGATAATGAACAGAAATAGACAGTAAGCATGTCTTGATATTTTTTTAAAATAATTAATGATTGATCAAAGTCTGAAGAAACACTTTTCCTCCTAGAGAATTTAGAGCTCACAGGGAGAAAGAGAAACAAGATCTCATCAAACACCTCAAGAACATTGGAAATGGAAGTATCTGTTCTGTTCTGAAGCAAACGATCCCTTACGGCATTGCCTATCACCATAGCGGCCTTACAAATGATGAAAGGAAAAGTGTAGAGGAAGCATATTCTGCGGGTGTCCTGTGTCTACTTGCTTGCACAGCTACTTTAGCTGCTGGAGTCAACCTGCCAGCTAGAAGGTTAGTAACTGGAACATATTTCATTGTTACATTGATGTTTGCTTTGTGAAAAAAAATTGCTTTGACAACTTGGAAACGTCGGTGCTGTTTAAAGTATGTTTCTGCTTTTACTAGCAAGTTGGAAGTGTAAGGGGTTTTGTGTTCAACTCTGGACAAGAGCGCAACATTGTTACATAGGAAATATCAATCTGTAGCAAGTCCCTTAGAATGCATAACTGAAGAATACTTACTTAAATGGATTAAGGAAACGCTTCAGTATTTTAGTAATGTTATCCAGAAAAACAAGGAATTCATGGTGGTTTCTTTACATGTGGTCCTAAGAACAATGTTTAAATTGTAAAATAAATCGTTTCTAAGGAAATGATTTTGAATGTGTTTTAACACAAAAATGTGTTATCTTTTCTTATACAAGTGCTGATGATACATGGCTTCTGTACTGTGTATGGCCAACAATTGTTTGCCAAGAATCCAGTTTTGTGTGCGTGTATGTTGGAATAATGTGTCTGAGGGGAGAAAAAAATTCATACAGACAAGTGTTGTCTTTCTAGCATATAGCTGATATATGGTCAGTGTTGCTTAGTAGAGTTTATATCTCAGTAATTTTCTCTCTTAAACTCAAGCCTTTGAATAGATGTAAAGACGAGTTCCAAAGGTTCTGCTAAACATAATAAACATGGCTTATCATTCAATAAGCCTTAAATTGTAAATTGTGTTGATTTACACAGCTGTTCAAACAGGTGCATTTGATTTTTATTAGTTGCTGAGCAAGGAGCATATATAAAGAATGCATTTGTAAAATTTTATTGCTACTTTAATAATTCTAATGTGCAGCATAAGTTACTGAAGATTTCTTTACAGGGTTATTCTCAGAGCTCCTTATGTTGCTAATGACTTCCTGAAGAAGAACCAATATAAACAAATGATTGGCAGAGCTGGTCGAGCTGGTATTGACAGTGCTGGAGAAAGTATTCTCATAGTGCAAGAAAAAGACAAACACTTGGTAATTTTTACAAAGCTGTTGGTAATTTAAATTGTTGGATTAATCTACTGGTACAAACGGGAAGAGCTGCCTGTCTTAATTTTTGTTCACTTAACATTGCAAATATTTGACTTATAAATGTAGTTTATAGGTATTACTATATGTGGGTTTTTTCATATGTGAACTGTGAACTTCAGATGTCTGCACTTACTTCCTTTATAAAGCTGAGCCATGCATATCACTATCTTAAAAATATTTTTTTTAAAACTAATGAATAAGTATTTTCCCTGAACTAGTATGTTTCTTGCTCTTTATAGGCTCAGCGTTTAGTTAACAGTCCTTTGGAGAACTGTTACAGCAATCTTCTGCTGGAGTTGACCAAGGGAATGCACAGCCTGTTGTTGTCTTTGGTTGGACTGAAGGTATTGGTTGACTCTTCTCTGTGAGTAACTTAAGTGCTTGGGAATGGAAGGAAAAGCTTCTCTATTGATTCTATAGAAAAAAACCCAGACTTCTAAAACAGATGGCCTTACAAGTTCAGAACAGCTTCTGATCAAATAAGGACAAGGATTTGATTAGTCTTTTAATTTAACTCCGTTACCAAGTAATCATGTAACATGACGATTTCCTTATGTGTAAAAGCCAAAATTATATCTACCTTATGGTTCATTACAGTACTAATAATGTTTCCATTTCTGATACTAGATTCAAAATACCAACAGAAACAGTGGAAACAAATTAACACGCAGTAGCTAGAATAGTGGAATAGATGGAGACCAGTCTCATTAGATCCATCATAGACTGTCTATTGTTCTGTTGTCATCTATTTCTGTAGAAACACATGAACAGGATATCAAACTGCTGCTCCATTCAGTAAATTTTTTCATATAGCTTATGAAATATGTGAAATGACCACTTTAAAGATGCTAATTGCTTACAAAACTGATGCAGATAGCAGTTACCCGTGAGGAAGTCAACACTTTTATGTGCAGTACCTTGCTGGGTGTTCAGCAGCATCTGCTATCTAAAGAGAAGAGCCTCTCAGAGGTAATTAAAGATGGACTAGAACACCTAATAGAAAAAGGACTCCTGGAAGGAAGAATGTCTGGGAAGAACCGCAATTCCAAATATACGTTAACAATCACACCGTTGGGTAGAGCTACATATAAAGGTAAGACTTCTTTTTTTTTATTCTTGTTATAACCTATTTCAACAAAACCTTTCATCTCAGCCTTATCTCAATTTGATATGCTTTCCCATCTTGTCTGAAACTACAATGAAAAATAAGTTGTAGAGAGACAGTTTTGATTTACTAAATTACGTTCATCCCCATTTTCGGTCTAGCACAAGTAGTGCACGACTGAACATGATAGGAATGAAGTGTCATAACAGTGGTCGCAATGGAAGTAAAACCAGAACTGTACCCCTAAAAGATGGAAAGATTTGTGTTGGGGATTTCTTGACCTAGAGGGAAGCTTGAGAGAAGGAAGTATATGACATGTAGACCAATTGCAATAGGGAGTATATCAGAAAGTTCTGATATACGCAAAAAGATAAGGGGTGTGGGATGCAGTTGGAATAGGATGAATCTCTGAAAGATTCCTTCAGTCTACGAGATTGTTCCAGGATTTCATTAAAGCCAAGGCAATTCACAAACATTACAAAACCACACACAGAACAGACTGCCGTTCCTCAGCTCCATTTAACTGCTCGTGTTAGAGTAATTATTCAAGTTACATTTATTTTTCTTCAGTTCATACAGTATAACTAGCTTTGATGGAAGATAAAGGAAATATTGATTCTATGTTAAAGTCTGTTGCACTTAACTCTGTATGCCTGTTTAAAATTGCAATACGTTGTGTGCTTATTATAGGATCTATAGACTTGGCATACTGCAATCTTCTTTATAGAGAATTGAAGAAAGGTTTGGAAGGGCTGGTTCTTGAGAGCAGTCTTCATCTTCTGTATCTGACAACTCCATATGATCTGACTTTTAGCTGTAACCCGGACTGGATGATATATTTGAGACAGGTGAGAATTTACTAGCAAACATGCATTGGGGCATGTAGTAATTCTGCTTATTAGATTTTAAGTAAGTTTGTACACATAGGAAGTTTAGACAGTAGGTAACAGCTTGATGAAAGTTAAGATATGCTACTTTATTTTAGTACCAGGGCAGAAGTGTTTTCCTGAACTGCATAAAAATCTAGAGTTCTCTTTCGCATTTATAGTGTTTGACCCTGTTTGGGGGAAACAGTGATGTGAAACACTTCTCTTGAGTTGCCAGCACTCCAAATCCTGACTCTAACCTTGGTGCTAGTGTTGCTGTCATCAGAGTCTGGTTAATCTCAGACAAGACTTTCCTATAAACTAGTTATATGTAACCACATAGTCTTGCAAGAAAGCCACTGTTAAATTAATCAATAGACATATTTAGCTTCGGATGCTTGCTGATTTAATCTGTAGTTTAGGAAGCAAAATCCACTAGAGGATATTAAGTCTTAATGTGTTTTATATCTAATGATTAACACCAGCCATGACTGCAACTATTACACTGTGACCAATACCTTCCTACAGATTACTATGCTTTTGTCAGACTTAGCAGCACAGTCCATGCTCTGTGCAACTACTCTTTTCTATGAAGTGTTGTAAAGTACAGGTAGTGCTAAAATCTGTATTTTCTTAAAATGTGGCATTTGGAGATGGACAGTTACAGATAAACAAGTAGGCAAAGAAGCTGCAGATCTGACTGTCTAGTAACTAGCCTAGTGACAAAGTACTGCATAGAGATATTGAAAAACACTGTTTCATTTTGAGTAACAGATCTGTGTTTTCTATAATATTAAAATAAATATCTGAAAGTTCTTTATAAATTTTTACTTTAGTTCAGCCAGCTCAGTGCAGCAGAGCAAAAAGTAGCAGATATTTTGGGAGTACCTGAAAGTTTTATTACAAAAAAGGCTTCTGGTCAAGCCGTCAAAAAGGTAGGCTGGAGATTTCTCATACCTAAGATGACAGTTCAGTCATTTCAATTGATTATTTACAAATTCGAGATTATTACTGTTCTACTTACTAAAGTTCTTTTAACCTCATTGATTGGTTTTCTTTAATGTTGTTTAATGTCTTTAGGTATAATAGACATGTTTTAGAGATCTGAAGGACTGTAGTGCTAGCAGTATCTTGAATGTGATATTGACTTTGAATTTTAATTTGCTTTATTCCTAGAATGTAGACAGTACTGTGGCAAACAGGCTTTATCTGTCATTTGTCCTTTATACCCTACTGAAAGAGACAAATATATGGAGTGTTTCAGAGAAATTTAATATGTCCCGAGGATACGTGCAAAATCTCCTTAATTCTGCTGCCTCATTCGCCTCCTGTGTTCTACACTTCTGTGAGGTAGTGTGTTAAATGAATTCCAGTAAAATCATTGGGATTGGTTTTGCAAAATCTGGACGTTTTTTTGCTTTGATTATAACAAAACACAGGTGGTGTTTTGCATAGAAAAGGTGAAATACTTCTTTTTCACCTTTCAAAATTATTTTTCCTGTTCAGAAAAGCATACTTGTACAGTGATACTCGCTATAGCTAAAGTAACCTGTATGCTGTGAGACTGTGAAAATATACAAATACAGAGCATTTAATCAGTGTCAGTGCGACTGGTGAAATAATTGCCAATTTTACCTTTCTGTTGGAAATCAGGCTATCTGGTTGTGCAGTGTCATCTTGGGAAAAGAGCTGACTTGGCTTGGGTTTGGGGGTTTTTTTCTGTATTGAAATAATGCATTGCTTATCCTTAGAACTGCCCCACCTTTGGGATGTTCAGCTGAAGAGTGCTGAATACAACTCTGCAACCAGCTGAAAGGATAACTAGAAACAATAGTGCTTCCCCTGTCTAAAAGACAAATATATGCTTGTTGCCATAGCAGAACTCTTATCAGCCATACCCTTCAAATACAGAGCGTAGGATCTGATTCTAGTCATCTTTGTCTCTGCAGGAATTGGAAGAATTCTGGGTTTATAAAGCCTTGCTGACAGAACTTACCAAGCAGCTGACATACTGTGTTAAGACGGAACTGATCCCTTTGATGGAGGTAGCAGGGGTTCTAGAGGTTAGTAAACCTGGCTTTGTGAGATATTTTAATGTAAACTTTAATGCTAAATGTTACTGCTTTCAAGTATATCTGGAAGACCAAGCTAGTCTTTTATTGAGAATTTGGCGTAGTGCAAATTTTCTTGAAAAGAGTCCTGCAGAGTAGGGAAAAAAGTAGTATGTTGAGGAGTTGTGAGCCGGAGCCAATAGTGTTTCTCTTCTGACTCCTACCACAGCAACAGTGAAAATGCTGTATTTGGACAATAAGTTAGCTATATACTCAGTGGGAAAACAGAGCCCAGGTTTCTTTTGTGGTAAGGATCCTTCAGTTCATGGTAGTAAAGAGGAATAAGGATTTAAATATTTTAAGTTAGAAGATCCTCACAGAAGTATGTGAAGTCCTATTGGGAACTTAAGCTTTTACAATCACTTGCAGTGCTGCCTGTATTTAAAATAAGAAACTTAACCAGTCTCTGAACTGAAGACTCTTATTAAAGCAGAAAATCTTTTGGGGCTTCGGTGCAAGGTTATAAGTAATCACTGGACCTCTTGGCAAATTATCTAACTTGCCTGTCCACCCTGTTGTTAGAATCGGTTTGTCAGCAAACCACTGTATTTTTAGTGGCGGTACGGTTTTATTCTTAGAAGCCGAACAATGATGAAGACTTAAAGCCTAATCAGATTTTCTGAATTGGATGCAAAAGCTAAGTAGTCTTTTTTTCCCATGGCTTACTCTGTATGGGAGTGTTTCTGTGTAAGGACAAAACCAGCCTGGACAGCATGAATCTGCTGAAGTTGCGTTTTAAAGGTGACTCTTCAAAATTGTTGCTATAACCAGGGTACTTTTGCACTGGAGTTAAAACTATACCAACAGCTGACACTTGTAGCAAGTAGAATTTGATCTTGAACAGACATGATTTGCTTATATTTGTGTGGATGAAGTAACATCAATCTTTAGGTTATTGTAGTGAAAGAGAAAATTATTTCTTGCACATTTACTTGTACAGTTTTCAAAGAGCAGTTTAAAACCTTTTCATGAGACTTCGATCATTATTGGAGGAAGGATCTGTGTCACTGGTCATACTGTGCAATTAACAGCCAAATAGAGCACAGAAAATCTTTGTTGGATAAAAATAACCACAGTTAGTGGTTATTTTTGGTGAAACTAATGACACCTAGTTCACATCAATGAACATGTGTAATCCTCTGTTACCATGGAGGAAGATAATATATTGTAAGCTGTTACCTGTTGGATGCTAAAAAAACGCACATATGCCATCAAACAAATGTCTTTCTATTCCTTGTCACCTCTTTTAAGAGGTGTGGGGGGGTGGAAGCCCAAAAGATAATTGATCAGATGTTTGGAGGTGTAACACTTATTCATCAAACAGGTTTTATTTCATAACGCAGGATACTAAAGCCTTGGGTATACTAAATTACTCCGCTACTGTGTAGAAATGCATTTTAGTTTAAATTTTGTAAAGCTCTAGCAGTATTTGTTTTGCAAAGGAAATGTTTGCCCCGAGACCCTCTGTTGAGAAAATACTACTTGGCTATTTTACATAGCAACGGGATCAAACCAAGCTCAGAAAGCAAGTAATGCACACACCCCTTGCACTGGTGATAATCAAATTCCAGAAAATCTCTCCTGTGATGTATACCTGTCCTGTATATGTGAGCTCACAGCCATGACTTCACACAAAACGAGAGAAAGTTACCGTGGTATTAAAGGAAAAATCATTTATAAGCTTGAAACAGGAAAGTATAGCCTTTTTTGGAATCTTGTTAAAGCTTTGTTCTGTGAAAATTCTGTGGGGAAAAAAATGGATAAAATCAGCACCCCTTCTGCTTAGACACCTCCAAAGAATGCAAGACAGTCATTCCTGTCAGTGATACTGAATGCAGAAAACATGTAAGAAATGAGGATGTCAGAGTTGGTATCACCTAGGCTTAAAGAAGATAATGACAAATGGGTTCCTAAGAGCTAAGTAAGACTGTACGGGCCAGTAAATCTTAGCGCTAAAGCTGTATTTCTGGGGACATAGATTTTCAGTGATTATTTCTGTTCTTAGAAAGATAAATCAGAGAATTGGATTGATATGCAAAGATAAAAATTGAGTCTGGTGCAGTGATTGGCACTTAATGGTAATTCTTCTTGCCTGTTCTAATAATTTAACACAATTTTGGACTTGCAGGCACGGGCAAAACAGCTTTATAATGCAGGGTACAAAACTCTAGCACACTTGGCTAACGCAAATCCAGAAACTCTGGTCAGGATGATTGAGCACTTGTCAAGACGTCAAGCCAGACAAATTGTTTCATCTGCAAAGGTAAGTAGAAACAAAGTTATGAAAACTTGCTTCAGAACTTCAATATGTCAAAAGTGGACATTTGAATGACATTGAAAGTGAAGGGATGCACTGTAGTAGTAAAAGCATTAGTGGATATTTGTGATCCAAATACTAAAATGCATTAATAATATGTTGAAATATTTTCTTGGCAATATAATTTATCAAAGATGGTTAAGAGTAATGAATTGAGCAATTGCTGACAATCTTCCTGCTCCTAAATGATAAGCAAACTTAAACTTTCTTGAAACAGTTTCCTATAGATTGGATAGTGGAAAGTTGTGCTCTTTTCCAGAAGGGCAGTGAAGGGCAAAAATGTTTAACAGCTTGTCTGATGAAATGCAGGTATTAAATGACTACCTTAGTCTCTGTGCTGAGTCATCATCACTGAAAATGCTGGATTCTGCCTCAGGATTTACCTTACAGAGGTGCTAGTGGTAGTTGTGATAAAAGAACAGGATTTTCAGGTTTGTACAGATGGAAGCCAACAAGGTGTAGGGTTAACCTCACCTATTTAGGTTGCTATTGCCATGCCCTGGTATTTGCTCTCTAATTGTTTGCCATTTTGATTATGCATTATGAGAAGGGCCTTCACTTAGTATCTGTCTCTAAGGCACACTTAATGCCTTAGACACATGTAAATAATCCAAGGGAAAGAATCTGTAGCAAACATTAGATTGTGCCTAAACAAAAAATACACTTATCAAGTGGTAGTACTTTCTCTCCTCCATTAATCATCCGCTGTTGGGCTGGCATTGGCTTCATGTTTGATTCTGCTAAAATAGCAAGTTTTTGGTAAAGTGAGGGAATGCCTAGAATAAACAAATGAGTGGTTGGTGTGAAAATGATACAGTCAGTAACAAAGTCTTAGTTTTTTTATTCTCATGGAATAAAAGTACTACCTTTGGGGTTTATGCAATTAACATTAAATGGCCATGACCTTTTTTGTTGTAGGCTCCTTACTGCTATTTTGCTGCTGTGTGAGCTGAAAGGGAGACGTGCAGATTCTTTACCTACATGAGTACCAAATCCAGCAATCTGCCTTACTCATGCTCAGATATTAAACTGATGGAGTTTTCTAACTTGGAAGTTAAGAGTCCTTGCATGTGTTATGCTACACATGTTGCTGGGGGACTGTTACACTCCAACTGCCAGCCACAAACAGTTCAGGGCAGTAGATTAAACAATTGCTAATGTCCTATATGTCTGATGGTCCTATATGTCTGAGGTCCTATATGTCTGATGTAAAATGCTGTAGTAATTTCATATAAAGCAAGAAGTCGGCATCTTGGCAAGTGCAACTTACAAATGCTTATTCCAATATGGAAAATAAATGTTTAAGTTTAAAAATGTTCTTGTTAACAGTTCTAGACAAAACTGTTTGTTCTGTTAAATTTTGTTTATGTGATGATAGAACTGAGAAAATCATGTGTACTGCATGAATCTTTGTGTGTTTTTCATATGGATGTACACTAAGCAGTAACAATGTTGATTGTAGTACTTGTGAAAATGTTTGTCCTGTGAGGCAAAGGTGGTGTGGCCCTGTGAGCAGCAGCAGGAGGGTATTTTTACAGACTTCGAAAGAAACACTGGTCTTTTAACCTGGCTATAGCTAATACTTGTGTTTGTTTTCTGATATTTTTTTCCCCCTTGTATAGATGCTGCTGAGTGAAAAAGCTGAGGCTTTACAAGAAGAAGTTGAAGAACTCTTAAAGGTGCCTACAGATATCCCAGGGACTTAGTGACCAGCTGTCATGAAGAAAAATCATGAATTCAAAAATCAGGATATTTTTAAATTACTTTGTAAAGTGCTGTAATTACAAAAGACATTAAAATATTTATTATATACCTCAGTTTTGTGCAAGTTCTGAGTTAAGAATGTTTCTTGGACAGTTGACTTCGTTTGAAGGTTTCGATTATGAACCTCTTGAGCAAATAGGCTAGAATCAAAAGGTGTGATCTTATTTCATTCCTGTGTTTAGACATAGCCCTAGGAGTGCTTTGGGGACTGAACTAACTGCCTGGTGTGTACTTCTGCCTAGAGCTTAGGTTCATAGCTGACTTAATGCCTTTACATTGGATATTCCCTGTAGGACACATGCTTGAGTGAAGTACTCCAAAATTTCTCCTTGCAGGAATCTCTGTACTCTAGGTGTGGCTAATGGAAGGAGTGAAATAACAATTGCATTACATAAAGAAGTTGTCCCAGAGCTGTGTAAGAAACTCTAAATTATGCCTAGTTTAAGCCTTGTTAAAAGAATACAAGAATATCAAATTTGTATTCAGCCTCTGGCAATACCCCAGGGAAAGAATTCTTTCAGGATGTTTATGTAAGTCTTCCAAACAGAAAGTTTACATTTTTTGAATGCTATTAAATTTCTTGCTTAAATGTTAAGGTGCAAGAAAGATGAAGGCTTGAAGAACAGATTTTTGAGAAGCCCTGTCAGCTTCTGAGACTCCATGGGCATGTGTCAGTCACACTAGTTGGGATTTTTAAAGGTATCTGGACCAGATTTGCTCCAGCAAAAGCTTAGGCTTCATGAGAAGAGTCTTGAAGGTACCTGAAACTTCTTCAGTTGTGATACAGTGCGCTCCTTTTTTTCAAAGCTGGTATGTAGCACATGACTAGTACATGCTAGAGCACTGCACATAGAAACACCTGAAAGCTGTGACAGACTGCTGGGTTAAATCATGGTAGCCAGTATACTGGCACACTTAAATATGGCGTTTCTATGTAAAATCAGGTGTCACTTCTCAGTAAAGGAAAAGTAAGGCAAGCCTTAGTTAAACTGTCTTTTTTTTTTTTTTTTTTCGTTCAACTTAAGTTGAACACTTGACTGAAAGGGGTTATAATGAAAAACTGATGAAAAGGCCAGTATTTTACTGCTCATTTTGCACTGGAGAAATCATAGGCAGCAATTTAGTAAATTCTTTGTAAGCCTTCATTTAGCAGAAACATGCCTCTGAGACTATATGATAATTCGTAGTGGCCTGCTAAGTTTGGATAAGTAAAATACTTGAGTGCGTTCAGTATTAAGTCAGGTCAAGCATTTGAAAACAGCACTATTCAGAGGGAGCATGATTCATTTCCACTGCTAGATTCAGTGTCTGCAGGGGAATCCTTGTTACCAAAACATCAGTGCCTAAGGCACAAGTGGTTTTGGAAACCTGAGAACATGTTCAGTTGGCTCTGACAATAAGGTATAATTGGCCCTTAAGTGCGGAGGCAGTATTTGCTATGACTTGAGGTTATCTAAGTCTGTCTCTTAATTGCCTTACCTTTTTAATTGAGATATATTTTTGACCAAATGATAGATAATATGAAGTTCTCTTGGTTTATTTGTGTTATCTTCAAAAGACACATGATACTTGCTCCAGCATAAATGTGGGTACCTATCTAAGCAGTTGATGTAGCATGCATGTAGGAAAACTAACGATTCCTAGGAAAAAATGATGCCTGTAAGGCCTTACTGGTTGATGTAAAGGTTTATTGGTGCTTGATGGTGTTCCTCCAAAGTCTGAGAGTCTTGGGTGGATTTGGGGTGTGTGTGAGCAAATTATGCAAAACTATTCACTCTGAATACCAAGTTGGTGCAGTAACTGATGTTTTGGAAATAATCTGTTAATTGCTACATTAACTACAGGAGTAGTTAATGAGCCATTAACCTCTGTCATGATACTTTTTGTGACGTTTGTACTTGCATGCTAACAAAAGCGTACACTTTCTTACTATATTGTGGAGGCAAACGGCAGGGAAAAATTGTTTCTGCCATCTGTCTGTTGTTGGGCTGCTAACTGTCCATCCTCACACTTGTACGTCACCGTAACAACCAGCACTGTTTCAAGATCAGGTTCTGATGAGACACGTGTTTAGGAATGAAGTCAAATATTCCCTACAAGTGCTGGGAGCCCCTTGAAAATGTTAGCAAAAGCTGGTTTGAAGTGAGCGGGTGGTTTCAGGTCTGCATGAGGCTGGTCTGGAAAGAAAACAAGGTTGACATTTGTTGTCTCTGCTGCTCTGTTTATACAAGCTGTGCTTTGCCAGATGGATGAGTGCAACTCCCCCAAGGCTTTCTTTATGACATTTGATAACATCAGAAGTGAGATGAACGATACTGCAGCTATCTGCACTGAAACTTTGCTATATGTGTATCTGAAATGAAACTTGTCAAGCAAGGCAGTACAAATCTTTCACATTGCTTTTTCTTGCTACAGTAATAATATATGATTAAATGCTTTTTCACAGAAAGCTTTCTTACCTGGGCTTTTCGCCTGGTTGGAGATGGGAGGGGGAAGGGGGGGGGGGGGGGGGCGGGAAGTGTACAACATATGCTGCTCACAGTGTTTTTGTGCCTGCTGGATGATGCTGATGTGCCTCAGTATCAAGTACTGTACTGAGCTCATCAAATACAGTATAATGGGCAAGTGCCAGAACAGGTGTTCATTGGTTTGGTGAGCGTCTGTTATGGGTGGTCATGCTATGGGAAAACTTGCACTAAGGATTGTGTTTGGTGATGTTTTGGAAGGCAAAGATTTCTCCCTTATGTCAATGGGATGTTTATGTCTTAAAGCTTGTGTTGAAGCAAAAGAAGCAACAATAGCTTACCTATGTGAAATAACAACAGGCGCTTCAGTGCTAAAGTAGGTCAAAAAAATATGACCTCTGTAGGACCATCTATAGGATATTCCTGCCAATTTCTTCATAACCTACTGCAAATTGGATCAGAGCTGTGGTGCGTGCAAGTCTCTTCAGGCTGCAAATAGTACAGAGTAAGTGTTCTTACCAAAAACTTCAGAGCGTATTTCTTAGTCTTTATGCCTATTCACTTCACGTCAGAACTTGCCCACATAGACCAGTTCTTGTGTTTGTGTGACTGACTCCCCTTCCCCTGGGTCTGTAATTCTGTACTCAGGAATCCCTGTGCATAACTTGCTGAAAACTGCCTGGAAGGACTGGGAAGAGGATTGGGCTTAGCTTAAAGTTTAGCTGTTAATTTCCATTGTGTGAACGAGACCTATTGTGTTCCCATGTTCTGGAAAGCCGCTTCCATGTAAGCTAGTCCTGCCTAGGCAGCTCTGGTTTTGTCTTTCTTTTTAAAGCTTCATTTCATCTCTTTCAGCATGGTGGTCCAGCACTGGGTATAGGTTGTAATGAGGGCCAAATATTGTTGCTTATAAGCTTTGTTTTGATGAGAAGGGAGGCTGAGTGATTTTGCAGTGCTCTGGTGTGCTCAGCAGCTTCCGTGGTACCTGAATTCATCAGCTGTAGACTCAGTGGAAACAAAGTATTTTAGCAATATCCAAAAAGCTGTGTGTACTTCGAGGAGAACTGCTAAAAGCTAGACCCAAAGTGTTGTTTCCTTCTCTGAGGAAATGGAGCGTGTGCAGTCAGAGTCTCATAACCGGCTGGGTTCAGAAATAAATCCATCTGGGAGTGCTGAGAGCTGTGTGCTGTGTCAGGACAAGGTCTGCCTGGGGTTTGACCAGCAGGGAATAAGGATAGTTTACAAAAACCTTGATAGGCATCTCTCTGTTTTTTACAGCTTCTGGATTTCCCTTGGCATCTGCTTAGTCTTAGATTCATCTTCCTGAGGCTTCTTACATAGAAACAGATGAAGTGCTGCTCTGACATGGGTCAGCTCTGTTCATCCACCCAATCACTGCTATGTCACAAGAATTGTTTGCCTTTTGTGCCGACAGCTCTTCCTTTCTGAATTCCCTTAATATGCACAGGTAAAAGAGAGAGATATGATATTTGTTCTTGGTTCTTACCCAGGAACAGCAGTGGGTGCTCGCTCTTAGCAACAGCAATGGTGCTGCTGCTGTTGGACAACTGAAATTCCTGGAAAGTTTTATTTTTAGTTCTTCCTAGTTGTAAAAACCTAGTTGGCACAGTGTGCTAATGGTGTCACTGGCGTGGGAGAAGCAGAACCACCAGACAGGAGCTGCATGACTGAAGTGTTTGAATACCACAAGGCAGGCAGGATGGGGTGCTGGTGCAGAGCTGCCTTCAAACAACGTGCAAGTGAGTTTAAGACTAATCCTGGTTCTTACACCCTCCCCTTGTAGCTCACAGGGCATCACTCAAATTCTGCCCTAATTTCAGTGAGAGTCCAAATACCTCTGTATTGGTGTCCCCTACTTCACAGTATTTAAAAATGGGTGTGATGCAATGTGAGAAATGCCCAAGCAAAAGCTACCAATTGCCATTTAATACCTGTAGCTCTTCCAGGTAGCAATGCTAGAAGGCATTATTTTCCAGCTATGGGTTTTTGTGGGCTGCTAAAAGCATAACAGACCTTTCATACCCACATCCACATGCAGCGATGGAATCCAAAACATAGCATTGACTGTTTGAAAAACAAACCTCATGTCTCTGTGAGAAATACAGGCCACTGGCAAGTGCCTCAAAGTGCCTCTCTCCAAAGAAGCACACTGAGAAAATTTAAGGGAGTAGTGGTGAATTCCAACAGAAAAAAAACGTGCTTAGGCTGTGTCTTACCTGACGGCTATTAACATCTTCTGTACCTGCCATGACAAGCTTAGCCTGGTTTGCACCAATGATGAGCCGTGTTCTGAAATCCTGAGTTCTCCTGGGACTGGGTGGTTTGTGTGGTGCTCCAGCCATCTGCTGATGGATGAATTACTCCCCTGGCAGATAGTCACCCCAGCCCTTCCTGCAGGCGTGGGCATATAATTGGTGGCGTACCCCTGAAATGGGAAGCATTACACTAAGATGCTGAGGCAGTCAGGAATGTCACTGACATTTCCTTTCTGGCAGAGCCACGGATGTGTTTATCAAAACTAGAGTTCATTTGGTCGAGTTCTTCTGGTTCTGGTGGCGAGTTACTTAATAGTACAAAACCTAGAGCAAGCAGGAACAGGAAGGGCCGGGCAGGCGAGCACTGGAGCCACACTGGTTAATGGCCTGACCCCCCGGGAACTGCTGCACTTGAAGTAACAGATAAGGGTTTGACTGTCTGCATTGTGTTCCAGCAGACAAGTGTTTTGAAAACAAACTTGGTAAGAAATACGGACGCTTCAGGATGAACTGATGCGGATGCTTCAGGATGCTGATGTGGAATGGGAAATGTAACGGTGACTTTAAGTCTGTTTAAAAACTCTGCAAATGTTCCAAGAGCCTGTGTATCTAGTAATTCCTGCGCTGTGGCTGCAGGTGGCTGTCTCTAGACAGGGCTCCCTGGCGAGGCTGTTGCCAAACTAGTTTCGGCACAGGCTGGACCCGGCAGTGGGCACCCCAGGGGCAGACCCAGAGTGTGCTTGAGTCTTTTTCTTGGGACAGCAATTCCAAGTTGCATGTTGGCTGTGATCAAGAAGCGGTGTTGCAGCGTGGGGATGGTGGGTTTCAGCCTCAGACAGCACTTGCTGCCTGCCGCTGTGACTCAGTTTCCCGCAGGGAAGGTCCGTGGCTGGGACGTCAGGCTGCTCTCCCACCCCTGGGTAGCACCGTTCAGTGTGTAGCAATCTCCCAGCCCACTTGCTTTGCACGCAGCTGCCCAGGGTCGCGGGGCAATGTGGAAAGCTGTAGGAGTTGGTTGGTGGCCTGCTCAAACCTTCCTCCAGCATCACAGACGCTGCAGCATGGGAACCGACTGGAAACCCAGGTTCATGGTGTAGTGAGGCTGTTGGGAGAGTAACCCTGGGCTTCAGGCGGCGCCGCGCTGACCTCGGTCCCCGAGCAGCGGGGAGGCTGGAGGAGCAGGGCTGCGCTGGCCCGAACAGGAGCCCAGGGCTGCGCCCCCCGGCCGGGCCCGCCCTCCGCGGGGGTGGTGCCGCCGGCCGGAGCCGAGGATGCTGCTGCCGCTGCCGCCGCTGCTGTTGCTGCTGCCGCTGCTGCTGGCGGAGGGGCGGCGGGCGGCAGAGCTGCGGCTTGGGCTGTGGGGCAGCCCCCGGGGGAAGGTGAGCCCGGCCTTCCTCTCCCTCACCCTAGATGCCAGCCTCGCCCGGGACCCGCGCTACGTCGCCTTGCTCAGGTGAGCCGCCCCCCCCCCCCCCCCCCCGGTCTTGCCCAAAGGAAAAAAAAGGGTCCTGGAGGCGGGCGGCAGGAGGGGTCCCCTGGAGCCGGGGGTGGGGGGTCCCGCCAGGCGGAGGAGACCCTCCGGAGCCGGGGGTGGGGGTCCCGGCAGGCCGTGAGGGGTCCGCAGCCGTGGGGGAGGTGGAGCCCGGGCATCCCGGCGGGGAGCCGGCGAAGGCGCCGCTTCCCGGGGCGCTCCGGAGACGCAGGGCAGGAGGCGAGCTGGGGGGGACGGGGGGGATCTCCCCCCGGGGGCTTCTGCCTCCCCCCGGCCCGGGTCCCGGGCTGCGGGACCTGCCGCGGGCGCTCGGGGAGCGGGCGACCGGGCGGGAGGCACAGCTCAGCTGGTCCGGGCTGGAAGCAGCGCGGGGATAAACTTGGGAGAGGAGCTGCTTTGCAAGCAGGGAGAAAAAAAATAATGGGGTGGGGGGGTACAAGAAGCTGCTGAGCGGGAAGATTACGTGTGGTAAGGCTGAGGGCTGGGGCTGTTATCCCTGCTGCTTCGCGAAACAAAAATTATCTGAGCCCCCAGGCAGCTTTGCGGAGGTTTGCCGGGGCACTGTCCGCGTTAAGAGAAATACATGCTGAGGAAGGCCTGTCGCCATCGAAGCTGATCGAGAGATCTTAAAAATGAAGCCTTTTTGTTTCCCCCTTGAGTAACGCTCAACAGCACTGGACTGCCAAGTGATGGTGTACCCTGCCTGTTCTTTTGGGTCTGACCTCACTCTTGCCTTTTCTTCCCTGCTTTTCCTCTTCTTTTTTTTTTTTTTCTTTCTTGTGATTCTACCTTTTTTTTTTTTTTTTTTTTTTTTTTGGAAGCTGTCTTAATTCTTTCCTTTTATCTTTCTGATGCCATACTTCATCTCCATGGTATTTCTCCAGTCCTGTTTTCCTTCCTCCCACCACTTTCATCTTTTCCTTCTCACCAAGGTGGGGAGAAGGCTGCTGCCAGCTTTATTGGCGAGTGCTCACATCTCCCACCTCCAGCCCTGACAGCACTACTGCCGCAAGGAGCGGGAAGTACTTGGTGGCCCCTAATCTACTGCATGTCACCACTGAGCAGATAGCACTGGTGTGCATCGCGGTTTCCCCCAGCAAAGGCCAGCTGTCAGTGCCGCACATCTGGCATGGGGTGCATGAGTGGCCGAGGCAGATGGCTTTTGCTTTATAAACCTGCTTTGCTAAAGTTAATGCTTGCCCCAGCGTGGGCTCCTAATCTCTGTTGGGTACAAAAGCAATCGCTTCGGCTGTCGATGGAAGTCGGGACTGATGATGTCAAGTCAGCCTTACATTCACCTTCTCGCAGGACTGGTATGTCAGTTCTGTAGAAACAAACCCAAAAAATCTAGGGGAGAAGGATGCTTAGGATAAAAAAAAAAAACAACCAACCAAATCCAAACTGTTTTAAAGTATTTCCTTACTTTGCCCCTGGGATTTGGCTCCCTGTCCATGAGTATGTTCCCTGGGGAATGTCTTCCCCTTGCCGCCCTGCCGGCCCACTTAGCTGGCAGTGTCTCTGTTGCACCGTGCAGAGGGCTGGGGCACAGGTGCCCTGAGGGGTCAGGAGCACCCTGAGGTTACCAGGTAGCCCCAGGTCACCTACGGCAGTCTGTCCCTCTGGGCACTGGCCACGTTAACCTCTATACTGAAGCCACTGTCTGCATGTATATAGTGTTTTTCTGTTTCTTGACATACTTTCCTTAGCAATCCGAAACTGATCGCCCTGGCAACGGCCCTGTCCCCAGGGTTCCTGAGGTTTGGTGGCACCGAGACAGATTTTCTCATCTTTGATCCCAACAAGGATTCAACTTTGGAAGAAAAAATCCTCTGGGAACTTCAGGCCGAGCAAGGTAAAACTGGCATCAATATGTTAGACTCAAAAAACATCCCAGGTTTAGGAGGTGGCTTTGATGCAGGCTGGGGATGCCACAAGGGCACAGTGGCAGTGCAGTGCCCTCCATGGGGTCAGCATTGCTCTCCTCCATGGAGAGGAGATCCATGGACCTTCAGCACAGTCTGTGGGAGGAGGTGTGCCAGCTGTGGGAAAGCAAGGAAGCGTGCAGAGGGCTGCATGTCTGCCCCAGCATCTGCTGGGGCTCCCCCTTTGCTGCCCTGTACTCCTTGCGGCAGCCTTGGAAGCTTCGCCACTGCCTGGGAGGTGGCCAAGGTCAGCTCAAAAGTTGTGGTTTCATTGTGAAAATTAAGTAATGCGTGGAAGGCGTAATCTGATGAGAACAGAGCCTCTGTTTTTGCTACCTTGGCCAAAGCTAGGCTGGGGGTGCAGCCTTGCCCTCCTGTCAGTTTGACAGGGCAAGAACAAACCAACCAGACCACATCCAACTGCTTGAGCTTTGTTCTGGTGTGCCAGGTCTCCTGCTGTGTCCATACCCTCGTTAAACTTAGCAAAAGCACAAAAACCCTTCTAGAGGTGTTTCAGATGAAAAGATTCCCACCTGCTCCTGTGGTTCGTAGCACAACAGTGCAATGGTACATCACTGTACGACCCAGGATACCTGGGTTTGAAGTCAGGTGGTACTTTTCCCCCTGCACCACTTTGCCGAGGGGCTGTCTCCTATCTGGGTGACTGTGACCCCAGCTTCTACCTTCCTTTTTGGTTATGGCTCGTTCCTGGTTTGCATACCAAGAAAAAAACCACGAGCTTTTTCTCAAAGTGTCTTATGACTCCTGCTGGCATTGCCATGGGAGCCGTGCAGGGCAGCCAGCGCTTTGCCATACGCGAGGCGGGCAGTGCAGGAAGCGCTGCCCCGTATCTGCCCGCAGCATGGCGGGCCATGCACCGCGCCGCACCGCTGCCTGCTGGGGTGGCTTATCTGCTCCTCGGCACTGCAGCCCAGGCCTCGTCAGCTCGCTGGAACAAAGGTTTCCGGATGGTGCTCCAGCTAAAATAGTTTATTGGGGGGTGACCACCATGATACCACCAGAAGCACAGCTCAGCCTTCCCCCACTCCCCCATATCCATCACTTTAAGCCGGGAAATATACATTATATAGAAAAAGAGGGTGGCTCAATGCATAAATATACGTTAGCTATGTGGTTAACATTGTGAAAGCAGGGGTGTGTTTCACAGAAGTACGTGACTGGCACCCAGCAGTTCTGCTTTCTCCTGGGGGATGCAGCCCTTTGCATGCTGGACCCTGGCTATGAAGACAAGGGCTTAATCGCTACCAACCTTCTTCTGCCCTACAGAGACTTGTGGCTCCAGGCCTGCGTTTGCCGCTGTGGAACAGCTGCTGCTGGCCCAGTGGCCCAGCCAGGAGAAGCTGATTCTTGCAGAGCATAACTGGAAAAAGCACAAAAACACCACCATTACAAGTAAGGCTTCAATGGATTTTTCTGCTACAGTTTATAACCAGGGGGCTGCAGTTCTCTGCCCTGCAATAAAAGGGTGGCAGAATTTTTTTTCCATTAATGATCCCAACAACCCCTTCCCTAGGTACCCACTATGGATATTAAGCTTTTCACCGAGGCTTCATTCCCATAGGCTGTTCAGAGCTGAAACCTCTGGAAAAGAAATATTTTATTCATTTATAGAAAAAAAAATCTTTGAATATTTTTCTGTCTGCCACCTCATATTTAATAGTATTCAGCTGCTGCAGCCGTTGGGAGGATTTCAGTACCTTGCAGGATGGTGTGCGGTAAGGTCTGGGCTCTTTTGTCCAGCTGGGAGAGCTTGGCACATCTGCAACACCAGGCTAAATAAATACAGGCGGTGGAGATTGTTGCTTGGCCAGAGCACAGCCAGCATACTCTGACCTTGAGATAAACAGCCCCTCTTTCTCCTCCGTGCAGGAAATACGCTGGATATTCTCTACAGCTTTGCAGTCTGCTCCAAGTTTCACCTGGTTTTTGGCCTCAATGCCTTGCTGCGAAATGGTGGCTTGCAGTGGGACAGCTCAAATGCCCAGGCGCTGCTAGACTACTGTGCCTCGCAGAGGTACAACATCTCCTGGGAGCTTGGGAACGGTAAGTGCAAAGCCAGCCTGTGGGCCAGGCCAGCTGTCACCTGGAAAGGTGCCACTGCAGGGCAGGGGCTGGCAACTTTGAATGTTTTGCGTGACAGCCCATGAAGGCAAGGTGTTGTTTTATTGGGAAACATCAAGGTCTTAATTTGTGAGGAGGGATTTCACAGGAAGCGCAACAGATGAGCAAATTGAGATGATTTTTCTGCTTCTACCAAGGCTCTGAGGTGAGGTGAACGATGGCCTGTGAGGTGCAGGATGTCGCCCATGGGGACTGACAGGGATAGAGTGCCAGAGAGCAGCATGCTCCATCACTTGGGGCTTTTCAGTTTCATGCTCATCACCTTCAAATATCTCACCTGTACCGTGCCAGATCACGTGAAGCTGTAGGGGAAGCCACTCCCCACATGGAATGAGCTGCCCTATTTTGTGCCCTGAAACCAGAGCAGGGTGCTGATGCATGTGTGTCTTCCCCAGAGCCCAACAGCTTCAGGAAGAAATCTGGCATCTACATCGATGGCTTCCAGCTGGGGCAAGATTTTATTCACTTACGCCAACTTCTAAGTAACTACACCCTCTACAAGCACGCAAAGCTCTATGGTCCTGATGTTGGGCAGCCCCGAAAGCACACGCAGAGGCTGCTGAGAAGGTAGGGGTGGGGGGTCCCAGCAACACCCCCCACGGTGGGCATGTGTGAGATAGCTGTGGCTCATCTGCACCCAGATGCAGGGGGCATGAGAAGGCACCTGGGCAGGGATTTAAGGATTTTCTGTTCCAAACCAATAATAAGGATGTACCAATGGATACATCCAGTCTATTTGAGAACTAATCCCCTTAAATTAGGAACATGGAACTTTTTTTCTTTGACTGTGGATGACTGAAATCTTACCTGCATGTACAAGCTCAAGGCTTAAATGCTCAGCCTAAACTAAGATGCTAGCAGTACTCCAGCAATCCACATGCCTTTCGACTGAGTGCTGGCTCTAGTGCTGCATTAACAAGGGCTTTTCACCCTAGAAATCTCCATGTGTTACACAAGCATTAATTCATCCCCCCAGCGACCCACCAAGGCGGCTGTGCTGCCCAAAGCCATTTAAAAGCCGTGGCAAGCATGGTGCCAAACCAGCTCACCATCACCACCACCAGCTGGGGCGAGAGGGGACAGCTGCGTGTGGCAGGTTGCTCATAGGGGGCTGCAACCCATCACCAGTCCCTGCAACCCCGCCATGCTCCATCACACTCCCTCTGCTTGCAGCTTCCTGAAATCGGGAGGGAAGGTGATCGACTCCGTCACGTGGCACCAGTAAGTACTGCTCTGATGCCATCATCACTGTTTTCTTTACAAAATGTCGATTTGAACATCTCAACGGGAAGCAGGGGGGTGAAACGCCCCTTTCAGTGGTTCCTCGGGTGCCTGTCCATAACCACCTCTGCTCAGAATAAGAGATGATTTGAGGGAGCGTGTTACAGAAATGCAGAAGCAGCGAGGACTTGTAATGTAGGCACGGCAGTGGGGAATGCGAAACGTGCGAGGTGGTAATTTTGCTTGCTAAATATGTGCACTGGGAAACACGGAAGTGGGATGTGGAGAAAAAGATGGCACGGCAGCTTTACTTCTCAGAAGAGCACAAGGGAGTAGGTCACGGCGCTCTCCCGCGTGACAAGAGTTTCTGCAGTGGCTGAGCCTTTTTGCACATGGTGTGTTTCAACATGTGCCAAAAGCTAGTGAGATCTGAGCAGTGGTCCTGGTGGCCTCCAAGCTCCAAGTTGCCAACCCTTGCCAATAAAATGCACTTTCTTAAGAGAAGAAGGGGGTGTTGTATAAAAAGAAAAGAAGGTAGCTCAGACTTACTTGGCAGAGATCTCTCTGCTGAATTTTATGCAAGAGCAAAGGGTTTTTAATGTAAGGTTTTAAACAACTCGTGAGGGTCTGGGCTTTGAAACAGAGTCAGCACCCCTGACACTGCTGCTGCTCTTGGCATTAGAAAGACCGGATCTGCTTGAGTGAAATCTTTGCTCCCTAAAAGCAAATTCAGGGTGTCACCAATGACCCTGCTGGCAAATGCATCTAACGCCTTGTAAAAAATGCAGCAGAAGACGAGTTAGCTGATGCGTTACATGCTGCCTTGTTTCTTGCCTGTCTGATATAAACAAAAAGCCTTGCAGGGCTGGCTGACCTCTACCTGTAGAGAAGTGCTAGCAGCTTCTCCTGCACCCTTACGTCTGCTCTCCAGGTCAGTTCGGGCTGTGTGTGGGTACCTCCCCCTCAGATCCCACCTGCAGCGCAAACAGCATGGGCACAGTCCCAGCCCTTCCCTCTTGTGCCGCGGCTTAGAGCCGCAGTTTTAGAGTGCTCGGGTGGGCAGTGGGTAAGTTGGCCCCAGAGCACCTGCTGTGAGCTCCATGTGTTTGAAAGTGATTTCCATGTGATTCTGGTTTTCTTTCCGGGCTCGAAAGCAGCACGGTGACATGCAGCAGACAGGTAACAGCGGGAAAAGATGCACATGCTTATATTATATATCTATGTATACATATATGATTCATCTATGTATTTTGAGCTGTTAGTAAGGCATAAAATGTGTCCTTTCCCCTTCCTGAGCTGTTCTTGCCCTGTGGCTGTCTTTGCTTTGAATAAGCATGCGTTATTTTCTTTACTAATTTAGGATTATCGGGTTTTAGCTTCCTCTTGTGGCTGGAAGACTTCTGCTTCTGGTAGGACTGAGTGATAGCTCGATGAAATGCAAAAAACATAGGGATACCAATTTCCCATTCTTTATTCGGACAATCCAGACGTAAAAGCCCTTTTGCTTTATGTGGAGGGCAACCTTCATCCTGTAGAGATGCCTCCATCCCGTTCCTCTCCAGATTGCCAAAATACTCGGAGGGACAGAATTTGGGACCTATATTTTTTATATATAACTTGATACAGTAAAGCAAGTCATAACACAGGAGTGTCAGACTCCTCAGCAAGAGCAGATTTTACAGAAGCTGCCTCTTATTCAGGGATGTTTTCCTCATTCTGAATGAGCAGATGCAAAAAAACCCTACTACTTCGGTTGATCAAAATTTGTGATGTCCTGCCTCCATCAAGGTAATTATACCTGATAGGTCCCTTAAATACAAGCAACACATTTGGAAAACAGAAAAGGAAAAAGAATTGTACAGAAAAATAGCTCTATGGATAAATTTATCGAACAACCAAGTACTTCTGGTGGTGTTTTGTACCAGTGGTGTATTTTTCTTTAATTTTGGCTGTGGGGTTTTCTTCTGTTTCAAGTTACTATGTGAATGGACGAAGTGCAACAAGGGAGGATTTCTTGAGCCCTGAAGTGCTGGATACCTTTGCCACAGCTGTACATGAAGTCCTGCAGGTACCTTGTCCTGTTCAGTCATTCCCATGTTCAGTTTGCAGGAGGTTAGCAGGGAATCCAGAATACAGTACAATTTCTCACTAGCAATAACCAGGGATTCTCAAAGCTTGGGTGCTGCTGTCATTGTAAGTTTAAAAATAAAACAACAAAAACCCCCAATACTAACAATAAATGAGCTTCAATAGTTTGCCATGCAGCAAGCATGGTGCCAGATACATCACAAACGTACAACATTCTTATTTATTGTTGTACTCGTTATTCAAGGATGTAATTTATTGCCTTCCCCACCCCCCAATTTCTTTGTATTTCGAGATGCTGAGAGAAGTGTAAATTACAGTATACCACTACTCAGTACAAGAAGATTTACAGGACCTGTCTTTTAGTGGTTTGCCTTGTTCTGCATGCATAGATGTGTTTTTTTGGAAGGGAGGGGTAGTAAATCTGCTTCTAGTCCTTCTGATCAGAATTTGTGACACATCCTGGCTCGGTTGGTGTCATCCCTTAAATGCAAACATCATACATCGGCATTTGGCTAAAGCATTAAATTTTGATTACCCATTATTTCAGTAGCCAAAACACTTAACTGTTGTCTTTTTGTCGTCTTCCCTCTGCCACACTGGCCAGATTGTTGGTGGGACTGTGCCCAACAAGAAGGTCTGGCTAGGAGAGACGAGCTCTGCCTATGGAGGGGGAGCTCCCAGGCTGTCCAACACTTACATTGCTGGCTTTATGTGAGTACCGTGCCACAGGTGTGTGGAAATTACATGCCTTACCAACTAAAGGGGGTTGCGTCCATGCCCTGTAGGAGGAACATCTCTGTCGGGCTTCCAGGGAGCGCAGGCAATGCTCTAGGCAGTGTTGAGGACCATAACCTTCCCACTGCTCCTAGTATGCTCGCCTCATGCCTGAGGTTTGATGTAGACCCAGGTAACAGGAGATTCCTATGGGAAACTGAGGATGAGAAGCACGGAAAAGGTGTATTTCTGCCCTTGAATCTGCAATGCAAACTCCATCCTTTTGTGAGGGCAGAAAGTCATTCACGAGATGAGTGTCCTTCTCTGATGTCATCCTTCGACCACTGTGAGATACCTAAGCAAAGGGAAATTTAGTTATGAAAATTATTTTCTCCAAGGACTCCAGTAGCATTTTATTGAAATAAAAGAATTCAGGCTTTCTTAGCACTTTGATCAGTTTATCGCTTCAGGGAGATAAAATTGCATGGGAATGTGTGGTTCACGCTTCAAAAATTAACCAGAAACATGATTGCAATGTATTTTTTTCCCCTCCTGTAAGGCATGATGATCTTTTCATCAGGGCCTGGTGTGTTAGCAAGTCAAAACCTGGTAGTGGCAGGCAACCTTGTCATTGATGTGATGGTTTCTGTCAGCCTTCAGGCCCATGGCCAGTTCAGGAGCATCTGCTCCTGGTTCCCACCACCTGCAAACAGGGGAGTGGGGCAACTGTTCCCACCAACTTGGACGTCCGTGGTCTGAAATGATTTTTTTAAGGTAATCAATGCAAAATTTGAATTGAAATTAGCTGTGTGATTTTTGAGGAAGTCAGCATCATGCTCTAGTTCTTGCTTTCCCGCTTCCTGAGCTGGTTGGAGAGGGGCACTGGGGTACAGTTGAGGTCAGCGATTTCATCTGTGTGTTGTTTGCCTCATCTTTTGGCAGGTGGCTGGACAAACTTGGGCTTTCAGCCAGGCAGGGAATTGACGTGGTGATGAGACAGGTTTTCTTTGGGGCAGGGACCTATCACTTGGTGGATGCCAACTTTGAGCCTTTACCGGTATGTATGCAACCCCACCAACACCACCTGAATGCTGCATCTATTTCTGCACAGGCAGCATGGCATGTGGAGATACGTCAGCTATTTTAACAGTGTCTTTTGTTTGTTTGTTTGTTTGTAAGATAGTCATGGTTGTACCTAAAGTTAGGTCACGTTTCATCATGGGTTCATGTATTGTATATAGATACAAGATATTTACTGCAGCGGGAGGGACGCAGCTAGTCTTCAGCACAGCAGAGGCTGATTTCTGGGTTATAATGTGAGTCGTATGAAGACAGTTCTGGAGTTCACAAGGCTTTTCTGGATAGACTATGTTAGTTTGCGTACTCCTCAGCTGAATGATGAGTAGATTTTAAACAGAAGTGATACAAGGTATTATAATGAATTCCAAATGAAAACCAAACCAACATTAAGTCAAGACACAAGCATTTCTTAGGTCACGAGCGTATTTAGCCTTCAGTGGTAGCGGAAGGATAATGAAATTAAAACATGCTTTCAGTATAGTTGGATTTATTAGGAAATAAAATTCTGCTGTAATTAAACATTGTTATTTGAACTATTCGTTGTTCTTGCATGTACAGCATGTTTATTTGTTCTAGTAGCACTTAACCTGGGGGTGAGAGGATAGCATCTTTCTTTTTAGCTTTCCTCTCATTTTTCTGATTCCAAGTTGTGATTTTCACAGGCTCATAGAGACCATCTGAGAGGACACCCAGCATCCAGGGGGTTTCTGTCCTGCCTGTTCAGCTGGTCCCCATACCCAGGGTCTGCATTGTCAGGCTTGTCGTTTTGGGCTATTTAGTCCCTCATTTAAAATAGGTTTAATTTAGACTGAAAGGATGTGCCTTGTTCCTCACCTATGGGCAGTACTAATTTATTGTTAATCAAGTTAATAATGCTTTAGAGGCAGGGAAATCCCAACCCAGGTCCATCAGCTTTCATTAGCATGGAAATGAAGGACAGCAGTGTCAGAAGGCTGCACCTCCTTGCAGAGGGGCTGAGCGTGTGAGCCGGTAGGAAAAGTCACTTCCCCAGGCTTGTTGGTGAGTCAGGAGAGAAACACCATGGTTTTCTTTCTAGGAAAACCTCAAAGACAAACAGACGAGCTGGGAGAAGCTCTCTAAAATGCACCAGCTGGAAGCACATCCTCCCCTGGGGCTGTGCTCAAAGAAGCGATGCTGCAAAATGCAGCTTGCCTGCAGCCTCCTAGTCCCAAAACACATCGGCACACGCGCTCTTTGGTACAGTCATGGACTTCACAGAGGAAAAGTAGTGGTCAAGATACAGGAAAAAGGAGACCTGGAAAAAAAAATGAGTCTGCACAGGGCATCAGCCTGCTCTCGGGCATCATCCTGGGGTGTCAGGATATACCCTTAACTGACATTCAGAAATTATTCCCGAAACCTGTTCAAAAGCACGATGTTAGTGAAAGGCATAAAAGAGGGGGCTTCTTCCTGGCACTGTGCCTGTGGGCTGGGCACAAGCTCTCCTGCAGGAAGGGCAGCCCATCCCCTGGGATTCAACCTATATATTTATATTTATATATATAAAGCGCCTATCACCATATTGATAAACATTCTTTGGAACCCTGTACCCTGCAGAAGGGCGTTTCCAAAGTCCAAACATCTTTGCCACAGAAAATGCTCCGATATTTGCATATGAATGGGAATATGATTCTAAGGTACCTTGTAAACACAGCTGTTCTGCAGCTTGGAGGCAGGGTTTTCTCTTTAGCTATGTTGTTTGTGGGAATTGAAATAGATACGGTGAAAAACTTGGTAAAGCAAAAAATTATTGGGGGGGGAAAAAACCCCACCCTGAAATTACCAGAATAATGAACATTGCATTAAGCACCATGTGAAGTACCTGGCACGATGTACCCAAGTGCTTATGTGTGGTTTTGTGCCTCCCAGGACTACTGGCTGTCGCTGCTCTACAAGAAGCTGGTGGGTACCAAGGTGCTGCAGGTCAGCCTGGCAGGAGCCAACGAGAGGAAGCTCCGTGTCTACCTCCACTGCACGAATGCCCTCCAGTAAGCTTCCAGAAAGCCTCCAAAATATCCCAGAAACTGAGCCCACATCCAGCCCTAAGCCAACAAAAGCAATCTGGGACAGCACGAGGATGCACGCTATTTCTGTGAAACCTCTTTCTCTCCTGATCCTCACCATCATCTTCTCTCGCCTTGCAGCCCAAAGTACAGAGAAGGGGATGTGACGCTGTTTGTCTTAAACCTCTACAACGTCACCCAGCATTTGCAGCTACCAAGTTACTTATCAAGCAAGTACGTGGATCAGTACCTCTTACTGCCTCATGGCAAAGAGAATATACTTTCCAGGTAAGCATGTGATTCCTCCTGCCTCTGTAGAAAAGGTTGTGGGTTACGTGGCCTCCAAAACCTCACTTTGTTCGGTTTGCAAGGATGGGGGTGGGGGGAAGGGGTTACTCTTCAGTCATCTAGGGCTTTTTTCAGTAAGGTCTGACTTCTGTTGAATCAAGTATCCTAAAATCAGGCTGCTGAAAGCTTGCTAAGGTACAAAGACACTTGTTTGATGTTAATCATGAAGCTTTTTCCTATCAGGCTTCGGGGCACTGGACCAGCTGCTGGAGTCCGTTTTCTTTTGCACAAGCACAGGTATATTGCTTTCCCAGGTGCTGGCTCCTGATTTACAGCAACGTGTTCAGGCTGTGTATGGTTTCTCCTGTTGTTCCCACTAATGCATCGGTATGGGAAGGATCTGCTCTGGGGGCATAGAAGATACCCTAATATTTGCAGGAGAGAAAAAACAATTGAAATTTTGTACTTTTCAAAGCCTGTTCTACTGTTAACCTCACTAGAAGAGTAAGAAACATGTACTTTTCAACTTGCTGTGCTACGACTCTAAAGGACTCCTTGCAGAGGGACTGCTGCAGATGCTGTGTGTGTGATAAACCCCCAAAGGAAGTTTAGTTTAGCATTGGGCTGAGTTTGTGTTTACACTCAGGTTGAAATCTGTTTGATGGCAAACAAAGCACAGCTGCCCAAACAGTCTCTCTGTCCCTCTCCAGGTCCATTGAGCTGAACGGCCGTGTGCTACGGATGGTGGATGACAAAACGCTGCCAGAGCTCATTGAAAAACCCCTTGGTCCTGGCAGCATACTCGGCCTTCCAGCCTTCTCTTATGGCTTTTACGTTATCAAAAATGCCAAAGCTATTGCATGCATTTAAATGGTTAATACATGTGCACGGTATAAATGTAAAGCACTTGGCTAGTAGAGAAGTTTAATCCTAGAAATTCACTTTTCTACCACAAGACTAAATTCTGGCAAGAGATGCAAATGTGGTGGCACTGGTATGGTTGTGGGCTGGGGAAGACATAAGGACCTGCTGGGTAATTTGTACATTAAAGATGCTCATTAAGCTCCCTGAAGAATTATCCAGGTAGAGCAAGCCCAGGCAGGGGCTGGTTTTGCTCTCCGTCCAGCCTAGGTCACTGTGCTTGGGCATGGGGCCCTTCTCCACACCACATGTGGAGCTGCATCAGCTTCTCACGCTGCACTTGGGGCTCTGCCAGCCAGGAACTGCAACTTCCCCTCTCCCTTTTGTTTCTGCAAGAAAGTTCCTTCAAAGGCTTGCCTTCAGAAAGGATGAGCAGGGGGGTTATTTTAGCTGTACAGCTGTGATTTTTGCCTGTGCCTTGTGGGGAAGCCTGAGGAGGGGTTGTGGTTGCTGAGGGCATCTCGAGGTGGAAAGCAAGGACGCACAAAGTAAACTGAGGTCAGAGTGCCTGCAGGGGAAACCAAGCACCTTGCCGAGGACCCAGGTCCTCCATGGGATTTGGGGCAGCACTGCAATTTTTTTCCAGGCTAGGAGAGTTGAGTCACAAGATGGAGCTGTGGCCACGTGCTTTCCAAAGGCGAGTTTTCCACACGTGAAATACAGGCTGTTCCCGCAGGGTGGTCCACTGCTGTCCTCACAAGCTTCATCCACAGGAGGAAAGGATAGGAGCCCACCAGTGCCCTGGCAAACCCTCTGTGGTCAGTGGGCTGCACAGTGAGGGCTCGTGACTCCTCAACCTTCACCACCCTGCAGGTGGTTCAGCTGGAAAGGACTTCCCTGAACCTATCTGCAGGCGAAGTCCTGCCTTATGGTCTCTTCTGCCCTCGTGGAGATGGGAGAGTAAGGAGACTAAGCACATCACCCACCCCTCGACCATCAGCTCAGTGGCCTTAGAGCATCCTGGGGACAATCCTGCCCAGCCAGGCTGACATCCCTCCTGCTGGGGAAACAGCCATTTTGGCCAGTAATCTATGTTGGTGGTGGGTGGCTTTTCTTCTCAACTGTGCCTTCCCCATGCCCGCCTTGCTGTGGTTTGGTGTGCCACTGGCTGCTTTCCTCTGGCACAGGGGCTGCCTGTCTGCAGGGGAGCAGAATGCCTCGGAGAATACCTGTGGTCTCCTGCACGTGTTTATTTGCATTTACTTTTCTTGATAATATATAACCCATGTCGCTGTCAATGCCTTACGATATTTTGAGCACAGCAGGGAAAAACGCCACCACCACACCACTGTATTTCCCTTTTTAAGCTTTAAAAGGATGTTACCAGCTACCAGGGGTTTCAACAACATGGGGAGGGGGAAGAACAGTTAAAATTAAAACACTTTAAAAACAGATGTACTTTTGAAGCTATGATGAAAAATTGCACAATAAAAAGGTTATATTTAAGTTCTGTGTGTTGAAGGAGTGTTTGCATCCACAGCGCAGATGCATTCTGTGAAGTGTTGCATATGAGGGGGTAATATAGATCACAATGAGAATAAAGAAGGTTGTTTCTTTACATTGTCCACGTTCACTAAAAGAAGTAGAGAGAGCATAAAATGGAAAGTCTTACATACAGTCAACATAAAGTTAATAATATATTATTATAACAATAATAAAAGTTACAAGCAAAATATCAAAGTTATTGTTTGCCAGGTAGCTTCTTTTTAGACCTTTTCTAACAGTTTTGTTCATTCCAATGCTTATGACTTATATTTGAAGATTTTAATTAAAGTGATTTATACCAGCTTTTGGCAATCTCCCTGGTTTTTTAAGATTCCTTTTTGGCATTCTGCTACCACTCAACGCCCTACCTTTCTTTTGGTCATACATCACCTGCACTTTGCATGATTCCTAACAAGAGTACCCAAGTAAATACAAATTAAAGAAATCCTATCCAGGTTGGTGTGTTTCAATTGCCATTGGTTCAGAAGCCCTCCATCCCGCTGCCTGACTTGCACGCAATACATGGGCTGATGATCAGAATGCAGGAGTGTCCTTGTTTTGGCTGGGATAGTTGATTTTTCTTTCTAGTACCTGGTGCAGTGCTGTGTTTTGGATTTAGTATGAGAATAATGTTGATAACACACCAGTGTTTTAGTTGTTGCTAAGTAGTGTTTACCCAAGTTCAGGAGTTTTCAGTTTCCCATGCTGTGCCGCTGAGAAGGGGCACAAGAAGCTGGGGGGGAGCAGAGTCAGGACAGCTGACCCAAACTAGCCAAGGGATATTCCATACCATAGAATGTCACACCCAGTATATAAACTGGGGGGAGCTGGCCAGGAGGTGCTGTTTGCTGCTAGGGGGACTGGCTGGGTGGTGAGCAACTGTATTGTGCATCACTTGTTTTTCTTGAGTTTTCTTCTTCTTTCTCTTTTTATCTCCCTTTTCATTACTATTATTATTAAATTTTGTTTTATTTCAAGTATTAAATTGTTCTTATCTTGCCCCATGAGTTTTACCTTTATTCGGATTTTCCTCCCCATCCCACTGGGGGGGCCAGGGAGAGAGTGAGCAGCTGTCTGTTGGTACTTAATTGCTGGCTGGGGTTAAACCATGACAAGAAGCTACTAGCAGGGGTACAGGGATGTCGGGGCTGCAAAAGACAGCTGCTCTGGCTTTACCTCCCAGCCACATCTCCTCTGAGCACACAGCCTGGTTCCTCGTATTGTGGGGTGGCGAGAGATCTGATTTACAGCTCAAGTAACTGCTTTCAACTTAAAAAGCTCTGCGTACACCCAGATGGCTTCTCTTTATGAAGTGTTGTACATTAAGCTCATAGCTACTGTTAGCTCTGTGCAAACAAAGCAGGAGGGAGATGAGCATGGGAAATGAGACACTGGATCCCAGTACAATGAGACAGGCATGGTCAGAACCAGAGGCAAACCACCCTCACAGGATCTGCCTGCAGCAGGCACGCCTGCCCCATTGGGTACCTTATCTCAAGGGCTTTTTTTTCTCTGTGGATGTTGTAAACCTTGGGGTCTCAACCTTGAACATCAATATACTTATCTGAGACCAGGGACGACAATTATATCTTGCACACGATCCAATTTACTTTTGCATTTTTTACTCTGGAGCTTGGATTGCTCACCTTGCGTTTACAGTAAATCAGTTCCTGGAAGGTGGAATAAATTGCATCGTGACACCTTTATACAGGGGATCATTTAACATATGTGAAAGTAAGGAAACTGATAATCCTTTAGAATCAGGGGCAATTTGACTAGCCACTCAGATATGTCTCGAACAAGACAGTGGGGTCTTGATAGCTTTTGGTGATTTTCCGAAGTCGGAAATGTGCTATTCTCTATTTATTTTTTTTTCAGTGAGGGGCCAGACCACTTTATAATGAATATAAATTAGTGACAGTTTGCTTTTCTGCTTTACTTTCATGAGCTCCTTTAAAATTGTCTGCAGGTGGTCCAGAGTTTGCTCATCACATCACACATTAAAAAAAAAACCCACCAACACACCCACAGTGTCTGCTCAGGAGCACCCACCTGGTAAAACTGGAATTCCCAGAGACAGCAGAAAAGAAAGGCTGTGGGCAGGCGTTGCAGGGACTTGCTTGCTGCCCTCCAGGATGCACTGTTCACATGTGGTTTGGACACTCATCTGTACCGAAATAAAGTCCTCCACGACTGACACCCTCATCCTGAGAAAGCCAAGGTCACAAAAGAAAGTATTAGTTACACTTTATTAGAGTTGAGCAACTGTTTCTTTTATGGTCCTGTGGGAATGGTTTTACTGCTGCAGAGCACTCACTGTAACAGCGAATGGAAAAATGCCAAAGTCACTTATCCTGTTGGGTTTTTTTAATTCCCTTTGGGTTTTTGTCAGTTGTTCAAGGTGAAGGAAGTGTAAAACTAAGGCAGAAGTGATAATGCTGCGGAGCCACTGAATTCTCCAAGAAGTGTTTCAGCAGCAAATGTGGGGATATTTTATCACTGAAACAATGCCGTGCAAGACAAAGTTTTCAGGGCCCTGTCCAGAGCTCCCCTCCCTGCCTGGTTTATGCGGTAATTCGCATAAGACGGTGGGAGGGCTGAGTGAACGATGACAGAGATCCAAAGGCTGTACACGAAGTCAGAAATTTTTATTAACAGCAGGCTGGAGAGGATTGGGTGATGAGACACATGCTGACGTATGAACACCTATGTCTTGTAGATGGTATGTTTGATGACATACAGTCACTTCTGGGATTTCGGCCAAATAGCATGCAAGGCTGAAGAAATTCAGCAGTAACACCAGCACACACGCTGTCAGCGAGATGCTGAGCTACCGTAAGTGGAGACTAGAGAGTCACGAAACCTGTGCGGGTTTTGCCCGGCTGTTCAGCCGCCGGTGGCGCTGGGGCGCGCCGTCAGTGCGCGCTGCCGGACGCCCACGGCCGGTGACGCGGCTGCCGGTGACACGGCTGCCGCCCCCAGGGCCGCGCCCTGCGGCCTACGGGGAGCGGCCGCCGCCCCGCCTCGCCCGCAGTTTCGGCTCCCGGGAGCGAGGCGGCGGCCCGCACACGCCAGCCGGGCGAGGGGCGGCGGCGCCCGCCCCAGGGGCAGGGAGGGGGGACCCCCGGCCCCGCGGCCCCGGCAGCGGGGGGGACGCTGCGCATGCGCGGCGCCACGTGACACCGCCCCGCCGGAAGCGCGGCCGCGCGGCGGCAAGATGGCGGCGCTGCTGGCGCGGCTCTGCCGGGGCGCCCCCCGCCTCCGCGCCGCCCGCCTGCCCCTCGCCGCCGCCGCCGCCCCGCCGCTGCGCCGCCCCTCCGCGCCGCCGGGGCCCCCGCGGCCGCTCAGCTTTTCGGCGGCCGAGCTGGTGCGCGCCGCGCCGGGCCCGCTGCGGCCCTACTTGCGCCTCATGCGGCTGCACCAGCCCACCGGTGAGCGGGGCGGGGCGGCGCCATAGCCGTGGCGACGCGGTAACCATGGCGATGCAGGCGCCAGCGGGCGAGAACCAGGGGGTCCGGTGGCGGTGGCCGTCGCACCACTCCCCGGCCACACGCTCGCTGGGCTCGGGCAGAGCGGTTCGCCAGAGAGCGCGTCGGTTCGGCCGTGCCGTCGCTCGGCAGCGAGCTGCCCTCTGCCCCGTGCGCCCCCACCTCTCGTTGCCCCCCCTCGCCCCACCCGGGTTGTGTCCCCGCTCAGGGACGTGGCTGCGGTACCTTCCGTGCACCTGGAGCATCGCCTTGGTGGCTGAGCCAGGCTGCCTTGTCCCCCCCTCCCCCCCCCCCCCCATCCCAACCCCCTCTCGTTGCCCCCCTCGCCCCACCCGGGTTGTGTCCCCCCTCAGGGACGTGGCTGCTGTACCTGCCGTGCACCTGGAGCATCGCCTTGGCGGCCGGGCCGGGCTGCCTGCCGGACTGGCACATGCTGGCCCTGTTCGGTGTCGGGGCGGTGCTGATGCGCGGAGCCGGTTGCACCATCAATGACATGTGGGATCGCGACTATGACAAAAAGGTAGAGAAACCGCCGTGGGCTTGCAGGGACCTCAGGGAAGTGGTTTGCTGGTTAATTAACCAAGTACATGTCTGCTCATTTCCAGCATCACCGGTGGGTCCTTGCTGAGTGCAAGGGCTTCAGGCTCCAGGCTCAGAAATTCCTCCATGTTTCTGTCAGATATGCATGCAATTAATTTGTCTATGTTTCCTCCTAGAATAGTAGAAATCTGTTTATTTTGTATAACATTTCTCTGTCTAGGACTATAGTAAGTCTTCTAGAGTATTAACCTCTGTGTAAGATAATCATTTTTTTCAACAATTTTTGTCAGCAATTGTCAACAATTATTTGTTGTCAGCTGTACATAGTACTTGAGCAAGTTTATTTTTCAACTTTGCTTTGCATGACAGAGCAGAATAACACTTTTCTGCTACGCTTGCTAGTTGCAGTCTACCCAAGAACCACGTATTTTATTTTTTTTTTAATTTTCAGGAGCAGGTTTTTCTTGAATATTGTTAATTTCCTCATAGCTGTTAAGTGTATCATGCCCAACCCTCAGCTAATCCTCTTCTGTTATGTTGTATTTTTCATCTCGTTTTTGTTCAGAAGAGGGAAATGAGCAGAAGGCAGTGCCCCGTGTCAGATGTTGGAATGTGCACAGGTGCAGGCTTGGAGGGGGAGCATCCTGGTGATGCGTCACTGTTTGTTTGTCTTGTTTTCTGTTCCTATATTATTCCTCTGGTTTTGGGGTTTGGTTTTTGGTGCTGGCAAGAGACAGGTTAATGAGCCAGTCCAATACGTGAAGTCCTTACAGCTCTGTTGTATTTGTGCAGTTGGGAAGGCGATGGATCAGTACAGGTTTTGTGGCAGCTTTGCATGGTTTAGGGTTCAGAGGTTATCAACATCTACATACGCTAAAAGTATTTGCCAGGGTGGGGTGGGTGTGATTAGTAAGGTGGCGTTTTCAGTGGAATGAATTCCTTTGTGCATTGATGGGATGTGGTTAGATACAAAGTTTTAAAAATTCTCATTGCAGCTCTTTCTTACGTACCTTAAGAGGGTATCTTCAAAACAAGTGCGATAGAGGCCAGACCAACAGCAGGGTGTTGGCTTGTGTTGGTGATGGTGGTTTGGGGGTTTAGATTTTATGTTACAGATTATTTGGTAAATGTTTTCTTTTCTTTAAATGGAACATCCTGTGTTTGGTTATGATGTGCAGTGGAATTGGTCGCAAATACATTAAAGGCATGTTTAACCTGCAGAAGCAGTATTTGACGTTTAACATAACCTGAATGGGGGGCAGAGAACAAACTAAAAGAGTTTATTTACATTCACATTATTAAAGCATATGCAGAACACTTAATACATATGTAGCATTCTATAAAAAGTTGGCTTTCGAACTTCTTTGAATGGACTTTACACCATTTTCATCAACGTGCAAAACTTTTGTCTTTTTTTTTCCTTTGGCCGTGGTCACCTTTGGCAAGTAACTCAGCATACATTGCAAATTAACTTTTTTTCTGATATTTTTTTCTTCCTTCAGCTAGCCTCGTATGATTTTCTGTTCCAGACGTATTTTGTAAAATCCATTGTATCCCAACTAGGATTAAATTAATTGTCCTCTCATGGTTATTAACTATGGTTACGTGTGCTAGAGGAGCCCTGCACCTTTATGGTATTTTGCATGATAATCACTTCAATGCGTTTAAACACAGAAGAACTGCTCAAATTTGGGATAGTTAGCTCACAACTTTTTAGGTCTGATTTTTTTTTTTTTTCCCCTAAAGTAATAAAATTTCAATATGAGATATCTGCAGTGTTTCTAATCAGCCTCATTGCACACAATTGGCGCTTTATTTCTGCTCTAGTTTTTAAAGCCTACATGCTTCTATTATGAGTGCTGCTGCTTAGAAATAACAGCTCATGACCATGATGGCATGCTAGGTTTGTATCATTGAAGGAACCCCATCTCATACATTCTGTGACCTGTTTCAGTTTATTTTTGTGCTTATATGCCAATGGTGTGACTTCTCATTTTAAGATACATTAGAATGTTTTATGTTGGATTTGGTATTAATATGATTATTTCAATTTTTAGGTTGCGAGGACTGCAAGTAGGCCCCTGGCAGCTGGAGAAATCTCCATTTTTCAGTCCTTCATTTTTCTTGGGGGACAGCTTAGCTTGGCGCTTTGTGTGCTCCTGTGTCTGAACTACTATAGGTGATGTATGAGTTACCTTTTATTTAAAATTTTATTATGGGTCCAGAGTTAAGCACAGATTTTCAACAGAAAAGGTGTTGGGTGCAGACAGAGGAGGCTGTTAGACATGGAATTGTGTTTAACGGTAAAAGAATTAGTTCAGTAATATGTATGGCTCCTGTAATGCTGCACAATATCTTGTGATCTTTAGACTGGCAAACAATAAATGTCTTGGTACTTTTTACAGTATCATTCTGGGAGCAGCCTCTTTGTCTCTTGTGATCACCTACCCTCTGATGAAGAGAATAACATACTGGCCGCAGTTAGTTTTGGGTAAGCTGGAAAAATTTTTACTATTTTTTTTCTTCTTCTACAAATAAGTAATTGAACTTTTTCAATTACTTGAAGAAAGCAATCTGATTTTTTATAACTTTTTATTAAAGTAAAATTACCTTATAAACAAAGGTTTGTTGTGCCAGAAGCTTCTTAAAAGAATTTATAACACAAGAGTTGATGTTTGGGTTAGGGATTTTCTTTGTTAAAAATCAGTTCCTTCCTTTGGCAGAGTGAAGGGATGGAGAAAGGGAGGAAGGAAAGAAGTATTTGTCATTTGAGAATCGGCTTTAGTTTCAGGGTGCTCTTGAAATCTTTCTTAAGCATACATTTGTCCTGCATTTCAGTCTTCAACCTCTACAGTACCTCCCGTGCAGAAATGGATGGTGCTTGTATTTCAGGATGAGCTACTAAAACATATCTTTGTATCTTAGCCTTCACATTCCAGCTGCCTTCAGCTTTTTCAGCCAACTTTGTCATTTTCAGACTTGAAGTACCATAGTGGGCTGTTGTGCACTCTTGCAGTCAGTTATACTGACATCTTTTGTTTTACTGACATCTAAGCATTTTAACTTTAGACCCGTTGTTTGAGTACACGGGCATAGTTCTGTGCAAATATTTCCCTATGCTAATGAAACCAAATTTAAACTGAGGGAAAAACGTGTGGCTGTAACCATTTCTCCTTGTAGGTCCATAGTATATAATGTCAAATACTTGAATTTATTACCTGCCTGAAAATAAGTGGTAGAAAAATAGAGATGCCAGTATTTTATAAAAAGCTGCTGATAAACACTCAAACAATATTTATTTCTATACATGTAATTCAGATTGCTCCTGGCAATCTTGTAACTTTTTTATTTTTAACTCTCTTTATGTTTTTAGGGCTTACATTTAATTGGGGAGCCCTTCTTGGCTGGTCTGCCATCAAAGGGTCATGTGAGTGGTCTGTGTGTTTGCCCTTGTACTTAGCTGGAGTAATGTGGACGCTGCTATACGATACCATTTATGCACACCAGGTAGAGTAACAGTGAGAAATTTCAAGTGTCTGTGTATGTTTGTGTGTTTAATTTACAACTTTGTTGTCAAGCAGCAGTACTAACCCGCTGCCGTTCTTCACCCTCAGCTGAGCTAAAACAGCATCAAGGAAACCCCAGCCCCTGGACCTTTTATTGCTGTTTGCAAATGTTTTACATACCAGACAGAAAGCTGGAAGTATAATGAACTTTATGTACCTATGCATTTGCATTGTGTAAATAACTTTGGTATTGGTATTGGCTCTTAGCTACTAAAGCAGCTTTAAGGACCAACCTCCTAAATTAAATTTTAATTCAGAGACCTACAAATGGACTTAAATTGGTTTCCTAATAAGAAATGTTAGAAACTTAAGCAAAGCCCTTTTTGTTTTCCTTATGAACTGGCAGTTGGATTGTGGATTTTTTACTAATTCATCCTTCCATTCCAGGATAAGAGGGATGATATCATTATTGGTGTGAAGTCAACAGCCTTGCAGTTCAAGGAGGATACGAAGCAGTGGCTCAGTGGCTTCAGCCTTGCAATGCTCCTGAGTTTGTGCATGGCAGGAATGAATTGTAACCAGACATTCCCGTATTACTCAGCTGTGGCTGCCATAGGTGCTCACCTAGTGCACCAGGTTTGATGGATTTATTTATATTTTTTCCATGTGAAAATTCTTGATAAGAAATCGTAGTGATTTTCTACCCCCATCAATTTGCCAACTACTTAAAAAAATAACCCTGTAAAGAGAACGGAAGTCTTTTGACAATAAGATTGCTTCTTTTAAGTGCCTTTTGCAGACCTTTTGTTTGGAGAGACCTCCAGTGGTCCACATACTGTAGAGCACTGGTTTTCAGTCTGTTCCTGTCCAAAAGAACTGCCTCACATTAAGCTGTGATCTCAAGGGAGCAGTTTTCTTCTTGCTTCCAGTAGCAGCTGCAGCTAGATCCTCCTCCATGTCCTGCAAGATTGTGCAGTTTTTACTCTTCTGATGCAGCTCTTGCTATGTCTGGCACATAAGATCTGAGACAGCAATTGATGTACGTTATGAATGTTCACTTGCTTTAAAAGATTTTGTGGTCTACACTATCAAGGACACAGCTATACAGTAGCTATATGAATACGAATATTGCATGTTCTGTCTCTCAGAGGTGGTTAATTTTACATCTAAATAATTATACAGTACTGTGGTCTGGAGCTTCAGTCTGTGATCTGACAGTTTAACAAAATTTTCTGTGGCTTGTTCACTACCACCTGTAGCAGATGTTAATATTATAATTTCATGGTAATCGACTGTTCTAGTTCACAGTTCTTTTTATAGCAGAGAACAATCCAGTTCAGTCTCGTATTAATTTAGAAATCTTAATGAATAGCAGAAAGAAAGAAATCAACTGTGTCAGTAAAAACACGCACGATCTTGTTACCCTGTTCTTTCTGAATCGTAGCAACTGTGTTGCCCAGCCTTTCAGCGACAGGTCAGTCTGTATGAAAATTGCTGGTCTTGATAGGTGAGTGATAGCAAAGAGGTTTGAGCAAGTAGTAAAACCGTCAATAGTCTGAGAAGTTAAGTGTGTGGTTAACATGGAACTTTGTAAAGCACATTAGACTTACATTACACTTTAATGGGGGGAGCTTGTGCAGGTGATGGACATTAACAAACCTCTGGGTAAGAGAATTCTTATGATGGTGTAGTCTGGTACTTGTCAGCCACTGCTTTTCATAGCGGTTGTTCTTTGAGATTTATGAGTGAAAGAGTACTATGTTCCGCTGCATAATCATGTACAGTTTGAATTGTCAGAGAGGCTTTACCTTGTAGTTTTGGCACAATTCCCTGCAGGGGAGGGGGTTTATAAATGAGAATGCAGACCTATTGAATGTAAATGGTGAAGAGTGTACACAAATTTTCTAGATTGCCAAAGTCACGAGAGCAGTGTTGTTCTGTGTACCACAGAGTAGTTTCCTTTTGAGTGACTATTTTAATATTCATGCCTTCTAAACATTGTCATGCTTTTTGATCTAGATTTCTGAGTGTCCTTACCTAACTGAGATTAGAAAGCTGAGTAAGCCTCATGAGGGTTAGGTTTTCCTGAATTGATTGGATTTGTGCCTGAGACAGAGGAATTTGGGTCATGAACGTGTCAAATTTCAATGCCACTCAAGAAGTTCAGTGGTAGAAAAGTAACATCTTGTATTTGCTTTGCATTTCTGAATGGTTTGGCTGCTATTGGGTTTTATTTCTCAGTTCAGTTCAGTGGTTTCAGTTCCCTGTGCTTGAGGGGCTGGCACGTTTTCAAGGGCGTGGATAACATGTCTTAGAAGCTTGTGGACAATGTTTCAGATTATTTGATCAGAACCTAGCCCCGTCACCTCTCTACAGCTGCAAATGGCAGAAGAACAGATTTCCTAGCAAAAGTTTCACTTCTATTAGTCTGATATATTCTGATTTCTTCAAAGGCTGAGTTGCAGGGTTTGAGGTTTTGGTGGGGTATTTCTTTCATTTATTTTGCTTAACATTTCCTCTTGCCATCCTTTTCGAGACTTTTGCACCAAGTTTTGTTTCTGGGAATATTTGTCCAGTAATTTTGCTCTTGTTGTACTGTGTGGGGTTTTTTCACCTTTAGTTGTGACTCACAGCAGACAGCTGCCAAGCTGGGCAAGCTTTGCTTCTAGCTGTTGTTACAGGTGTCCTGGTTCTTTTTTTGCAAGAGGGTTGAACAGACATGGCTAAGAGTGACTGGACTACACCAGCACTGTGTGATGAGGCAGGGCTGGGCACCTTCCTGTGCATTCCAGTTGGCTTGATTCACTGCTGGCTCTACAGTGCCTTGTCTTTACTTAAACACAGAGCAACACCTGGCAGCAGAGATTTAAAGGTGCAGGCAGGTTTGGGGGGGGCGGTTATTTTTATTTGAAGCTCCCAGTGTGGAATTATGTGGCAACCTACTGAGGAAAATCTCAAAAGGACTTATTTACATGCCCAGATATTTTTACATTTTAAAATGTGAAACCAGACACACCAGTATCCAGGCTGTTTGTATGGTCCTTCTTTGAGAGGGTCCAGGAATCAGGTTCATGTATGATCCTTGACTTTTCTGCAGTATGTTGAATAAAACTGCCAAGTAAACATAGATGCCAGTTATGCAAAAAATCCTTTGTAAGCACAGACTGTTCTGGTTTCTTGTGGAGACAACGGTATGCTTTAGAATTTGAGATTCAGTTTTTGAAGTTACAAACCATTTGGTGTCTTTTTGTGATGTGTCAAATATTTATGAGTCTGTAGAATAATAATGCTATAATGTTATACTGTGCTTTTGCAGATTTACAGTTTGGACATAGACAAACCTGAAGACTGTTGGAAGAAATTTGCTTCAAATCGTACTGTAGGCATTCTGCTCTTCATAGGGATTGTGCTTGGAAATCTGTGGAAACAAAAAGACATAAAAAATGCAGAAGAGTCTTTAGAAGACAGGTAGTTGAAATTGCTATAAATACTGATATTTCAGTCCAGCTAAAATGTAAGTACTGTAAGAAGGAAAATGTTTTTAACATAAATATAGCTGCTTTATACTGTTTATTTGTAAAAGCTGGTGAAAACATTCTTGTTTCTAAAAGCATGCAAATTAAATTATTCTACAATATAAGTTTTGATTATCCTTAAATGACTTCAACCGCCGTAGAAGCTTCAACAAGTGCAGCTGCTCTGGTGGTCCTGCGTAGTACAAGCAAACTTCTGTCAAGCTCTCGGGACTGTAAGACCAAGATTTTATACAAAACAGATGTCTCTTAGTGACAGCATGTGGGAAAATGCAGAGTGATTTCAGGATGTAAATAAAATCTGACTGTACATGTTTGGTGTTCTGATTTATTACATGAATGATTTTCAGTTTGAGTTGGAGCTTGTTGAGTGAAAAAATTGCAGTAACAATACAAAGTGATCCTAATTTTTCAATTTTTATTTGTTAATTCTATACATTTTAACATGCCAACTGGTTTTATTTGTAGCCTTACAGGAAGAGCTTTTTTATAGGAGGCTGCCTATAAACAATAAAAATATCAACTACAAGCTAACCATTACATTACTCCAATCCATTCATGTTTTTGACTGGCTTATGCTCTCTGTTACATGATTTGCACAGTAGTTAACCTTTTCTTAGACTCATGGTGTCAGAGATCTTCTGTGGCACATTCTGTAACTATTTTCTGTGGAAGGTGCAGCAGACACGCCTGTTCTACGAAAATGATACGGTGGAGTTGACTTCAGTTTACATACTGGTAGGCAATGCAAACACAGTTTTCTCCACAGGTAGCTTTGATATGCCTGCCTGTGGGGCTGTGGTTTGGTGGTTGCCAAACTCGTTATGGTATTCCAACAACCCTTCCTGATGTCTGCTCTGCTCCTTGAGTGGTGGGGCACAACTGTGCAGTCGCACCAAAAACTAGGCTGCGTACTGCTCTAACTCTGAAGATGGGTATCATATTTTAAGGTTATTTAAACCTATATGTCTGAGAGACATTGCAGTCCAGAGCTGTGTGTTCAGGGTTCGCTAACTAGTTTTGTGTTACTGATGACGGTGAACCGGTGAAGAAGTTCCTGTTGCAGGGAAATGAGAAAACATATGATGAGTCAGTGGCTTTGGTCACAGCAGATCTTTTTTGAAAATTATTGCATGTTTTCTGTGGAGTGTTTCCAAACTCATCTGGAAATGCATTTTACAAAGATATACCATAGCTGTATTTTAGGTTCATTGCCTGAAAACTGAAGAAAGGTTTAGGTTCTAGGCTATAATACTGAGCAGATACTGAGTTATCTGCTTGAGCATTTTGTGATTAAAACACAGAAGTAAGTGTGTTTTTAAGTGCAAAAGAGACAAAGGCTGAACTGCTTTCTAGCTAAAACCCTGTTTGTATCTGCTGGCCGGTACATACGCATATCTTCTTCCATTCCCAAGCTATTCTATTCCAAATCTTCAGAAAGACTCTTATCTGCTGTATTTAGATACAGTCTGTCAAAAAATTCTCAAATATACCTATTTCTGAGCAACAGCTTCATTATTAGCTAGTGTGCTTTTGCACAAATAAACAACGTCTGCTGGAAGAGTCTCCTCCAACGCCAAATGTTGCATTTCTCCTCCCCTTCCTTTTCCAATGTTCCTCCACAGGCTGTTGAGATAACAAATGCTTTTGGAGGCAGCAGGAAGGTCAAATGTGCCTTGCAAAAGCAACGTGAAATGCCAGCAGATGCTTGGTGAAACAGAAAACTCCGTAACCAACACACACACTTGCCTTTTTGTGCTCCCATTGTACTTCATAGAAAAGTACATCAGAACAACACCAGCTTGTTGCCCAGGAGTAGCGGTATGTATTTAGAGTCCTGCAGAGGTACGGGGAGGGGTTCCCAAGGCATTGGCTGCCCTTCAGAGTGGGGATGGATCTTTGACTCAGAAGCCCTCTTGGGGCAGTGGCACACAGGAGCTTTCACACTCGCCTTTGCCAGGGGCAGGGATTCACCATAAGGTCATCCAAGGCAAATGTCCCTGCATTTTGCTATTTGTATATTTCTTGGTAAATGTGGTATCAATGAACGTAAGCAGGTCAGATTTTTCTCTCCCTCTAATTTCAGGAAAGTGTGCACTGCAGGCACCTAGCTCAGGAGCTGTGGTGTGCAGACAGCATGGGACAGAGGGCATGGGACAGCCAGCGTGGCTGGAAGGCAGTCCGGCTGCAGGAGGTCACCAGGTCAGTAGGTCAAGCATAGTGATGGCCACTGGTAGCCTGGCTTGGGAACAAAGAGGGGGCTTGGCTCGAAGTCAGAAAGGTGTGTCAGTTTGTGGAAAGATCAGAGCATCCTGTGGCCGGGAGTCACTAAAAAGCTGGCTGAAAGTCAAGATAACCCATCGCCTGTACCAGCATGGCATTGTGGTTAGCTGAAAGCACAACCACTGTGAGGAAGGACTGGTAAACAGAAGCAGAAGAATATATTTTGTGGGTACTGCTTCTTTTTTTTCCTTTTGGTGAAAGCAGGGAAAGGGCCATTAGTTTCTAAACGCATCACAGTGCAAATATCAGGAGAGATCTGTTTAAGCTTCAAAACAAAGCTAACAAGAAAAAATGCGGCTGTTAACCGGCCATAGATAATGTGAAGTTTCAGTATTAGCTGAAGGCTCTTGGCGTATGGGGGGGGAGTTCCCTGCAGTGCCTCCCTGTAGTTTGTGATGAAGGCAAAAGGCCAGAGCAAATTTTAACACGGTGTGTGCTAGGTACAGTACCAGAATTACAAATGAAATAGCAAAAAACCTCGCTGGTTTTACAGCACTTTTCTTTTCCTGGATGGTGGTGTTTAAAAATAAAACCACCCTCCCCCTATCCCTGGCCAGGCAGCTGTACACACATGGTTTTGTCTGAGCTAAGCAGGAAGAGGTCTGATATAAATAAAAAACAAAACAAAACAAAACCAACAATGAAAAATACTGTTCAAATGTCAAGTTCAAACTATTAAAAATACAGCTTTAATTTCTGGAAGAGTGAGTGGAAATCCTTACCCTAATGAAGAATAAAAGAAAACCAAACCCACCCCTAAATGTTCACGCTAGCACTTCCTCCAAATTGCAGAGCTTCTTGGATATGACAGGTAAAGAGGAGAAATGCTTAATATAAAATATGTTGCTTCAACTGCATAAAGGAACAGAACCAAGTTAGTAACAAGCTGAGAGGGCTGGGGGAAAGAAACTGCGTGCCATTCCACAGTACTTTTGTTTGTTTTCTTGGACTGGTGTCAAAGTATTGTTCAGCTCTGAATGAAAAGTATATTGAAGGGAAATAATTTTATCTTCAAGTTAACCCTACAGGCAACAGCACATGCACAGAACGAGGGGACTGTTTTGAGGAGAAACTTCGAGAATGTGAAGTGGTTGCTTAATAGAAAGACCTATGTGCATTTTGTGTTGGCTGTCTTGCTGTAGCATGGCCAAATATTTTCTGGCTTCATCAGAGTTTATTTTCCATCGAATGCTGTCACGCTATTAATCACTTTTTCAGGAAACACATAAATGGAAATAAAAGTATTTGAGAGAAAAATGAAGGAAAGCACAGGCTTTATGTATACCATAATATATGTTTTGGCAATACCTGCATTACTGTTCTGCTTTATTTAAGCATTGATTGGAAGGGACCTTAAAGAATTTGCACGATGCTTTTCTTTTTCCCCTGACTTCTGCATGCATGACACCACACAGTGGGTGCAGTAGTGCAAAAAATGGAAGATTTGACAGGTCGCTGGAAGAAGTGTCACGCTGACCGTTACCTGTCAGGCAGAGGAGCTGGGAGGTCTCCTGTCTCCTTCCTGCATGAGGGCAAGACCCAGGGCAGAAAGCCAAGGCTGCATGAGCGCAGGTCGTCCGTGAGGCTGATGGGGCTGAGGTTGCTTTTGGCAGGGTAAAGGACAGGCGGGATGTCCGGTGTCACGGTGCATACCTCCTCTCCCAGGCAAAAAGTTGATTAAGACGGGGTTGCTCAACTTTGGCACCCACAGGTTCGTCGCTTGCTGGCGCTTCATCTGGTGAGGGTACTCTCCACAGGTGGCCTGCCACCAGCATAACCTGGCAACCAGTTGAGCTGCTGTGCTGTCAGGGGTCCTCTGAGACGTTGGAACATCTGCGCAAGGAAGCCATCCACTACGGAGTAGGTGCAAAGGCAGTGATTGTTGTATCTGCTGCCTTCAGACCTTGCTCAAGAAATCAGTGGCAGTGCAGAGGGGGACCAAGAAGTTGCCCTCAAGAGTTCGAGCTGCTCAGTGCAGATTTATTTATGCCAAGGTAATCAGAATGTGATTCAGCAAACTGGACTTGAAACACATAGGAAGCCACCATAAGAGGCTATCAGGGTAAACGTGTTTTGCCAATAGATGGGGTCAGCACCAAGGATACAGACACCAAGGTAAAGAAGTGAACTGATCTTCACTTACATTTAAAACAATAAAATAGTAAGTGAAGTAATACAGCAAGAATAAAACAAGACAAGGCAATGCACCTAATCACTACTGCATATGACAGACTATAGTGGTTTAGAAAGACATGTCAGCAATTGCTCTAATACTTCACCATCACCCAGATCCACAGTTACTGGGGAGCCCTGGTTACAGCGAGGATTTGGCGAACCTTTCCCAACAACTGGGAGGTCCTACGCAGTGCATCTGCTTGCAGGTGAGGTCTCCAAAGTCGCTGTAAGAGCTTTTATGCTGTTGAATAAACAAGCTCACATAATTTAAAATGCAGAAGCATCTGGTTGCACTCTCTTAGACCCCACCAAAGCCTGGCCAGTGTCATGGTTTAAGCCCAGCTGGCAACCAAGCACCACGCAACCGCTTGTCCACTCCCCCACACCTGGAGGGGTGGGAAGGAGAACTGGAAACAAGGGTTGAGATAAGAACAATTTAATAATTTAAACAGAATAAAAAGGTAAGAACAACAATAATAAGAAGAATAACAATTATAATGGAAAGGTGGGGGAAAGGATAAAATCCAAAGGAAAAGGGAGAAAGGAAAACAAGTGAGATGCACAGCACAGCTGCTCACCACCCGGCCAGCCAGTCCCCAGGCAATGATCCCCCCCAGCTAACCCCCCAAGTTTATATACCTAGCATGATGTCCCATGGTATGGAATACCTCTTTGGCTAGTTCATGTCACCTGTCCTGGCTGTGTCCCCTCCCAACTTCTTGTGCCCCTCCAGCCCTCTGGCTGGCAAGGCCCAAGAAACCAAAAAATTATTGACTTAGTGTATAACATTACCCAGCAACAACTAAAAACATCAGTGCGTTATCAACATTGTTCTCACATCAGAGCCAAAACACAGCACTGTACTAGCCACTAAGAAGAAAGTTAATTCCATCCCAGCTGAAACCAGGACAGGGAGGAACCAATGGAGTTCCCTGTATCTACTTGATTTTAACCACCAGTTTGCAAACTGGGCCATATATCTGGTTTCATGGCCTTGACTACCTGCTTCTAAGCAAGGAAGGATGCTCTGTGTCTTCAGTGATGATTGTATTTTATCTAAGCTACATCTTTCACTAGTGATCATAGAGAGTTCACTAATCATTATGCATATTTTTCTAATGATCAGATACTAAATATATATATATATAACTATATAACATTTGGTTGGTGGGTTCATCTAGAGGTCAGCTTTGGCTCAGGGCTTGTTGCTCAGGCCTCAGAACTTCAGCATGTTGGGTGCCGGGTTGATGAAATCACAGGGAAGAAATGCCATCGTCCGCAAGAGGCATCACGTGCACACAGAGGGGAGAAACAAGGCTGCCATCGAACTGAAGGTGAGCAAAGCTCTCCTCCGAATACAACTTGTCATGTGTCCGCAGCAGGTGCAGAGCCACGCGGCTTCCCCCTCTTGCACATCATCCCCTGTTGGAAGAAGGGTTCGCCGGAGTCAAGAAGACGCTCAATATGAGTTATGCACCTTGCTCAACTTTATCAGTTTCTAACACTACTTACATAGAACCGATACACATGCATATTCGTAAAGCAGAAATATAACTGGTTAGTAGTCTCTAAACGCGCGCGGTTCTCACACCCCTAATTATCATGACTAAAATAAGCATTCTATCCACGTAGCTAATTGTGTTGCTGTGCTTCAGCCTTGTAGTTTGTTACTCCCTATTTTCCCATACCGGTCCCCATCTTTCTTGGCCCTGCACCTGCTTTCCCAGCAGCTGTATCTTGTTACAGCCACGGCCTGTTGGCACAACGTAATTACTTGGTCTCAGGACTCAAGAATAGCTCAAGGCCACCTTTCTCGTTAACTTCAGCACAGCAACTTCAGTACAATTGTGATTGCAGGCCTATTCTAATACCAGGCCTGGATTGTGCAGATCTTCAGAGATTCTAAGGCCATGCTTCTGCAGCCATTCTTCTACAATCCCCCTCAGTTGAACACACATTGCCTTCTCCCATCTCTCTTAAAAAGCATCTGTTATTCAGTAGTAAAGGCCCTTTGGAATCAAAAGAATAACTCATTCTGCTAAGTAACATGATACATTTAAAAAGCGCTTATCGCAAGTCAAATTCTGTTGCAAAGCGTGTTGGAGGTCATTTTGCCCACACCTTGGTTAATGTTGGATTAACTTTGTGGTGCATCATGTGTGCTGTTCAGTCAGCTCCTGCTCCTGTTGGGCTAACGTGCTGCTCCTCACAGCGCCATCAGGTTAAAGCAAGGGCATCATGTGTGCTGGACACAAGGGGCATGAGAAGGTAAGGTCCACTGTCCCCTGCAATGTGGTGGCAGCAGCTGTCAGCTTGGGGTGACACTCCTGGGAGGCCATAGAAATGGCACAGAGCGCACATCCAGGCTGGGAGGGAGGCACAGGTCAGCTTATCCATAAAAGCGTCTGGAGCTGGCCCAAGAGCTGAGGTTCTTCTGCTTCCCAGCACTGCCTGGGGACAAGGATGGGGACAAGAAGACCTGCACTTGCAGCTTCTGGTAGCTCTTCTGCTTGTGCGCAGGTGCAAGTCTGTGAATTTTTGAGTTCGGGTATTAATGAAGGAGCAAAACAAACAAGTTGGACTACTCTAGTTACAAGAGGGTTGATTTGGTTGTTGATTTTTACCTTAGTTGTTCTTTACTTCCTGAGCTCCTGAGATGAAGTTTGATTCCCAGAAGGCATTGTCCTGTAGGTGAAGTGGCCTGGAAGAAGGGTGGCACTGCTGAAAGGATGGTGAGAAAAAACAAGACGGTAAGCGCAGGAAGCAGAAGCTCAGCCAGGCTGCGTGAAGCATCTTGTGACAAACCTTTGCCCAAGCCTGCGTGTGACCAGACGTGGATGTGAAACCACTTCTGCTACTTTCCTTCAGGTCTCAGGCACTGTGGCTGCAAGCTGCTGCAAAGTCTGCGACACCCTTGGGCCCTGGCAGTGAGCTCCCCACTGTGTGTCGGACCTCGTGTTTGGGTGTCTGCAGGACCAGGGACCCCAGTGGCAATGCACCCCCCAGCCGTAACCCCAATGCTGTTTTCTGTCTGACCAGTCAGCTAGGTGGATCCACTCCAGGGTGTGCCGTGTCCCTGGCGTGGGAGGGACGAGGGATGCACAGGTGTGGGCAGGGAACAGCTCTCTCCTTGCACCAACTGCAGTTGCTTTGGTTTTGGTGAGATGTGGACCTGACCGTCAGCCGTATTTCTAAGGGCTGTGAAAATTTCCCCTAGCGCTTGCTCAGCTCCTTTCTCCTCCAGCTTTTGTAGCTGCAGGGGGTTTCCTTTCACCTGAGTCACTCCCAGTTGTGAGAAGAAGGCAAGGTTCGGGGGAGAGGTGCTCTTCCATTGAATCAGCCCAGACATCTGGAAAAAAACCCCAGTTTCAGCCACTGGAGCCCTTCTCTGTGTCTGAAACAAAACCCGGTTGAAGCCCTGAGGTTGTTACTCTGCCTCTTGAAAGAACTGGTGAGACCAGAGCTTTGGAGAGAGTCCCCCAGGCCCCCTCCTCTGCCAAGCAGCCCCCCCAGCTCACAGTGGGCTCGCTGGAAATGAGCCCACTCCTTGCCACTGGAGATGCCAGGGTTGCTGTGACAAGGAGCACGAGGCAGTGTGCTGGGGAAGGTGGCTTTGCTCGTCTGCGGTAGTGTTTTAAGCTGCGTGATGGAGTTGTTTCAAATGGTACACGGAACAGGTGGGAATGTTTGCACGTGGGTGATATCAGCATAAACTGGGATCAACTAGTGTCTGGTTGCCACTTCTCTGTAAAAGACAATGGTAGGCTGAGTAATTTATGCTTTGCTTTTTGTAGAGAAAGCAAAAATGTGGTCAGGGAGGTTTTTTAATCTATACTCCTGAATCTTTATTGAAATGGCATTTACCATAATACAGATTTAATTGGTGAATGTTAATTTCAGCTAAGTTTTTCCATTGCCTGCTTGGAAATCATTTTTATTCTTACCATGTGGAAAAAGACGTTACAGGTTTGGTTTTGTTAGTACGTTTCCTTTCTTCCTAGCTATTGAGATGTTTTGCTCTTTGTTGTCTTGCTGTGGCTAAGAGAGGTGTGCTCTGCAGCCGACTGCCCATCTCCCCACAGGGCCACTTCATGGACGCAGAGAAGCCACACACAAAGGGCCTGTGGCCACCAGTCACTGGCAGAGCCCGGCCGGTCCCCGTGGTGAGCTCCAGGCAGGAGCCAGGGCATCTGCAGTGGGAGTTACCCAGTGCTCCTGGCTGGCGCAGGGTGAGGGTGATGATGTTCTCGCTGCAAGTTTCAGGAGTTTGTGTTTGGATTTCACTGGTGAGATTTTTGCAGGGCTTTTTGTCTGACCTAAATGCCAGGTGAAGGGAACGAGCTGAGGTGGATGTTGGTGATGCTGTTTTCTCAGGGTGACAAAGGGCAGTCACACTGTGATGCATCAGGATTGCAAGTGGGAGTGGGCTGCTTTCCCACAGAAGAATAGCCCTTGCAGGGCCTGGCTGCTCAGACAGTCAGTGTCACTCCAGCTCTGAATAAAGGACAGACTATTAAAATACTTTAAATGTTGCTGATGAGCTTTTTCATAATGTGTTATCTCCCATACCAACCATGCATTTCAGTTTCCAGTTTCCCTCCGTCCCCAGCAGACTCCTAGGCTAGCTGGCATTTTGCATGAGCCTAGTCTAGCTAGCTGTTGGGATGTCAGGTATCTCCTCTTCTAGAAAATACCTGCTAAACTACAACTTTTTACAAACCTCAATTCCCTCAGCCTCTTGCAATGCTTTTTTTTTAGGGGTGTGTGTGGGGGAGGAAGAGTGTACAGTCGAGCCAGGGGTCAGGCAGGCAGCCCCATAACAAAGCAGGGGCAGCCACAGTTATCCTTTGGAGCCGTTGGAAGCCAAGGGGAGCATTTCATGTATCACATGATTTACCATAATCTCATCAGCACTGTTGGTAAAAAGGCTCCACCTAAATAAATCCTGGCCTCTTGACAAAGCTGGCAAATTGCACTTTAACCTGAACTTCTCCTTCTTCTGTTCTTGTCCTTGGTGAGACAGAAGGAAAATGCAGAATCAGCACTTCATGCAGGATGCTTTAACTTACATCGCTTCCCGGCAAGTGGCCGCTCAGACCCACTCTGTGTGTCATTTTGGGAAACAAGACCTGCTGTCCTGGTGTCACAGCTTCTCCACAAACTGTGGCCATGCATCCAAAACTGTCAGTGACTTGCACAGGGCATGAGCAGTTAAATATTTGGGGCATTGTCCTGCTTTCAGCTGGGATAGAGTTAAATTTCTTCTTAGTAGCTGCTACAATGCTATGTTTTGGATTTAGTGTGAGAATAATGTTGATAACACACTGATGTGAAGTTGTTGCTAAGTGGTGCTTACTCTGAATCAAGGACTTTCCAAGTTTCCCATGCTCTGCCAGTGAGGAGGGGCACAAGAAGGTGGGAGGGAGCAGAGCCAGGACAGCTGAGCCCATCCAGCCAAAGGGATATTTTGTGCCACAGAATGTCACGCTCAGTATGTAAACTGGTGGGAGCTGGCTGGGAGGCACTGAGTGCTGCTGGGGGACTGGGTGGGCATCGCTCAGCGGGTGGGGAGCAACTATTGTACATCACTTGTTATTTTTCCCTTGGGTTTTATTCCTCTCTCTTTCTCTCTCCTTTTCATCATTATATTGCTACTACTATTACTAACACGATTACTGTTACATTTCAATTATTAAATTGTTATCTCAACCCACAAGTTTTACCTTTTTTCTGATTCTCCTCCTCATCCCACCAGGGCAGTTAATTTTACAGTAGCTGGGCTACATGGCTTGTGACATGGGGAATCATGTCTTAGGGACATCAGCTCGGTTATTGTAGCCTCCACGTGGGGTGTATTTACTAATTCAGAAATGAAAATGCAAATGCATCCCTAAGAAGGAGCAGGGAGCACACTTGCTGCAGATGGAAGGGATTAAAAGCAAAGGTACCATGCTGTCCTGCTGCCTCCTTACCTGGGGCTGAATGAAAGTGGAGGAGGACAGTCGGGGCTGGGGCTTCCCCCCATCACAGTGTCATCCCACAGGTTGCTGACCCACAGGGAGCCACTCCTGATGGCGGTGGGTTCAGCTGTGGCTGGACTTGGCTGAGAGCATCCTGTTTAGCCCCAGCACCACGGGCTGGGGCTGTGCTGGGCACCACAGGGACGTTCCGGCCCCATAGGACCCCTTGCCACAGCCCCCTTCCACTGCCACGCTGCCCACCCACCATCGCCCAAGCCTGGTTGTGAAAGGTCTGCACAAGCCCTTGAAGAAAAGCACCCTGAGGTGTTCTTCATGTAGCCTGCTCTGAGATCCAAGAAGTATGCTGCTGCTTTGGGGAAAAATTTTGGAATAACATCTATCCCAACAAATGCACATCAATTATTCAGTGCTGTTCTCCCCTGAACAACAACCACGTGCACACAGAGTTAAGGAAATAAGACAATATGCATGCAACCATGTTTTTAAAAGATAAATGCCAGTCTATCATTTAGTTCTGGGAAAACGGAAAAAGAATTAAAAACATGCTCTGCACATGTGTTAGGCCTGCAGCCATAAGGACAGGGCACCGCTCCCGACCTCCCCCTACAGTTACCTCCCACCGTAAAACTTGCTCACTGGCTGCAATAAAAGCCTCCAACAGAAAGTTTCGTTTCATCTTCCCCAGAATCTCTCTGTGCGTGGTCACAGCCAGCAAGGAAGCCTGCACCGACAGAAGCTGCTCACCACAAGGTTAGTTCTTTTAAAGCATGGAAATAGTAAAAACTTGCTAGGATGGGAAGAGTGGGGTAAAAGTGCAAAAGCAGAGATTTTAATTTTTTTTTTCCTTCTGCTCAGCATGTAATTTAAAGCAAAATAGATGGTAAATGCTGCTTTGGGAAGGGGGATGCTTTTAAAAAGCTGTGCATAAAAGCTGGATTATGGAGAGGTTATTACTTCTTTGCTGCTTTCTCCTGCTACCAGAATTGTGTGACTGTATTAAAGGAATCTGGCTGGTCCTTTGCTGTTTAAATTGGGCTCTTTCTTGCCTACCTGGGTGCTCAAGACCGAATTCCTCTCAGTAAGGCTGCTTAGCTTTATGTGTTTACTGGTAGGCTCTAAGGATGTGCTGGATGGAGCTGCTGGCATGCCAGAACCTTGGATGTCAGTCACTTTTATGCATTGCTGCCCCATCTGTATATTTACTGTCCTTTTTTATGGGGCGTGCTGCTGGTGACAAGCACCTTCATGTTACAGCTTCTTCATTAATGCTTGCGGTTAAGAGAGAAGCATGAGAATACTACCCATATGCAGAATGCTGTGCATTTGTAAAAGAGTAGAAAGTAGAGAAAGCAGCATTGCGGTGGGGTGGTGGAGGGAAGCGCTGGGAGGCATCGCACGCTCCCAGTTTCCCTCTGGACACATACAGGATGCTGCCTCTGGCCGCATTCGCACCGGGCTTGCAGGCTGGCGTGCGCTGCCGGGTAAAGCTGGGAGTGGGATTTCTGGAGGAGTCTGTGTTGCCCCAAAGGAATGAGATTAGGGTCATCATCACGGTGGTCCGTCCCCCGTCCCCTTTCCCCCCTCCCACCCCCAAGCATTGCTCACTTGGTTTTAGTTTCTGTTCTGGCTTCTGAGCTGAGGAGCGGAGCGGGATGGGGAGGAGCCTGGCCACCCCGCAGCTCGGTTTCTGCTTTTGCCAAGCTGCTGTTTCTAATATGAAAAAAACCACCCTACCCTGATTTGTACCAAAAAGCCTCAACAAATGTGAGCAGGAAGTTTATCGATTATTTTTTTTCCCCCTGCTCCTTTCATCTATTTGTGCATAGAAGAACTTGGCCTCAGGGCAAAACTTGTTTTTAATTGTTATTTAAGAATGTTTTGTGCTGTCTTTTACTTGGCTGGAAGAATAGAAGCATAGATATTTGGGGGTTTGTTGTTGGGTTTTTTTAGCCCCGAGCCTTACTGCTGCTCAAGGTTGCTTAACCTTCTCAACCTTGCTTAATCATGGGCAGGCAAGGAGCAGGATTCGGGCTTGGGATGTAGTGTTGGGTTCCTGCCTTTCTGGCTCTCGGTGATGAGAAACCGGAGATACTTGTTTTCTGCTGTACCCCCCTGCTGTGGAGCCTGGCTTCCTTACGAGGAAATGTGGTATCACGGCTGCTTCCTGCACGCTTTGTAGCCGTGCTGAAGCAATCGTGTATAAAATATGTAATCTTGTGTAAAGTAGACCAAGTTCAACAACTGCAATGCCCGAGTCACTGGCTTTAGCTGGGGCTCGCTGCCCAACCCTGCTTGGCACAAGGGAAATCGTTTAAGCGCTAGTGAAGCCTTTCTGGGCTGGAGTGGGAAACATCAATGACCTGATGTGTTTTGAAGGCTGGATAAAATGCAAACACCTTGAAATGACACAAGTGCAGGTAAGATGGTTATGCTCTATCACCTCCAGCAGCAGCAGGGGCGCTGGGCGAAAGGCTGCCAGCTGAAGAGCAATCAATGGTGACTAGCTCAGTGGGGGATAAGATCGGCCGCAGTTTTTTCACCAGCTGTCCCCTTCCCCTCCTGTCTCTTTCAGAAGAGCAACGGAGAATGGCCTTGCCGTCCGTCGTGACAGTGCAGCCGCAGTACAGCATGTCCATGCCTGCTGCCTCAAGGAACGTTTGGCAGACAGGGCTGATGGACTGCTGCACCGACTGCGGCGTCTGTAAGTGCCTCGGGTGGTCCCATCCCTCAGCTGCAGTAACGTGCTGCACTTGGTCCCAAGCCCTCTCGGGCCACTTTCCTGGCCCCTGCTGCTGGGGTCGGCAGTGCTGTCGGTGCCGGGCTGGCAGGCAAGAGCCTCACCGGCTGCTGCATCTCTCCCCCTGCCAGGCTGCTGCGGGATGTTCTGCTTCCCCTGCCTGGGGTGCCAAGTGGCCGGGGACATGAACGAGTGCTGCCTGTGCGGGACCAGCGTGGCCATGAGGACGCTGTACCGCACCAGATACAACATCCCGGTGAGTGGTTAACCTGCTCCCTCACTGTGCTGTGAGGTTCAAAGTCAAGGTGCCCCGAGTCCCCCCTCTCTCTCCCCACATCAGTGATGAGCGTGGGGCAGCAGCACTCCCCGCTCGCCCTGAGTTTCACTTTCATATCCCGACTGATGTCAGGAGCGCAGGACAGTGGTTGGAATGCCCTTGGCCATACTGATCCCTGGGCTGGTGTCCAACAACAAGCGTTAATCAAGACGCAGCTCCTTCCCCGCACCCCGCACCGGGAGCACATGGCCTGCCGCCAGCTGCCGCCAGCCACAGCGGCTCGCAGAGCCTCAGCCACTGCTTCCCCATGGCATCCCCAAGCTCTGAAAGATGGGAAAGATTTGAGATAAAGGTGGGCAGACTAAAGAACAGATTAAGTCAGTTGAACAGATAAACACCTGTAATCAGATGCAGGAGAAAGGTGGACATTCACACACTGTACATATGTGAAGTGGTTTCTTCCCATGGTGGGCTAGTGCCGTCCCCAGTGCAAATCATGGTGGCCCAAGTCCAGTTTACCCAAACTGACTCTTTTTGTGTGCATTTCCCCTCCCAGGTCTCAACCTCAGATGCTGAAAGATACACAGCTACCTGCAGCCTGCAGAGAGGGCTTTCCCCCTCCTTTCCCCTGGCTGTGGGTTCAACATCCCCACCCCCCACCCCCAGTTTTTACTGCCTGCTGCTCAGGATGCTGCAGCCAGCCAGGAAACAAAGGGCACACAGAGTGGAATGTAATTAACATTCCTTGGATGAAATGTGGCTTTTGGGGAGCCTCCATCGCTAACCAATTTCTTCCTAACAGGGGTCCATTTGCTCTGACTTCTGTATCACCCTGTGGTGCCCTGTGTGCTCCGTCTGCCAAATTAAGAGAGACATCAACCGGAGGAGGGAGATAGGCATATTCTGGTAAGCTGGGTGTGCTGACACTGGTTTGTCAAGCTGCTGCCTCACACAGCCGAGCAGCTTCCTGGGGTCCCTCCTGCCAACACCTGACCTAAGGCACAGGGTTGCTGCCCTGGGGAAATGGCCATGGGCAGGTGACAAGAGTGACCTGTCCCACAGCGAAATGTTGCTGGGAACCTTGTGTAGGACTGTGGGGGCAGGACTGGGGACACACACACGGTGTGGTGAGGCACGGCCATGCTTCCTGACCCTCCTCTCCTGTCCCCTTGCAGATGCTGCCATCCTCGCTGCACCCTGCCGAGCCGCTGTGGGCAGGAGTCACTGCTGCCCTGGCCCTTGGGAAAACACCCCGCGGGGGGGTTGTCTTTGCGGTTGACTCCCCCTTCCCTGGGTAATATGAATAAACAGCAGAATTTGTCTTCCTGCCTGTGTATGTGTCACTCTTGCACCACCTGAGAGCAGCCGTCCTTCTCCTGCTCTGTCCATCTCAGCAGCCCCTTGTGCAGCTAAGATTTCCCTGCGCTCGCTGCAGAGGGAGGTTCTCACTAGTGTTTTGATACTTGCTCAGCTTCTAGAAAGGATGTTTGATAGACGGGAGGAGTCGATGTTGCTCATGCAAGTTGTAAGACTCGGAAAAGTGACTTCTGGGCTTCCTGCAGGTAGGTAATGGCTGCAGGCCACTCTCAGAGCTGTCCCTGCTGCAGTGGCCCAAGTGGCTGCCTGGTGCTGCTGATCACTCCTACCTCTCTGAACATAAAGCCACCGGGATTTTTGGCTGCCTGGCACCAGCCCACTTCCTGCATTGCAGAGACGTGCTCCCTTGGGGACCCCCAACAAGAACTCCCACTCTCCTGTGATTAAAGACCTGGTTGGGCTGTGGGTTGGCCAAGTCTTCTCCATGGGCCAGCGCCACTGCCTCCTGGCCACCTGGCCACAGGCAGGCAGAGCACGCCTGCGGGCGCTGGGCTGTTAGTGGTATGCTCTCCATCCAAAGGCAGTCGTTACATCCAGCCTCTCTCCCTCACTCTTGGAGAGATGCTAAAGGATTTTTGATCCCTACAAATCTCCTCCAGCTTCTCTTTCTCCGAGGAAAATATGGGTGGTTTTTTTTCCTTTCTGCCTTCACCTTCACCAGAGACCTGGTAAGGGGCAGCGGAGGCTCTGTCAGCGCTGTGGGGTGGTCCGTACGGCGGCACTCCCACCTGCCTAAGCCCCAGACAGACCAGACAATTCTGTGGATGATCCCTGGAAATACAGAAAACTGCATTTTTCAGCCTAAGAGAGGTAAAGGCCAGGAAAGCAGAGAGGGAGAGAGAGAAACACCATGCTGCCGCCTCATCCCAGCACAAAGCGGTATGATTTTGTCGGTGTTTGCTGATGCTCAGGTTTAACGAAGGGAAGGCACTGCACGTCCAGCATCAGGTCACTTAAGGCAGAGCAGGAGCCTGAAAGGAAACCATCCTTCTCTGAAAACTGCTACCAACAGCGCAGTGTCCCCCCGGGGCTCTGGGCCTGTGGGATGCAGGTGGGGAAAGGCGGGAGGGGCAGCAGGAGCCTGGCTGAAGCAGCAGCAAGGTTGCAGCCAGCAGCCTTCTGCAGGGAAGCTGCGATTATGCAAAGCAGCACCTAAGCTGGCATCTGGTCTCTGAGTCAGGGGGTGCAAAGGTTGTTTGCCAGGGAGCACCCAGAGCACATAAAGGCTGAGATCCAGGAAAAAGTCAGGCGTCTCCTGGGACAAGGGTGGCTCGGTAGGTACGTGTGGCTCGGCTTTACTTCAGCAAGCACTGTGGTACAGAACTATGGAAATCGCTTGTGGCTGAAGTGGTGTTGCTGAAGAACGGAGGTGAGGTTTTCTACCTGCAAAATTACTTCAGAGCTAAAGCACAGCATGTTGAGTGCTGCTGGCAGGCGTCTCGATAGGAGTGGGCAGCAGAGGTAAAGCACAGCAACCTGCACTGTATTGTTCGTTTGTGCATGTGCCCGTACGTAACAAAATGCAGCTCTGTGACCCTGGTTATCGGTGAAATGTGGCTGTGTGGACCTCAGGATCCGTTTTATTCTCATCAGCCATTCCAACGACACTGGTGGTGCCATGGAGCTGTAGATTTGGGGGCACTCAAGGGATGATCGTGTGGTGGAGGCTTCTCCAGGCAGCTGCCTGTTCCACACCACAGCCTCCATCCACGCAGGGATGCATCGCACTTGTACTTGGGGAGAGGAGGGGCAAGTCCATGCTCAGCCCTGCCTGCAAAGGGCACAGTGTGCCTGTGGGGCAATGAGCACTGCTCAGCTGCATTTTCACTGTGTGCTGCTATTAATCTCGCTATCTGGTGGTGGGGGAGCACCTCCTTCGTTGTGGGAGGCTGGTGGGGTCCTGCCCCTAATCCTCCTGCAGAGAAACACCTTTGCCTTTTAACCCTTGGCACAGGTGACTGAGGCAATCCCGCCAGCTGTCGGTTCCTCCTTCGAGGCCGCTCGTCACCTCATGGGAGCAGATACCAGTGTCTCAGATGGGGTCAGCTCAGCCACGCTTCTGCTGCCTGCAAAAAAGTAACGAGCAAATCACTTGGAGGCTTTTTACAAGCTTTCTTCCCTCTTACAGCAGAATTCAACATGCCCTTTCCTCTCTGTGTACTACCAGGCATCAAGGGTCAGCCGTATGGCAGCAGGCTGTGTCTGATGGCAGAGATGTGCCTGGGCCATTCTGTAAATGCTGGGGAGCTGCAGGAATGGCTAGGAGAGCCACCAACACCTTTGCCACCTCTTGGCAATAGTCAATAAAAATGCAATGCCACAGCCCGTATCTCTTTGGTGTTGGGTGCAGGTAACGCGCTTGATGGCATCATCTGCGTGCTGGACATAGTAACATACTTATTCCATCATATTCCTTGTGTGTAATACTTAAGTTCTGTGTAACCGTGTAATTCTGATGTGAAAACTATCCCATTAATTATTAATGCCACCATCCCTTTCTTCAAAACGTAAATGCTTCCCTGTTTTTTCTTTTTGCTCCTCCCACCATGCTGAGACTGCCGCTGCCTTGTCACACAGGGGCAGGGAGTCCCGGGGCACGGAGGGGAGGGCTGCTTGGCGCTTGGCAGCCACACACCTCCCCCCTGGCACCCAGACAGGCCAGACAAACACGTCGGAGTTGGGCGGGGGCAGGCAGGGCACCAGCTGTGCAAAGGCGCTCCGTTAAACGCCCGTTGCGGAAACGCCTATGGGCTGTGCAGGGACGTGGTGGCTGGAGAGGACCTCCCTGGGGAACCCTCCCGGGCAAAGGGGAGTAGTGGGGGGTCCGGCGTTCCGGCTGCTTTCCCGCTGATGATTCCTTTGCTGAGGATTTGTGGCTGTGCGCTGGGAGCAGCGAGGAGAGAGCCCTCGCAGCTGCAGGAGCGTGGGTGCCCCTGCATCCCACCCCCACGCTGCTTGACGGAGTGGCACCTCGCTCGGCCGCAGGGCAGGGAGCGTGTCCGTATGGGGCCTCCTGTGGGAGCACGTTCGGTTTTATTGACTTTATGTTATTTTTGAATTAAAGCTCCAAAGCTGAAATGAGAACGGCAGAGGGTGGTGCCGCGTCTTGCAGGGAGGGAAGGGGTCCCAGGTGGAGTTGTTAAATGGCTCAGGTGGGTTTGGGGGCAGTGCTGCAGAGCAGGAGCTCTGCTGCAGGCTGCAGCCCCTCCCTGGGGTAGGATGGGCAGGAGTGGGCTCCAGGGTGCGTGGTGGCCCCAGGGAACCAAGGAAGAGGAGGAGGCGGCACTGGCATAGACAGGTAAGCGAGGGAAGGATGGGTATTGGTGACTGAGCTTAAGGCAACGCAAAGAGACAAGGATGCTGCCTTGAAAACTGCCCCAAAAAGCAGAAGAAGGAAGGGAGAGGGGGAGGCAAAAAGGCTGAGATGCTCAGGGAACAGAATTAAGGTGGCTGATGAGAGCTCAGGAAAGCTAGGATTGAGCTGTAGTGGCTTTCTGACACTGTAAGTGTAAAAAACCTCACCATATTAAGCAGATAACGATGCAAGATGAACCGAGTATGAGAAGAGAGGGTTGAATTGAAGTAGTGAGGCTCTGAAGCAGAAGGATTCTGTTTTCACAGAGGCATTTTGCTTGCACAGGCAGGGGGATGAGGTGCTGCTGCCTTTGGTGGGGGGCCGCTTTTGGGGAGCGCTTTGCCACGACAGACAGTGTCAGCACCTGGCAGAGCTGTGCCCCCCCCCTTTGTGGTGGGGGTGGCAGTGCCCTGGCAGCAGGGACCCCTCAGGGACCTGTGCTGCCCTCTCTATCTTTGAATTCAGCAGCCTGAGCAAGTCACCCACTTCAGAAACACCTGCAGCATCCTTCTCTGGTGGCTTTTCCTTCCAGACCACAAACTACCTGGAGGGACCCGACCCTGCGCTGGCAATGGCCTCTCACCACGTGGTCACAGTCCAGCCCCAGATTTTGGTTGCCCCACAGGCAGGCAAGTGGCAGACGGGACTGCTGGACTGCTGCTCTGACTGTGGCGTGTGTGAGTACACTACTACTACGCGCCCCTTGCTCCCCGTGCTGGCTCACAGTGTGTTGCTGCTGTTTTCCCCGCTCCTTCTGCGGCATCACCCCTGCTGCAAACCCCACTTCTGTGGGTACCAGCGGTGGAGCAGCTCCTGAGGTCAAGAGCCACGGCTCCTACAGCTGCACCCCCAGCTGGCTTTCCCCCCTTTCCTCTTTCTTGGCACCTCTGTGTCTTCTCTCCGTCCCGCAGGTATTTGTGGAGCCTTCTGCTTCCCCTGCCTGGGGTGCCAAGTGGCCAGGGACATGAATGAGTGCTGCCTGTGTGGGACCAGCGTGGCCATGAGGACGCTGTACCGCACCAGATACAACATCCCGGTGAGTGACCACCCGCAGGGGCTGTCCCGTTGGCAGTGGCAGCCACCAGCTGGGTGCTGTGGAGGGGGCTCAAGGAGCAGAAAGGAGTGCCTGAGGGGGAAAGTGGTGGCCAGGAGTTGCATGGGCAGCTGCACAGGCGGGGAGCAAGGGATGCCACAGGGACACATCCACATCCATGCTGCGAGCTCTCATCTGGGTCCCCACTGGGCACGAGTGGCACTGTGCTGCGTGGCCAGGGTTGAGCTGTCCAGGGGCACTGATGATGAAAACCAGGAATTTTTCCTATTTTTCACGTAAAAGCTGATGTGGCAAGGGGTTGTTCACGCAATGTCCCTCACTCCACAGGGCTCCATTCTGGATGACTGCACCGCCATCATGTGCTGCCCCATGTGCACGCTCTGCCAGCTGAAGAGGGACATCAACAGGAGGAGGGAGCTGGGCATATTCTGGTAAACTGGACATGCTGGCACTGGTTTATAAAGTCACTGCTGCACAGAGCCGAGTGGTTTCCCAGAGCACCCTGGCACGCTGTGGAGCCGCTACGGGCAGGAGTTACCGCTGCCCTGGCCCTTGGGAAACACACCGCAGGGGGTTTGTCTCGGTTGTGGTTGATCCCCACCTTCCCTCGATAATATCATGAATAAAAAGCAGTTTGTCTTCCTGCCTGTGTGTTGCTGTTTATTTCTCTGTGTCCTCCTGCAGCACCAGAGGCCAGCACCATACTCCCATGTGCTGCGCAGCCAGAGCAACGCTGAGGTTATCAGGTAGAGATTTTCTCTTGCAGACCAAACCACGAAGTTGGGTAAGAAGATGAAATCCCAGCCTGCTGTGGCCATGGGCAGTGTGCAGAGCTGGTGGCAGCGTGACCCTGTGCTCAGAGAGGCTTGGGAGCACTGAACCCATCCCTGTTTCTGCCTGGGCCAACCCAACACTGAGACACGAAAGGTGGCAGCACGGGAGTGATGGTGAAGGTGCTCTCTAAACTCCTGAATTCTTGATCTCTGATGTAGTGCTAAACTCTGATTTAGTGTTTAACTGTAAGTGCACAAAGCTTGGGTCAGGCTGACCCTCTAGAGTTGTCAGGAATGGCAAATGAAGGGACTTCTCATCCAGGGAGTCAGCCTTGGGAAAGGCAAAACAAAGAATATTCTGTCTTTGCAACATAAGCCTTAGAACTTCGACTGCGCCGTTTGTGTTAAATTCTGATTAATGAGCTCTCATGGTCTTTAGCGTTGCCCTAGAAGTGACCTATCCCCTTTGTAATACCAAAAATCACACGCCCTAAGGCGAAGACCCGGGCCCACTGAAAGACCCTTCCTCAGAGAGCATGCCTAGCAGCAAAATAAAGGTAGGTAATGGATATGCAACTGTGTCATTTATATGGATGCAAATGTATGGATGGATAGGCAAATGGATCATCTATATGGACCTGCCCTCTGGGCAGGGAAAGTGCAGTAAGATTTTTGTATATAACATTTGTAACTATGCACTGCGGTGCGCTGGCTCCGTTTGCTAGCATCCAGGCTTGGGCAAGTCTGGTACCTCCCCTCGGTGTGTGAGGCTGCTCCTTGCACACTGGGAACCAACCCCCACCTTAGCAACAACAGCCCTGGTGACCCAGCTGGGACCTCTCCAAGATCCTTGCCCGGAGTGCCCAGCTGCCGGCAGCGGGCAGGCGGAACGGTCGGACCCCAGCGTTCCTGGTGGTCGGGGGCTCCATGGATTCCTCTCCCTTGCTGGGCTGTAAGTGTCTCCAAGGGGCGATGCTAAAATCGAGATGTTGTATTGAATAAGTATAAATTCTGAAGTTTGTTTGTTTGAATTTGTTTGATTTTGATTTTTTAGAAAATTAATTTCTACATCAGTTGCTCCACAGGATTGTGGTAGGAGGTTGAAAGGACTGGTACACATAATTGTGGTGAGTTGATGAACTCCAGCTGAGAGTATGCAGGCTTGGATAAAGTTTTGTGCTGGGAAATTATTATAAAATGGCAACTGGTTCCTCTACCGAAATATCACCCTGTACCCCTTTAGGATGCGCCATTACCCATTGGAATAAGTTTGAGGGAGACCCCATGACAAAAGAAAATCTGAAATGATACTGCACTCAGTGGTGGCCGATGTATACATTGGAGGATGAGGAGAATTGGCCTGAAAACAGAACGTTAAATTACAATACTACATTGCAATTGATGTTGTTTTGCAGGAGATTCAAAAAATGGGATGAAGTACCATAGACTGATTTGTGTAATGTAATCTCTGTAATGATTATGAGATAAGAAAGAAATGTAAGCTGCTAAATACTGATCCAAATGGAATATATGTCCTAGCAGAAACTGGAGAAAAGAAGTCAAAATGTTGTGTGGCATGTGAAGTAGGGAAAGGCTGTGTGAGGCTGCAAGGAAATGAACAGATCTGGATCTGGAGAATCCAAACAGTAGAATGATGTTCAACATGCTTTTTATTGGACAGTCAGCTCCTGATACTCGTAAGTAATTACAGAAAGTAGACGGGGCTGAAGGGTTGACCACTTCTCCGTTGGCTGAAATTGCACATAAAGTATATCGTAGTAGGGATGGAATAGAAACGAAGAAGCAAAAAGAAAATAAATACAGATCGAAAACGTCAAGCTAATTTGCTGGCAGCTGCTGTAGTGGAGGGAAACAGAGGTAAAGGAGGAAATTTTAGAGGTAGGGGTTTCACGCCATGTCCTGTGGCAACTCCCATAGGGGTAAATCAGTGTGCCTGCTGTCAGGAGGGGCACGGGGAAGCTCGCTGCTCATTATTAAAAGGGCAGACACAGACATCAACAAAAGGGGGCCTTCCCCCCCCCCCCCGTAGATTTGTTACTGCTAGAAAATTATGATACAAAGTCAAGGGGACTGGGGGTGAACTTAGAGGCATCCCCAGATTCCAGGGGTTCCAACTGGAATCAGATTGGAATCAGATCCCCTGGTTCCAATAAAGCTGGGGGATGAAACTGTAGATTCCTTAATAGACACAGGAGCAACTAAGTCTGTAGTAACTAGTCACAAGGGGCCTCTCAGTAAATTTAATATGCTGGTTGTTGGGGTTACTTAGAGGGAATTAAGGCCATTTTTGAATGTCAAATTGGAAGTAAAGCTTTAACGCTTGAGTTCTTGTATATGCCGGAATGCCCTATACCTCTCTTAGGTTGGGATTTACTTAGTAAACTATATGTCTAAATAACGTTTTCTGAGAATTCCGTTCAGTTGCATATCCCATTGGAAAATGGCTGGAAGGTGCAAATTGGCTGCTGCAAGGGGAATGATGAAGTGAACCAGAAACCTCCAAAGAAATCCTGGATGCTGTATTTTTGTTGCTATTGCCAACTGAAATACTGGGGAAAGTTAACACCACACCAATAAAGGTAGAATTAAAACAGAACTCCAAACCAGTAAGATAAGCACCAACATCCTATGAAAATGGAAGCAAAAATTGGATTAGAGACTTTGGTAAATAAATTCATGCAATATGGACTTTTGTCCAATATCAAGCGGTATTACTGCAACTGGACTATGTAAGTTTAAAGCTAACAACCTCTTTGAATCCTGCTACTTTGTGGCTGGTATCTGATGACACAAACTTGGAGCACGATTGTCTATTCACTATTGAAGAAGCCTTTTTCCAGCAGGCTGGATCTGAAGGGTGTTCCACTGGAAAATCCGGAGCGGACCCTCTGCACAGCTGGAAGCAGTTTTACCCTGAATGGAGAGCAGTGATGCATGCGTGCAGCGGCAGCTTTGGAGGATGTGGTTGAATCCCAACCCTTACCATCACATACTCCAGCACAAAAAGCTGAATTAATTGCCTTGACTAGAGCTTGGGAATTGTCACGGGATAAACAAGCCAATATATATACTGACTCTAAATATGCCTTTGGACTGATACGTGCACATGGGGCAATACAGAAAGAAAGAGGACTTCTAACCTTGCAAGGGTCACCTTTTAAGCACGGATCAGGAATACTGAAATTATTGGAAGTGGTTCCGAAATCTGAGGAGGAGGCCATAATTCCTTGTAAGGCTTACAGACCTAAATATACTGAAGTCATAAGAGGGAATTGTAAGGGTGTTGAAATAGCGAAGGGAGCGGCCGAGGAAGCAGTAATGGGAGCCTTGAGTCCTCAAAACGTGGTCGGAACTGGAGCACCCAAACACAACGGGAAAGAAAACGAATTAGCGAAGATGCTAAAACGTGAGAGGACTTCGGACGGATGGTGGGTGACATCTACTGGACGATGTTTGGTAACAGCTCCCGTAATGCAGGAGTAGCTACAGCAGACGCGACAAAACTCCTGCAGGAGCAGATGCTGTAATTGCAAGTGTTAGGAGATAGGCAATAGGGCCGAAGATGCAAAGCTGTGTTGATCAAATAGCAAAACAATGTGTGATATGTTGTCAAAAAAATCCTGAAGTGGAATTAAAATCTCCACCTGGAGAGGTAAAAAAAGGGAATATTTCAGGGGAATACTGGCAGACTGATTTTTCTCAATTACCAAAATGCAATAATTATAGATATCTTTTGGTATTGGTATTCCATCATTTCAGGATGGCCTGAAGCTTTCCCATGCTGGACCAACCGAGCTAGAGAGGTAACAAAGAAATAATTAAAAGAGATTACACCGAGATTTGGAGTTTCAAGTGGGATCTCATCAGACAGAAGCTCACAGTTTATAACAGAAGTAATACAGACAATTTCTGCTCTTTTAGGAATAAAATGGGATTTACGTACACCTTGGAGACCAAGTGTAGTGGGAAAGCAGAAAGGATGAATAGGTCTTTAAAGAAACAGTTGGTTAAATTGTGTCAACAATCTAATTTAAAATGGATGGATGTTTCACCTAGCGCTTTGAGAATCAGAATCACCCCAAAATTCAGGGAAAAGGTGACTCCATTTGAAGTATTATATGGAAGACCGTGTGCTGTAAATTTAACAGGAGAGGAAGACCAAATGCATATTTCTGGTGGTCAGGTGTTCACCAAATATATACTGTCTTTGGGAAAGACTCTTTCCTCATTGTACAGGTGTATCCAACAGAGAGCGACTGTACCATCAGACATGCTGGTGCATCCTTTCTGACCTGGAGATCAAGTGTGCCCTCGAGCTTGGAAGGACGAGCCTTTGCAGGAGCAGTGGAAAGGACCATATTTAGTCTTACTGATAACTAATACTGCAGTAAAACTTTAAGAGATATATTCTTGGATCCACTACACCAGGATTAAGAGGAGTCCTGAAGTAAAGTGGAAATCAGAACTGGCTCCTCTGAAACTAAAAAACAAGAGATTTTAATATGAACTGGTTTAGGACTGAAGTAAGACCCTCTATAGAATTGGATTGTATACAGAGAGGTTTGAGTTAAGTAACTGCCTCTTTAATATTAGCATGTTTTCTTTGTAGATACTTGTTTAAGCATGTTTTACAGATGTATAGGATTTTGCCTGTTATGTGGTATGGTAAATTCTCAAATTCGGTGGGATCAGGAGAACCCAAGGGCTCAAAACGAGACACTTAATGATGATCTAGGAAGCCATACAGGTAGTCAGTAAGAAAGAGCTGTTGGGTATGTACACACTTCCCAGAACATTCAGATAAGGAGATCCCTATATTGGGAATACTCCTTCCTGTTACATAATCCTGGAACCATTTTTGTGAAAATACTTCCTTTGAAAGAGATCCAAAGATAGACCTGCAAGAATGGAACATGGATATTCTCAGAGTTGGTCTGGGAGCACAGTGTATCCCACAGCATAATCCTCCAAAAGGATTAGCAAAGGTAGATTGTATGAATGAAACCACCTCAGCAGAAAATCAGTCACACACAAAACAAAAAGCTACAGCTGTAGGAACCGCATCAGGTCAAAATTATGCGTAAGGACCTGGACACGCAGGAAAGGGCTGGGTTTGGTTATGTGGAGACAAAGAGAGAAAATCCCTACCCTCTAAGTGGAGAGAGACTTATACTGCAGGTGCATTAGTCCCAAATATAACAATTACTGAGAAGTTAGACAAGAATTTTTGGATGCAGTCTTATAGGAAGGTGTATAAATGAACTATCAATAACCTCCTTGTGGAAAGAAATAATAGTTTCCGCCCATTTGTCAGATGGTTTACTCCATGGTTAGAAGCCAGTGAACTAGAAAAAGCAAGAGTAAACATAGCAGAATTAGAAATAATTGAAAATTGGTTTGCTGGTGCTATATTAGCTTTACAAGAAGAAGTTTTGGAAGCAGGAAAAGTAGCCTTATAAAATCTCATGGCCTTGGATATGCTATTATAGTCTCACAAGGTGGAGTTTGCAACATAATTAATACTAGTTGCTGTGTTTGTGTGGCTCAATCTGGAAGAGCTGCTACTGATTTAGAAGAGATTTGGAAAAACAAAATCTTGCATGAGATCCAGAAAGATGGCACCTCTTATGGATTTCAGAAAGTTTGGAACCGGCTAATGTCCTGGTTTCCTGATTTATACCCATGGATTAAGAAGTTAATAGTAGTTATTGTACTCGTGATTGTTATATTTGTATGCTTGTATGTTTTATTACAATGTATGGTGAGGTGTTGTATCATTACAGCTGAGAGGAGTTCAGAGAGAGTGGGACTCATTGATAGATGGAGATAAATGTAAGTTCTAAAGCAGGAGAATCATTGTCTAAACTCCCGAATTCTTGATCTCTGATGTAGTGCTAAACTCTGATTTAGTGTTTAACTGTAAGTGCACAAAGCTTGGGTCAGGCTGACCCTCTAGAGTTGTCAGGAATGGCAAATGAAGGGACTTCTCATCCAGGGAGTCAGCCCTGGGAAAGGCAAAACAAAGAATATTCTGTCTTTGCAACATAAGCCTTAGAACTTCGACTGCGCCGTTTGTGTTAAATTCTGATTAATGAGCTCTCATGGTCTTTAGCCTTGCCCTAGAAGTGACCTATCCCCTTTGTAATACCAAAAATCACACGCCCTAAGGCGAAGACCCGGGCCCACTGAAAGACCCTTCCTCAGAGAGCATGCCTAGCAGCAAAATAAAGGTAGGTAATGGATATGCAACTGTGTCATTTATATGGATGCAAATGTATGGATGGATAGGCAAATGGATCATCTATATGGACCTGCCCTCTGGGCAGGGAAAGTGCAGTAAGATTTTTGTATATAACATTTGTAACTATGCACTGCGGTGCGCTGGCTCCGTTTGCTAGCATCCAGGCTTGGGCAAGTCTGGTACCTCCCCTCGGTGTGTGAGGCTGCTCCTTGCACACTGGGAACCGACCCCCACCTTAGCAACAACAGCCCTGGTGACCCAGCTGGGACCTCTCCAAGATCCTTGCCCGGAGTGCCCAGCTGCCGGCAGCGGGCAGGCGGAACGGTCGGACCCCAGCGTTCCTGGTGGTCGGGGGCTCCATGGATTCCTCTCCCTTGCTGGGCTGTAAGTGTCTCCAAGGGGCGATGCTAAAATCGAGATGTTGTATTGAATAAGTATAAATTCTGAAGTTTGTTTGTTTGAATTTGTTTGAATTTGCTGGGAATGGACTCACGTTTTAGTGACAACAAGGGTGGGGGATCACAGCCCCATTCAGCTTCTCCCACACAAACCTCGTTAGGAGCACGTCGTGTGGGAGCTGCTCTGCTGTGGTGCAGGAGCCTGGCAGGTGTGGGTGTAACACCCTGTGGTGGAAGAGCTGGAACAGTCCGCACCTTGCTGGCGCTTGGAGGTGCAGAGGTTTATCTCTCCTTGGTGCAGGGGCTGTGGGGTGGCTGCATCAGGTAGAGCGGGGTGATGCCAGCCAGTGGCACTGTGGGAGCCCTGGGCTACCCCGGTTTGACTGCACAGGGGCCACTGCTACAGCTTGTGAGGGTGACATGACCCTCAGGCGTGTGAAGGTTGTAGCAGCAGGTTTGTAGGATACTCCAGGCATTTCACCTTCTTCACATCAATGAGAGATGTGGCTACCTTGTTTTTCCACAGGGATCTCATGTTTCCTGTGGGATCCCTGCAGACCGGAGCAGGACACGGAACCAGCTGTTGTACCCAGTGCTGCATGCCAGGGCTCTGCACTGCTGCAGCTGTCCTGCACCAGGAGCACCATGGCCCTCAGGATGAGCACCATCAGGGCAGCAGCACATCTTGGGGACGTCAAAGGACATGGATGTGCCCTACGACACCCCCCAGGTGAGACACCACTGTGGCAGGAAGCCCATCTCAGAGCCAGCCCTGCCCCAGCAGCAGGCCCTGTGCCCCATGGCTGCACGTAGCACGAGTGATGGCTGGGATGGGGTCCCTGTCCTGGGGCCTCTGGGGTGATGCTGACAGCATGTCACAACTGAGTAACTGTTTCCTTAAGTTGATGCAATCTTTTAGCTAAAATACTGCGAACAACTTTCCCCAATCCTCTGTCCATGCTTGTTACCTAACCAGGTCTACTTTTTTCTTTTAAGACAAACCCAAGATTTGTATTTTAACTCAGATCAACAGTTCCCATGTTTATGCATAGGTTTTTGCTGTTCTCCTCTTCCTTTTTTCTTTCACAAGCTTGCTGTTTTAAGGCATCTGTGACAGCCCTGTGTCATGGGGTAACTGTGGCTTTTCAAGTCACCTGTATCTGTGGGATGAGAGTGGTTTCTTACTTGTTATCCCTGTTATCAGTCCTGGGTGGGTTTGTGTGAGGCTGCTCTTCTAGGGTTCCCCTGGGCTGTTGGTGGTGCCCAAAGAGCAGTACTGTGTTGGGGACCTGTGCTCCAAGTCACCCCACCCCCTCTGGTGGGCATCTCTGTCCCCCAAACCCTGTGGGCAGCCAGGCACACTGTGGGGAGCAGCAGGGATGTGTATGGGGCAGGGATGGACCTTGAGCTAGGGGATTCTCCACTGGGGAAACCTTGCTGATGCTGAGCCGGGTCCTTCTTGCCACTGCTTTGCCCTCATGTCATCACAGGGTTCTTGTCTGCACAGGTGATGCTGCAGCAGTGCAGCCAGCCCTGAGCCTGGGTAAGGGATACCAGAAGCCACCTTGTCTGAGGAGCGCTGGGGGATGTGGATGTGCCCCACAGCACCCCCAGGTGAGGCACCACAGTGGCAGGAACCCCCTCCTGTCAGCGCCAGCCCTGCCCTGACAGCAGTCCCCATGCCCTGCACCTGCGTGTGGCACAGGCAATGGCCGGGACAGGGATATTTTTCTGGTTCTGACGTGTTTCTGGTGGTGTTGTTAAACCTTCTTTGTGTGACTGGGTGAACAGCTGACTCAAGGGGTCCTGCATCGTGCTCCCCCACCACCCCTCAGGTGACGCAGCATGCTCCCAGCACACAGGACATGGCCACCACCACTCTGTTTCTGGGGTAATGGCTACAGCCGCACAGGTACAGCCATTTGTTATTCTCACCATCACAGTAAAGACCAGAGCGTACAGCCATCCCCACTGAGGGAACGAGCTTTCCCCTCTCTGGGGGGAAACTGATCTTGTTAACTTGCATCTGTCAGTCTTGATTACTTTAATTTGTCTGTAGTTTTCTCCTGTATTCAGCCTGAGCCCTCAGCCATGGCCATCTGTCTCCCCAAGAGCAAGCACCTCACCTCCCTGCCTCACGCAGGCAGCCGTGGCAGTTAAACCCCAGAGGCCGGCGTGGAGCGGGGCAGAGCTGCTCACACCTTGGGGCAGGCATTACTCCTGCTCCTGGGCTGCCACGTTCCTCCCCGGGGCCTTTTGGGTGACACTGCCAGCCTACAAGTGAGCTGCTGTTCCCTTAGTTGATCCAGTCTTTTGGCTAAGGTACATTTGTCAGTTCTTTCCCAGTCCTTGGTCTGTGCTTGTTATCTACTGGTACTGCTTTTGCTTTTAAAGCAAACATGAAAACTGGCGTTTCAGCTGAAAGCAGGAGGAGGTGCCCCTTGGCAGTGCTCTGTGCCAGCTGTACTCATGCTGCTGGGAATGCTGTGGGGAGCAGCCAGGCCACGTGTGGAGCAGGAATGGGGCGCAAGCTGGGGGTTTCTCTCACCAGGAAAATATTGTTAGCGCTGAGCTGAGCCCTCATGTCTCCAAGGGGTTCTTATTTGCACAGACAACGCTGTGGTGGCGCAGCAAGGTGCCAGGAGCAACCAGTCCTGAGCCTCGGTGAGGGGTATGAGCACCCACCTCGTCCAAGGACCATCAGGGGATGCAGGAGCTGCAGGCAATGCCTGGCAAGTGCCTGAAGTGGCAACTGAGAGGCTGTGCACCCAACTGTGCCATCAGGGCAGAGCTGCTGGCAAGGGTGGGAGATGCCCAGCGCAGCCAAGGGCATGGGGTTTTCAGGTGGCATGCCACAGGGGCAGGAGGTTGGTGGTGCTGCACCCATGGCAGAGCCTGGCAGGGTCAGACGCGAGGGGGCTGTGTCCAGCTGTTGCTCAGGAAAACCTCGTTGTGCTTGGTGGTGGTGCTTGTGGCTGCTGTCCTGACTGGGGGGCAGCCCAAGTGTTGCTGGCACTGTGGGGGCTGGGCTGGGGGCTGTGTGGCATGGTGGGAGGCCTGTGGCGCTGCATGGGGTGCAGGTGGGGGATCCACAGGTGCCTCCCCTGGGCTGGCTGGTGCTGAGCACCGTGTGGAATTACCCTGAGCAAGTTTCCCCCTTCTCTGGAGGGGGGTTCTGGGCACATAACTGGCTCTGCTGGGGACCCTGTCTTCCGTGCAGGGGCTGCGGTGTTGGCACGGGTGGTCCGGGCCGAGCTGGGTGATACCGGCCTGGGGGGGTGCATCCCTGTGGGAGCCCCATGCTGGGCTGTGCAGGTATCACTGCCATGACCTGTGAGGACATCACGGCCCACAGGTGTGTGAAGGTCACAACTGCAGGTTTGTAGGATGCTGTAGTACACAAGAACATGGAGGTTTTGTTTCTGTGCATTTGTTACAAGTTACTACAAATCACCACTAGTAAAGCAAGTACATACTTCAGATCGCTTGCCTACAGGCACACCTATATGTATTATTTAAGGTGTTACTGGCACAAAATGCACCAAACCACTGCCAGGAGCGGAGATGATGGAGAAGCCTCATCACAGGTGATCTGTGTTATGGAGCTCAGAGTCAGCTGGGTGTCCCTGATAAGGGTCATTCCACCTGTGAGATCTCCACACAGCAGCTCTTGCAGAGAAACTGATCTTGGGTAGGTACCATGTTACTTTTATACCTTTTTGGTGTAGGCACGTAACGGGGTGCAGGACACCACTTCCCAGGGCAGCTGTTGCTGGAAGGCCAGCTTGCTGTCATGGTTTCTGTGCTGGCTCACAAGGAGGCCTCAGCACCCTGCTGAAGCTCATCAGGGAAGCCTGGGGCTCCCAGTTCAGCATTTGTCCCTCTTGTCCAGTCCATCACTCCGTGGCTGCTCGCACAGCTGGGCTGAGAGTCCCTCTCCCCTGCAGCCAGGGGCTTGAGTAGAGCAAGAGCTGTTGGGGTCCAGCTCAGCAGTGGCTGGGGGCTCCCTGGGCAGCAGGTCAGGGTTTGGCCTCAGGTACCAACAGCAAAGGAGGGTGGTGGGTAAGCGTTCCATCCCCTCTGGGGGCTGCCTGGGTTGTGGGGCTGCCCCTACTGCCTCTCTTGGCACTGTATAAACATGGGGCGGGGGGCTCTATGGGGGATGGTGCCATGTGGGGAGCTACCAAAGCCCCGCCTGGGAGGTTTGTACCTCGCCTCTGGGGGACTGGAACTGGGAAGGGAGTTCATGGAAGGTGGAGTGAGAACTGCGGGGGTCCCCAGCTGCACCCCCTTGGCAGCTGTGCTGTGCCAGGCTGGGAACACCTGTCCTTGGCGCATTCCCTGGGGCCAGGCTGGGCATGTCCCCCCGGCTGTGGAGGGGCACACAGCTGCAGCCCCCCGGGCTGGAGGACCCCCACCCTGCCATGCACAGCCTGAGTAAGAGGCAGCCGGGCCACCGTGCGCCCGGGGTGAGTAGGAAAAGAAGGGACAGGTACCCGCGTTGTGGGTCTGGGGCCGGGCCGGCGCAGCCTGCTGGGGGGAAGGAGGGGGGGGCAATTAGCCACGGACAGGGCAATTAGTGCCAGCTGAGCAGCTGGAGCCTGACAGCAGCCCCCGTCAAGGTGCCAGGGGCAGCCGCTGTCACCCCACGGGTGGGGGGGGTCCGCAGCTGCCCTCTCTGCCCCGTCACTGCTGCCGACAGCCAGGGACAGAGCCATGGCTGCTCCCACCCCCCAGTGCCCCCTCCGTGTCCCCAAGCCGCTCGAAGCGCACACAGGTCTGACTGACAGCAGCCCGACCCCAGGAATTAAGTCAGGGGGGTGTCTGCAAACAGCCTGAGGGGCTCCCACAAACGGGGGACAGCCCGCCCAGGTGTGTGCTCACGGAGGGTCGGGGGCGGCTGAGCTGCTGCTGGAGGCCGGGGAGGGTAAAACCCTGGCTGTGCAGACGGGGCCCCTGTGCAGCGGGGTGGGGGGCATCTGGGCAGTGCCACCCCTACTTGTGTGCTCGCACACAGAGCCTGTGCCGTGCTGCTGGCGCTGCCCTGCGCCCCGAAGCTGGCGAAGCAGCAGTAGGAGCACACAGAGATGCTGTGCACACCTGGAGAGGCTGTTTCAGACAGGGGAGTCACACGCAGGCTCCGCAAGCTCACCCAGGAGCCCTGGAGGGCAGCTGCACCCGCACAAAGACACAGAGTCCTTGCATGGAAGGGGATTTTCCAGGCAGTGCCAGAGGAAAAGCCTCATCCAGCACCCAAGGCAGGAGGGCTGCAGCTCAGCCAGGGTGCGGGCGTGGGGTGCCCCGTGCAGGCAGAGCAGCCGATGGAAGGACAGCCACCTGTCCCGCAGCACAACCGTCCCACAGGGACATGGGAAGCTGCAAGGCACGACCCCAAGCAGCAGCTTCAGGCTCAGTTCTGTTGGGGAGGTCTTTTAATGAAAAGTTAATGAACTGTGACTGTTAATATGCTGGATAGTGGCAAAAGCGCAGCTAATGCAAGCTCCTTCTGGAACAGTCTTCCTGCTTTTCCAGAGTGGTTCCTTAGACTTTCAAGATGGCCCTTTGCCATTCCCTCGTTTTTGTTTTACATGGGGCAAAGCAGTGGTGGTGTGCCTGCACGAAGTGAAGGCAACTAAACCAGACTGCCCAGTTTTGCACCCCACGCTGTTATTAATGGACAAACTCAATACTACTTATTTTCTTCCCCTGGCAGCTCTGTAATTTAGAAATCCTCTGCGCAGAATGAGCGTGGAGAGCAGAGCGTCAGTCACTAGAGGGCATCAGGGAAGAAGGATGCTGAAGAGGCTCGCTTGCTTCTTTGAATAGTCCAGCATACCAAGGAGAAAAGAGTTCAGAAACGCCCGCTGTGCTGCTGCTGCTCTTTGCCCACAGGCACCCCCCCCGCCCTGTGACAGGACATTTCTGCACTGGCACAGCAGTTTAACAGTGGAGAGGAAACGTGTCAGTCCCTGGTACATATTAGAACAGCAACGAATGGATGTAAAAACGCAGCGTATCTATCAAGGTGTCTTTGATCCTTTACTCATTTGCGTCTGTGACGTTTTGCAGTCAGTGCAGTCTTTGCCACCTGTGGTGCTTCAGCTCCCTCCCTGGGATTTGCCGTCTCAAGGAAGTCAGGCGGCTGGGAAGCAAAGTACTACAGCAGACGTGGAGCAGGGTAGTCAGGAGGACGCTGTGGGAGAGACCCCTCTGATAAAAGAGCAGCATTTTTACACAGAACAACAGGTAGAAGTAACTTCTCCCGGTGCTCGTACTGCCCACCATCTCCAATGTGGCCAGCAAACAGGATTACACACGCGTCGGGCTCTTTGGCATCTCTTTTCTCTCCTCAGCTGTGGACAATTCCTAGAGGACTGTTTTCTTCCTGGGCTGGTAGGAATGCATGCCGCTGAGCGAGCGTGAGGGAACCCCAGCCTGCTGGAGGCACAGCTCTGAGGTGCCCATTTTCTCCAAGTGGGGCCGTCACAACCGAGGGGGCGCTTGGGTTTAATTTCACTTGCACGGGTGGTAAGAGCTCTAGGGACTGTTGTGTTCGCTGGTAGGAAACAGAGGTCATAAATATTTCCTAGGTATGTCAATTTGTAAGTATGCAGGGCTTCGGTCTAAAAAGCAAAGTATAGGCAAGACACTTGTAAGACAAAGGACAGAAGGGCTGTGGAGGAGTGTAAGTTCTCAGCTTAAATTCAGAAGGAGGGAACACACCAGCCCACTCCAAGGAGCAGGGAACCTGCTGGGAAACCTGCCGCTCAAGTAAAAGGTGTGATGTTAACATCGCAGTGTTTTAGTTGGAACTTTTCTGGGGCATGGATGAAATAATTTAATGTGTGAATGTTGAGCCTTACAGGGGAAAGGCCCATCATGTTATTTTCAGGGCTAATGGGACAGACCGAAGGGACTCCTGAGGGGTTTGCATCTGATACCACGCTGTAAGTACTGTATGGTACCATGCCAGCCTGATCCACAGCTCAGGGCTAATTCCTGGTGAACATTGTGTTGAGTGACATTGGATTCAGGCTCCACAGCCCTTCCTAGCGTTCATCACTTAAAGTTTTTTCATAGCAATTGCTCATACAAAACGCATCCTAGTGTCCTCTTCCTAATAAATTATTATGGTTTCTAAACATTGCCACCAATTGCTGGGGTGAAGGTGCAGAGTCCTTTTCACCTCTAAACAAAGAAGGGGCAGACCCAGGGACATGGTTGGTGTGGCAGCTGCACTGATTCTAGCTTCTGTCCTGGGTAATGGCCAGCTGGGGTGGTGATCTGCCAGATTTAATATTAAACTGCACAAGCGAGTGCATGAAAGCTGTTGGGAAGCATTGTCTGATAAGGCAATACCCCACTTGCGATGTGTATAACACCTCAGGGTTTATATATTGTGAATTGACCAAAGGTCAGTTCCTTGATACGGGTGTGCCATGCATCTGACCGAACGCAAAACACTAGTCTGAAAGGTTGAACTCCATGTTTAATCAGTTATCAACAGTAAGTATTTTTGTGATATTGTCCCACAGGTGGGGTCTGGTACCCAGTGTGCAATAAGCCAATTTCACACACAGAGCTTAGATACTTATTTCATGTTGCTCGCAGATGGGTGCTAGGTGGTAATTCCACAAAGCTAGCACACCACACCAAAGAACTACAGTGTATTTATCTTGCTACGTGATCAGCAAAACCTAAATTCATGATTATTGGTTAATTACATCAAATTGGCCTCGCTTGCAAAGTAGATTAGCATGCATGCTCCTTGCAGGTGTGGGGGCGCAAGTCTTTCCAGTCATCAGTTGAGTTGGTGGTTGCGATCTCCCCCTGCCGCTTCTACCTTTCCCGTAGTTACTGCAGGTTTTGCTGACTTCTAGCCGCCAGCACCTTCTAGTGCAGGATGTTCCCCTTCTATCAGTCTTTCAGTTCCTCCTCAGGGGCATAGCTGTTAGTGAGGCATAGCGCAACAAAGCTATTGATTGCTACAACCTAGGTATTATCCCAAAAATAGGGCTACGATATGGCCACAAGTTTGTCCAGAGATAGATGAGGAAAGCTTTATGAACACTTGCCATGAATTCTCATGTGACAAATAAGCAGTCATGGCCTTGAAACCAGTAAGATAAAGAATTTATTAGGGTAGAATTTCTAAGTGAGTTTTGCACTCCTGTGCACGCAGGTTTCAAGCCCTGCAGCAGTACATGAACCCTGGATTCACCTCATCCCCTTGGGAGCCCTGCAGTAACAAAGCTGACTAAATATCAGAGGCTGCACTATCTCTGTTGGAATCTATAGTTTTATCACTGAGGAATCACATTCCTACACTGTCTTTTTTACTAATTTTGATGTAAATAGGTCTACAGTGACTTTATGCAAGACTACCAAGCATCTCGGCAGCTAGCGGAGTTGCTAACACAGTCCCAGCAGCCTCGCTAGTACATGTGCTCTGAGAGAAGAAACTTCAGAGTGAAATTTAACTTAATTTAATTTAAATTAATCCTGGCCAACTCCTGAAACTGCAAAAAGACAGGCTGAATACTTGTCGTGCAATGTTTCAGACTGTAATGCAAGCATGAGCTGTGGCTTTTTTTTTAGATAGACTACTCCATGTCTGAAGACAGACACAGCTGTCTATTGACCCACTCAGAAATGATCTCAAGGATATCTACAACAGTAGTTTTGCATCTATTTGGTCATATGTGCAAATGACCCTGCTGAAATGCTACTGGGACTATGCAATGGTCTTCACTAGCTGCTAGGATGCTTCTAAGTCTTGTATAAATACAGAGTTAATGATGATAAAATTGCTGATAAAGGAAAGAACAAGATCCCAGGAGTGTTTATTCCTGAATGATGAGATACTTATCCATCCCAAATTATAGCCAGCTAAAAAACCTGTCCTTGCGATGGGTTTTGACCTGGACAGCTCTTACAGGCAGCCTTGTTGTTTACTAATCAGTGATGAGTCTTGCCAGGAAAATGAGAGCGTAAAACTCGTGCTTTTAACTGGAAACCATCTGTAACGTCTGCTTTTCTGCATCCTTCTGCCAAGGAGAATGCTTATGACCACATGGGTTCGTGCTCTTGTCAAAGCACTGGCAGAGCCCTCCCACAGGATGGTACCTGGGATGACGGCCAGGAACAGGCAGCCCAGATGAACTGAAGAGTTCCTTCAGCATCCCCAGAGCCTGGCCAACCTCATCTACTGGACTCACAAGCTACAGCTGTACTGGTGAGCAAAAATGAGTCACAGAGAAAATGTGAGAGGTGATGTGCACATCTCTGGTGCCACTCCAGATGTTAGTGCAGCTCCTGGAAAGCCGTGGCCTGTCCTGCCCGGTAGGCCCAGCTGGGCAGACAGCATGTGCCAGGGACCAGTGCCCCTTCCTTCTATAATGCAGGCTGCCTCAGCTTTTGTTCCCTCCATAACATCAACTACATGCCCACGTGTTATCCTGTGAAGACCCCGCTCTGATGGGCTCTGTACAGCCTTTGCATTATTGTAGGCGTTTTGAACTGAAGGAAAGCATGCTCAGGTAGCCCCTGTCTGCAGGCCACTGAGGGAGAAGACTTCACAACCAGCTGTGCATCGTCTGACATGCCATGCCGGCAATCCCCAGGCCCTGCCAGCCTCAGCCATCGCTGCGAGCCTCTGGCAGGTGGAGATGCTTTGTTCAAATGCCATTGCTACTGCCAGCGATCCGTTTGGGGTGGCTCCCGATGAGGTGCTGCGCTGCAGCTGGCTTACGCCTTGTTCAGCTAAGAGAAAGCAAGGTGCAAGTTGTGTGCTAGTCCTGGCCCTGCCCTCCCCACGAAGCCCTCTGGCTTCCCCGGCACGCAAGGAGAGGGTGGAGACTCCCCGGGGTGACGGAGCGCTGGAGGAGCCCGGCACCTGCTCCTCACCGTTCTGCAGCAGGCGTGATGACACGGGTGGAACTGCCCTGCCCCGCGAGCTCAGCCGGCCGTCGGGGCTGCCTTCCTGCACACCACGCTCTTCTCTTCCCTGGCTCCTGTTTCCCTTCCACCTCCTCGGCAGCCCTGCAGCGCTGACCCAGACCTGCTGCTGGTAAGTGAGTCTCTAGCAGCAGTTTAGCCCTTACGCTGAGATAGATTTAATGCAGTGTAGTGGCTTGCTTCCTCGTGCCTGAATTGCTCATGCTGTTATTGCTGAGGAATTAGATTCAGCAGCTGTTTTCCTCCAACAGCCAAGGAAAACATAGTGAAATACTTGCCTACCTTTTCCCAGCTTTTCAAGGGATTTTATTGAGAAATATGTTTTATAAATGGGGGATGAAAGGCTCAAGGCTTAAAGTAAAACCTGTAAAAAGGTAAAAAAAAAAAGAACATTTTGCAGGAACTATCACACTCTAGAGTTTGCCTGTGCATGTTAATGCACTGCAGATAACACATGTGCAAATGCCAGCACACCCAGAGCACTGCTTACTTGGTCCCCAATTAACACACAGGGCTCTTTTCAGAGAAGACAGGTTACAAATCCCCAGTAAATCAGTTGGCAATTAACTTACAGATTGCCTGAATCTCATTATCCTTATTTACCGAAATGGTTTTAATTTCCTGTGTGTGTTCCTGAGAAAGAGGACTGTATGGTCCTGGGCTGGCAGTACTGTTCTTTTTGTGTGCCCACATCCATTCTCTGGCCAGTCTACACCCCTGTAAATGCAAGTGACTGAAGAGGAAAAAACAGGTACACTTAAAAATTTCTGTGAATCTTTATGTATCGAAAGCCCCAAATGCACATTTGTAGTACGAGCTGCACTGCTTCAGCTTGTAGGTTGCAAGACTAAACTTGGTACCCATTGAATATAAAAGACATAATATGCTCACTTAATTTTGGTTTCTCTGGCAAGTTCAAGTATTCAGAAAAAAGAAAACAAGCTATTTTTTTTAAAGGGTTTGAGCCAGCTTTTTTAGAAAACTCTGCTGAAAGCTCCTTGGGTCTCTAAAACTCTTTCTCCTTATGCAATTTCAACACTTCTTTTCTATAGAGATGTTATACTTTGAAAAACTGCCCCCATTTCAAAAAATCAGTTGAAATGCACTTCTGAATTTTGCCATTCAAAATTTTACTACCACTCCTATAGTATTGTTTTTTCTATTTGAACTGCAAATCCCTCTGGTGCCAAAAGCTTTGCAGGAAGACTGGCAGGAATGTTACTTAGCATTTTATATAGACAATACAACTTAAGGCATACAAATAAGTTTGAAAGACCCCAGGTATGATATTCTGTGGTTCAAGTATGTTTAAGTCAATGAAACTCTGTAGTACATGTTGTTGACATTTTATGGTTTTGTTCAGTGCCTCTGTGTATGTAGAGAAAATGAGACTTTCTACTTTACAAGCCTCAGAAGAATACGCAGAAAAGTGGCTGTGTTGAGAGCTTCATTTTCTGTGCATTGAAACATTGGGCAAAGAGATTTCATGATAGTTTTTAAGAAAGGAGTTTCATTTTGCCATTAATAAAAGGTTAAATCTCAAGATCCATTACTTTGCCGTCCTCACTAAATTTTCTGAGACTCTCTGAAGAAAAGGTTTTTCTATTAGGCTTGAACTGAAATTGATGCTGAAATCAGTGGCAATAAAAATGTTTTAGAAAGATTCTGGGAAACAAATGAAACTTATAAAATTCCCAAAGACTTCATAAATTTTATATTTAGCTGATGCAAAAATAATATATTGTACCCAGAGTCAATATGATGAGGATATGAAATATTTTATATTAACGAATATTTCTGAATACAGAAGGCAATGCATATTGTCACTGAATCTTCTGCTCATTTCTGATCTGAAGTAGATATACAAATACTCTTTTTGTGCCATTCACAATGAATTCTAGGAAACTTCATTTAAAGAATTGTAGTCTGCATAGAAATTTATTTGATTAACATTCATCATGGTTGTTTCTTTGACCTGCACATGCTCTGACTTAAAATGTTTCACTGCTGTATGTCACATTAAATGCAATCATTATTTTTTTTAAACAAGGCTTAAAGCAATATTTTAAAAAATCCATTCCCAAGTAGCAATTGCAAACAGCTGATAATTTTATTAGCTGTAAAGGAGCATGCACCTGTATTCCTAAGGTGAAGTTTATTGCTAGATCAGAAATGGAAAGTTTGGTTTGTAAAATACCAAACTGTTTATCTCACTGCAAGTACTTACCCCACAGTGGGGGGAAAAAAAAGGTTTCCAAAAAAGAAAAGCAAATCAAAAGCCTAACTCTAGCACACAGGCATTATTTCTGCTGTTAACCCTTCATCTTCTCTCAGCACGCTGTCAGCCAGGATCCAAATCGGCACTCTGGGAGGTTTCCATGAGCCACCCAGGCAAAGCCATGTGTTCCCCAGCCTCATGTTGGCAACAGTTCTGCTCGGAGGGAGAAGCTCTGGGTTATGGGACTTCCCAAGGCTCCTTCCCACCAACATGTCCAGAGCCCTGTCATTTTGTCATCCCAAGGAACTGCTGTGACAGAGTCCTTGCGACAGCTATGGCCCTTTGAGAAGGGAGACAGCTAACACATTTCCTAGAGCAACTGATAAGTAACCGTTCCAGTTTCAAGTGAATGTGTATTCCGCAGTTTCTTTCTGCCATACATTCTAGTAGCTCTGAAAGTGTAAAACGCTATTTTCAGTAGTAACTTAATATCTGAAATAGTTTTTTTTTTTTTTACTTTGATAAATGGGGTACGCCCACAAATACACCTTTCCCTGAGGGGGCAACCATCAGGAGTAACGGAACAAACCTGTGTCTTCCACCTACAGCATCCCATTCTGTCACTGCCAGTAGCACAGGTGCTGCAGCCACAAGGGGCCATGCCAATTTACACCAGAGGTCCAGCTAGAACCAAACCCAGCCTCTACTCACAGCTGCCAGTAACCAACGCCTTGGCAAGGGGCAGCATCAAAGAATGCTATTTTTCTCTGGCAGATTTGGGCACCCGGTGGGTATCAGGTCTCCCTAAACCGGAGGTTTCCTGCTGAAAGCTTGTTAAATAGTCACTGAGGGACTGTCTCTGGATACACCTCTATCTATGGATATGGTTAATCCTTCTCACAGCTGATTTCTTTATCTAGCTTCTGCAGTGTTCTTTGCAAAGATGTTTACAATCTAATCAAAACTCGATTGGTAAATTTAAATTTAACTTTGGCATACTGTCTGTTCTTAAGGACAAAGGTAGTGTGAATCTGTATTTATGGAAATAGTTTCTGATCTGGGCTTATTGTCTGCCAGTTGAATTCAGTCTGGAAGATACAATGTTTCATTCCAAGTTTGAATTTCAATGAAAAGTTTGTTTTCTAAAGAGCGTTTCTGAAATTTTAGTGCAAGTGCTGAGTTTTTATGATTATTTTTATGCTAGGTTTTTGTGATAGTCTTTGGAAAAAAAAACAACAAACCCAAACGAAACAAAGAATTTAACTATTCTGTTGATAATGCCTGAGGTCATACTCCACCTCACTCTCCCCCATTTGCTCATAACATTACATCAGTAATACTGAAACATTAAGCTGAGAAAAAAATATCTGATTAAGTAAAATACAGATGCAGTGATATGTCAAGGTTAGAGCCACATCGTCTTCTGAAGAATTCTGCACTCCTATCATGCTGCTGGTTATCCAACAATTTAAGGGATTTTGTAATGTCTATCTGTGGTGTTGACTCAGTGGTTGAGTATTTGGTACCTTGCTGGGAATGCTAGCAAACATCTGCTCAGTGTACTGTGAGACTTGAAGGGAAAAGTTTCCACTGTGGTTCTGAACATACATCTCTACTTTACCAAACCATCCTTTCAAATGGCAGTGATTGATGTGCAGCCAGATTAGCCCAGAAACTACTATATAAAGAGCCTTATAAAATTAGCTGTCCTCCTGCAGGTCTTCTCTAGCACAAGCAGAGAAGAGCATAGGCAGTTTCTCAATAAAAGGCCTCCAGACTCTAAATGTTGCACATTTAATTGATGTTCAACTTACTTAAAATCCATTTTAGCTTAAATTAAAGCTAGTCCCATTATAACTATATTTGCAACGGTTTCTTTTAAGTGTAGAAAAATTTGGCCCAGATTACTACTGATTACTAAAACGTTAAGACCTGACATTTTTGCCAGCACAGAAGACTACAGCTTTGTCAGAAGAGGCAAGCTCGGGCTAGATTTGGGGTAGCATCGCGGGGAGACAGATGAACCAGCCTTTACTTGCAGATAGGCCTGTTGCTGAGAGTAGGGCTTCCAGCAGTGTCACTGCACTGATAGCCAGAAAGGATAGTTCAGCTGGCTGTCAAGAAACCTCAGCAAACTGACAAGGTAAGGACTTGGGTTTTTTATGTGACCATATGACTGTGCTAGTTTAAACGGCTTTTTTTGCGAGGGTCCTTTTGTTAGCTGCTCTCAAATTCATTCAGCATGTCTGAAACAGTCTCGTTATTTGCCTTGTTCCTTGCTGCAAGCACTATAGCTGTGTTAAGGTGCGGGAGGGATCATCCCAGAGCTCCTAGCTGCTTATCTCGCCTCTTGGTTCCCATGAACTACTGCATTACTAACATTTCCCCTATTGACAAAGTAATTAGGCTCTGATGAGTCAACACGATATATAAAGAGAGGTTACAGCTCCTACCTCCCACCTAAATGACCCTTGTGTCACTTAGGAAGCACAAAGGGGACAAAGGTCTGCATGCCCAAGGGACAGCTGGGGATGCCCCAACAGTGCAGGTGGATGGCTCACAGGCAGGAGCCTGGCTGACAAGGGAGGTGAGATAACTTTAATTATTCCACAACAACCTTCTAGTTTTTACGTAGAAAGCAAATCCAAGGAAGATAATTACTGGGCAGCAGTGTCAGTTCCCATGTTCCTATACCCTTAGCAAAAGTGTTTTGATTAAAAAAATAACCCAACGATTTTCAGCTTTGTTAGGGTTGTGCAGGAGCCCTAGAGGTAGGAGTATCTTCACTTTCAGTGTACACCTTTTAAAGAATATCTAATGGGCAAACTCTAAGCGCAGTCAAAACTCAAAAGAATTCTGACAAAGCGGCTGGGCAGAAGGCCAGGTCCTTTTGGACCTCAGTACTTTTGAGCTGATCTTTTAATGAGTCACTTGTTGTACCTGTGGTTTCCAACAAGCGTGCAGTTTATGTACAGGCCTCCCTGCCAGGGGCAGTCCTCCAGAAAGAGCATAATGCCATGCTAGTGCCTGCTGTGAGAAGTACCTACTTCCTCGTACTGGGAGAACAGATGCAGTTGGTGCCCTTGGCCAGGTGCTGCTGCAGGGGGCTGCCAGGGGGGTGTCTGTGAGAAAGGACCTGCAGCTGCCCCACGCCAGACTCAGCTGCCTCCAGCTGATGCCAGCAGACCTGCCACTGGCCAAAGCCAAGCATGTCAGCAAGGCTGGTAGTGCCTTTCTCAAAACCTGTTTAAGAAAGGGTGAAAGACGCTGCGCAGCATCTGTGAGAGAGGAGTGAGAAAATGTGGGAGAAACAGCCCTGAAGTCACCAGGGCCAGTGAAGAAGGAGGGGGAGGAGGTGCTCCAGGCTCTGGAGCAGAGAGTCAGCAGACAGAGCAGCTGGATGGGCAACTGGTGGCCAGCCAAGGTCAACCTGCCACAACAGACCATCAGGATAGAGGGAGACTCTTCTATCTCCCTAACACTGCCTGTGGTGTGAAGCAATGTGGCAGACCCAGCTCCCCATCAGATCTGGTCACCCCAAGGTCTGCGCCCACAGGACCCAAACTTCCTATCTGAAAGAGGGAGACATAGATGGACATCTGCAAGGCTCAAAGTAGGTCCAGTGCTGAACACTGAACCCAACAGGCACATCTTACCTCTCCATACCTACAAATCTCTCTCCTTCCTGTTTTTTTCATTTATAGAGGGGAAAATGGCAGAAGGCCAGCCACACCTAAGTATTCAGATGTCAGACTTGAATACAAATGGCATCCCCAGCAGAAATCAGTCTTCTCCAGACTTAGCCAGCAGGGGAGGAAGCATATTAACTTTCCACAACATCTGCTACCATGTGAAGATGAAGACTGGGTTCCTGTGTCATCAAAAAACAACCGACAAAGAAGTCTTGAGAGAAGTCAAGTAGGTATTTAAACATCTCTTCAGAGTACGTGTATGTTTTGTTTCTGTCCAGACAGTTGAGCCCACTGATGTCACTGAGCCACTAAGCACAATATACAGCATTTGATCAAGATTTAGAAAAATTGTATGTATGTATGGTTGTTTTGTGTTTGCTATCAACTGTGCTTAAGCTTCCTGCTGGCCCCAGTGGTCCTCAGTCATTAGCGCTGAGCCTGTGCAAGTGACAGGTGATGCTGCTGGGTGCCGTTTCCCCTCGACCCGGGGGGGACAGACAGCCTTCCTGGCTACAGCACAGGGGCACACGAGTCAGCTGCGGTCGTTTCACCCTGCCTGGCAAGTCTCCCGCTGTGCCATGGTGTTCAGCTGAGGTACCAACAGCCTGCCCTCAATAGTTGCGTCTCCTTCACTATGGTGGCCTTTGGGAAGGTTAGTTTCAGGTGTTTTGACATAAAATGTTTAAGATGGTAATATAAAGGAGGGTTAGGTTAACTCTGAAGAGATGTAAAGTTTTCTCTTTGCTTTTTTCCCCATGTTGAATGCTACTGCTGTAAAGGACTCGCATCGTTATAGCCTTTGTTCAATAATCTATGCATAAGGTTTGCCCATTCATAGTTCAGTAGTTAAGCTAAGTGGCAAGTACTCATACAATATGCCATTGCAAGTCACCTGTGACTTTCGCCTCCCTAACTCCAATTTCTACCATAAATTTTCACCCTTTTGTGTTGCTCTGTCTGTCCTGCTCATTGCCCATGCAATTTCCACACCTCCTAAACATGAGTTCTTAAAATCTTTTCTACTTTCCTCAAGAGCCATACATTATGGTAACTCAATTGACTGATGCTGGTCACTTGCAGTGGTGTGAGCAGAAGGCCCCTTTTGTGAAGACCAACATTTAACACACGTGATGCTTTTCCCTTGTAGAAAAGGCAACATCTGCATTTTTTTTGTTACATATTGGTTTTTCATATTAAAATCACATATAACATATGTATAATGTGTATGCTTCTTAATCTGTGGAACCATACATTTCCACAATAAGAAATTGAAGGAATAAATATATGCATCAGGAAGAGCAAAACCGAGCCTCCAAGGCTGCATGTCATTAGACCACAATAACAGCTGTACTGGGCCAGACCCACAGCCAAGTCCTCAGATTGCTGATACCTGGATTGCTGATAACAACCTGTACCGGAGTGCAGTTCAAGGTAAACCTGGTATCATAACACATGGTCAGCATTTGTATGTGCAGTGCAATTCCTGTGCACGCCAAAGCTTGTTGAGTGCAGGTTTTAGGGGCTAGTTAAGAAAAATAGCAGCGATGCTTTCACATGCTCCAGCAAAAAGATAAAACCCCCAGGCAGCAGTACTTCCACATACCGTATCATTTCTATAGCACCTTTTCCCCAAATACTTCAAAACCTTTTCTATCTGACTTTGGATTTCCCCCCGTGGCTTAAAACCAGACACTGAGAAACTATCAACGGCAGTTTCTGTAAGAAAAAGAAATCCCTAGTATGTTCTTTCCACAGGGAACATTAATGTTTCTAAGAGAATACTACCTTTAGAACTGAATGTGGTTAAAGCAAGTGTGTGCCTCCCTTCTAGAGATCCATGGGGGCAAAAGCATGCATACAGGTTTTGCTATATTTTGCTCCAGTTTCTGTGTTGTCTTCATTATATAGATTAGTCCTTCCTGAATTAGGAATAAAAATTAAGGTGGAGTTTGACTGATCACAAATATTGTTTGCAGTCAGGCAGCTTCATTAATTCCAAAATCAATGGGATGCGGAAGGTAGCCCTACAGATAATGTACACTAGCCTACCAGATGAAACTGTAAGAGAGATAAAAACACCGTATCTATTTTGTTAAACCTATTTTGTCTTACAGTGGCATCATGAGACCAGGGCTGAATGCAATTCTGGGACCCACTGGCAGTGGCAAATCTTCGTAAGTGCCCCCTTTGCCCTACACAGAAATTACACCAAGGAGAAAATGAACCTGCGCGTATTTAGCAGTAAGGGATAATACTTTCAGGGAAAGATTTCTTTTTCATTTCTGTCTGTGCAAATCTCCCTGGTTTCTGAGAAGTACCTGAATTCAAAAAAGACAATCAGCGTACATGACAAAGATGTAATTCAATTATAGTCTGCACTTTCCTGATACATGATGTTTATGTATCATTCTAGGTTAAATTATTGAATGAATGGACATAAATGCCCTATGAAATTGCACAGATCTCACTTCCTTAGGAGACCAGGACAAAAGAAACGCAGCCCTTGAAAGTTGCTGGGGGTTTTCTAAACTGCAAATGTTTAACATGAGGTGGTTTCATGTAGGTGTTCGTTCCATGAACTGGGTTTGTGGTTCAGAGACCTGACCTCCTGCATGCTCATCTGACAAAGTAACCAACTTTTCTCCTAGTCTGCTTGACATTTTGGCTGCAAGGAAGGATCCCCGTGGGCTTTCTGGTGACATTTTGATCAATGGAGCTCCTCAGCCTGCCAACTTTAAATGTACCTCTGGATATGTAGTACAGGTAGGTAATTTTTATCACTTTATGGATTTTATTGTCCCCTTCTGACTGCAGTTGTAAGAAGTTGCTGCCGTGTTGCAAGTACCTTGCTTTGATCCAAGAACCAAGGCTGATGCAGTAGCAACTCTCCACACATCCACCCTCACTGGGAAAGAGTCTCTGCTTTGTATCTGAGCCTCTTAATGCTCTACAGTTGGTGGGAGCAGGCACTTTGGATCCCTCCTTGTTCCCCACCTGGGGGAACAGCTGTAGGCTACCAATACACATAGAGTATTTTCCAAGTATGATGCTTTCTGGTGATACACAGCTTGCACCTCCGCTTGCCCAGAGACAATGTCACTAGTTGTGTTCTGGGAGAACCTTTTTCCTGCCAGGGTGGGTTAGGGAGAAAGACATGTAGAGACAAAAGGGAAAATGCATCCCTCTTTTCATATCTTTCCCCTTGCCACTACCCATGCTCAGCAGCATGCTTGCAGTTTATTGAGACCTGAAGAAGTGCACTTATGAAAAACCCTTATAAAAGCGCAGTCAGCATGTTACAGAAAAGGTAGTGTCTTAAAACACATAACTCTCTCAACTTGCTACATCTGACAGATTTCTTTTGAAAGAGGCAAACAACTAATATCTGAAAAACCTAGTCTCCTTCCTCTTTTGCTGAAAAAAGCTTGGAAAACGTTTGCCCTTTCCCACACGGACCTAACCTCTCTTTTCCCTCCTTCTCTTCTGCCTGCTCTTATCCGCGGTGAGCTGAGACTGCATTAACAAATGCACAGTGATAGTGACCTGAGCTATAGCTGCTCCTTAGGTCCCTTTAGCCCTTCAGTATCTCACTCAACACCTCCAAAAAACTGAATAAGGTAAGAATACGTGAGTGATAGCTTTGAATATGTTGCTATTTATGCATTTTTGGTATCATGCATGATGGAGGATGTGCCTATATTTTGTTGCTTTATGAATAAAGGTAAATATAATTACGTGCATGAGATCAACTCTCTGCTGACATGGGCACTGAAGATGTGCCTTACCACATGTTCTGGCAGTTGCTACTGTCCCTCTGCATGGAAGGACAACATAAAACACAGGTAGATGCAGTTCTCGGAGGACAAAACCAGAAATTGCTAACTAAGCATCAAGTATCTACTTTTCTTTTTTTAAAAAAAAATTAAGGATGATGTGGTGATGGGAACCCTGACTGTAAGAGAAAATTTGAAGTTCTCAGCAGCACTCCGTTTGCCGAAGTCAGTGAAGGAACAGGAAAAAAATGAACGTGTGAATCAGATCATCAAGGAGTTGGGTTTAAGCAAAGTGGCAGATTCCAAGGTAAGGCCTGCAAATATGATCCTTAAATCATGAACAAATCTTAAGTGCTTTATTTAATTAACCAAATGGCTTAGCATGACAGATATAAAAAAAAGTAAAATCAAACAGACTTTCAGTAATACAACAGTTATTAAAACTTCTGTATGAGGATCTGTACAGACTGCACTGATACTGCAATATACTATTACACTGTGGGGAAGGGGAAAAGTAGTCTGTGGTTGGAGAAAAAGAGAACATCTCAAGCAATAATAATGTTACAAACCAGCCTATGTGTGAGGTAACATCTACATCTGTACCTGAGAGTAGGGTCAAAACTTCTTACAACTCCTCCCAAATGCTGCCACATCTGTAGGATGTTGTTCACTCAAGTATTTGTTATCTGGCCAAACAAGACAAGTTTCTTATTTTGTGGCAGGTTGGCACCCAGTTCACTCGTGGGGTGTCCGGAGGAGAGCGGAAAAGGACCAATATTGGGATGGAGCTCATCACAGATCCTGACATCTTGTTTTTGGATGAGCCAACTACAGGACTCGATGCCAGCACTGCTAATGCTGTTCTACTGCTACTGAAAAGGTGATGGCCTTGGAAACAGCCTCCTGTTTTCACCACTCAATTCTGCCACATTTCAGTTGTATCTAACTTACATTACAGTTAAAAGGAGCAGACAGGGAAATCGGACATGTAATTGTTTACCAGCGAGCCAAGGCTGCAAAAGGGGTAGGAAAAAGGCTGTATGCATTCTCTTGCTTCAAAGCAGCTGCTCGCAGCAGTACACAGAGCAGCTTGCACGAAGTGTGTGCGTGCCAGGGCTGCTATTTGTCCATGATGGCTGCCAGAGACAGCTTCATTTACTGGCATCCCTGCCTGTGCCAGAAAAGTGATAGAAACCTCTGTTGTGCAGTATGGTAAGGGGCTTGATTTTAATATGGATGGTAGATAGGACACAGCTAGCTGTTCCCCCATAACAAAATCTTAGGCCTATCTTTAGGAAAACAAGCACAACACACTGTTCACAAATTTCACATAATTTTGCGTTGACTACAAGCAGAGAGAACTCAAATGCCTCTCTCCAGGGCTTTCTGTTTGCATCAAAGTCTTCTGAGGACCTTCCCCTCCAACAACCTTCCCAGCGAGAGGGAACTTCCTTTTCTCACACAAACACTATAAATATGACCTGAATAATTTTTTTTTCTTTTTCTTTTCCCTTTCCCTCTCCTTTCTCTAGCACTCCAAGTTAATCAAACTTAACCAAGGCTTAACTGAACTTTCAAATTCTCTTAAATGCTTGTTTTACATTCTCTAAATACTGAGTCGACTTGCAAAGCTAACGCCTCTGTTGTTCTTCACATGCAGGATGGCAAAACAAGGGAAAACAATCATCTTCTCCATCCACCAGCCTCGGTACTCCATATTCCGCCTGTTTGACAACCTAATGCTGCTGGCCGCGGGGAGGGTGCTGTACCACGGGCCTGCTCAGCATGCCATCGAGTACTTCCAGTCTATCGGTGAGCACAGCTCGCAGCGGGGCCGACTACAGCAGCATCTCTAGCTCACCCTAACCTGAATACAATGCCAAAAGCACTTGATCAGAATGTGACACTGTGAGCATTATTTTAACAGACTAAGCTTTTCTCTTGGTGTTCCACCTCTGAACCCATATGTGGGTTTGGATGAGAGGGCTGACCTCTAGCTGACTGTTCCTGGGTGCATCTTAAGGAGACAAAGCTCAGGCTAGGGTTGAGAAGGGCACATCGCCAGCTATCACCTTGCTTTCACTGACAGAGCTGTTTGGCAGTGCCGTTCAGCTCTTGGGTATGCACGGACCTTGTGAAGCCCGCAATGCTTATGGTGCAGGGTGCTCAATGGGCACAGTGGCGTGGCTGTGCTCATGACGGCCGTCTGCCAGTCACGCAACCACCATTTAGGGCTTGTAATGCTGTCACTGCAGGCTATGAGTGTGAGCCATACAACAACCCTGCTGACTTTTTCCTGGACATCATTAATGGAGACTCCACTGCGGTGGCAATGAGCAAGACCAATGAAATTAACACAGGTATGAAAAGCAGAGGTGAGTGAAATGACCATAACATGTTATCTTGCCAGAAGGTGTCCAGCACAACACAGAAAAATTACTCACAGGTGTCAAACAACCAATAACTGTGTGTGCAAGTGTATGGTTATTTGTATGTATGAGAGTATTAGGCACTGCTGATCCATGTTGCTTTAGAGGGGAAAAGAACCCCAAAATCACACCATTCCTAAATCCTTTTAGTTTAAACATGGAAAATTATTTGCATAACCTGAAATAAGTACCAGATTCACCTATAGCCCTACTATATTAAATATTCCTGTCTATGCAAGAATAGTTTGCCTCTCATAAATGGGTATTTAGCAATTTATCATTGCTATCCATTTCTACATAAATGGACCTGCATACTTTTGTGTCACACTAAAATCACAAGATGTTACAGGTGAAATAATATTTTCCTGTGTTGAAGTTATAATGTTTGGGAATATAAGAAACTATTTTGTTACCTCTCAGCACAGAGAAAGAGCTTCTTTCATCTCTGAGGCAAACCAACTGAAGTCTTGTGTAAGCAGAGACGCTAAAGCAGGACATTGTTCCAGTTAGGGACATAATTCGATGCAGTTATGACCTGTATTTTTTACCTAATGGAATGGTTTATCTGTTATGAAATTACTGTTTTCCTTCCTCCGAGTAGTACGGGAGGAAGGGGTAGAGATAGGGGACCAGTGTTTTCCTGATGCTTCCCTGAAGTTGTGGTAAGGCAGAAATTATCCCCAAACTAACAAATCAAATCTCACCTACGTTCAGTAGCATGCTTTTTCATCCTGTCTGTTGCTACTAATTAACGGCACGCTCTCTTCTCACATGAATGAAAAGGGAAATGAAGAAATGAATATGCTAAAGTTTCACTGTATCTTTACCAAAAAAGCAACCAGCATTTTACAGATATGCCAACTGTGTTCAGGGCCTGAATAATATTATAGCTGGCAACACACGTTGTATTTGTCATTGGAAAAGCACACACTGGACTACAGTTGAGAGAGAAAAAAAGGAACTCCTGCTAGAAATTTATGACGGGTTCAAAAGTTTGATTGAAGCAGACATGTGCAGGATTACCTGGATCTAAAAGTCTGGGAGGCCTAGGATTATCTCACCAGATCTGCAAAACAGATCACCTACAGAAACCTAGGGGGAAAAAAAATGGCTTTTTGATTAGAAGTCAGATTCCCACCAGTTTGAAACTTCACCGGCAGACAAGGGTTTACCTAGTCAGTCTGCTGTGAAGCTGCTGCCTGCGGGTCACGTTGCAAAGACAAACACAGAGGTTTGGTCTTATTTATAACTGACTCTTTTGAATTACATGCTACAGGACTGAGTGCAATGAATCACTGGAACTAAATGTTTGTACTAATTCTTCTGGTTTGTTAGTAACTCTCCCACCCCAAACATAACTCTCCTTGGCTTAACTCCTAAACAGTCTTCCCATCCGTTACAGAAATGGTTGTATTTCTTTTTAATCTCTTCAGCAGAGAGCACTGAAGAATGCACTGAATATGATAAAACCTTGGCTGAGAAGTTAGCAGAAAAATATTCCAACTCTGCCTGCTACCAAGAAACAAAAGCAGTATTGGAAAATATTTCTTTGGGAAATAGAAAGAAAACAAAAGCAGTTTTCCGACAAATCACGTACGCCAATTCCTTCCTTCATCAGCTGAAATGGGTGTCCAAGCGCACATTCAAAAATCTGGTAGGAAACCCTCAAGCTTCCATAGCTCAGGTGACGTTATTTGTATCTATCCTTTTGTGGTGTATGTCGAATTTATTTCACTCCTGTATTAGATAAGTCATTGGGATGATTTTGTCTCTTGATATTTTGACTGCAGTAAGCATGTGAAAAAAGTGTTTGGGGTCTAGAAATCTGATTCACTAGAAGGTGTCCTGAATGCTCCCAAATGAGTAGCCTGAGGGACCGTTCAGCAATTACTTTTGGACTACTGAAAGACTTTGGGAGGCAAGATCTTTTCCAGCAAGGTATTCCGCTGCTCCTGGCCAGGAGCAGATTACCTCCCGAGCAGTTTCACACATTTGCTCGAGAACATTCTTCAGATTTGGCTTTAATTGTCCAGGCTTGGCTGTGGGGTTTGGCCTCAAATCTTCTTCCCTACTAGGGAAAATTAACAGACTACATTTGCATACTTAATTAAACTTCAGCACACAATGAAGTGCTGGCAGTTGGCTCAAGTGTAAAAATATTTTCACAGTCTCAGAAGGTGTGTGTCATTTGGTCGCTTGATTGTTCATAATGGCGATGATGTCTTCCGGAGGTGTGATGAAGGCCCCAATAGGGTCTAACACCTGCCACAAAAGATGAGCATGTTCTACATGACTGGCCTTGTTAGGGCTGCTTTTTCAGAAGAATCAACGCCAAAATTGTTGATTTCTTCAAAGCTGTACATTGCCTTCAAAAATAAAGAATGCCTGGCTGACCTCTGCAGAATGACTAATCCTCAGGAATCCCCTAATTCACAGGCCAAACTCTGCTGTCCCAGCAACACCAAAACTCCCACTGCAATTCTCAGCAGTTCTAGAGGAGGCAATAGAAAACCTGGTCTAGAGCCAGGGGTATAAATTATCTTCATCATGGTTAATATAAGAGTGAACAAATGGCCAGTGTGGAGGGGAACGAGTCCAGAATCCCCGATGTTAAAAGGCTTTGAGTGTGTGTGTGTGTGTCTGTATGTTGAAACTGCAGAGATCCTTAATAATTGCTTTGTAAAAGCTTGACCTTGTGACAAGAATTAGAGTCCCAAGGATCTTGTAATACCCCAATGTTAATGGTCCTGACTTGTTTCTCACAATCTTTTCTATCTCCCCACCCTCATTAGGGGTGGATTTTACAAGCATTCTTTTAGGGGTACACGGCTCATTAAGGCTTTTTTCATTAATCTGCTCCAAATTGGTCTTGATATGATCCCTGGTTTTCACTGCAATTGGCTTAGGAGCTGAATTATCCCTGACATTTGCTCCTTTTGGCAGGACCTTAGCGATAGGGTACCGTGGATCAAGGTGTTTATGGTATTACAATTCATGCATTGCTCACACTTAAAAATGACAGAACTGCCTGACACCATCAGTTTTGCTGAGATTTTTGTCATCTGCATTTAGCATTAAAAAAGTGTGATGTTCACATTTCAGTCTTTTAAATTATATCCTTGGGACAGATGGTATCTTTGCTTTTTAAATTGTGTTACAGACTGCAAATCTCAGTACACCTATAGCCCGATGGTAGTATCTCACTCATGTTAAAAAGAATCCCATAAATAAAATGTGTGATAGACTGTGAAGCATGAAAATAAACTGTCAACCCCAACCTGGCAGTCAGGAAAGACTGCTTTTGGTTATAAATAAATATAAATAAAATAGCATTGAGATGGCACCAGAGAAACCCCTGCAGAAGTGCTGCACTGAAGAGCTGCAGTCTGCCCTAGAGCTGACCCTTGTCACTGACAGCAGATGGAGATCCTGTCTCCAGGAGGATGAACGGAGGGGGGTATCGTTAAGGAGAGAGGAATGATGTTGCAATACATCATCAGTTAACTTACTCATGATATCCAAGCATGGTTGAAATAGTGGTGGGGGGAAGGAGCTTGGCTGAGGTGCACATGATGCTGGGGTTCCTCTGGGGAAAGGTTTTGTTGCCTCTTTCCAACCTGCCCCACCAAGCCCCTGCTATCATCCTTCTCCTATTACTGGTGCCAGCACCTTCCCGGCACTGCCAGAACAGTTCCCTCCAGTCATAGATCTGGCCAGGCTGAAGGTCTGGGAAAAGCTGTGACACTGCTGCAAGAGTGTGCCTCCTGCCAGTGCCCCCACTGAACAGTGAGCAGCAGCTGAGGCTCCTGTACTGTCCCTCCATTCTAGCCACCCCAGTGCCATGCCTGCGTGAGGCAGCAGCGACTGGCCGCCGCCGAGGGCAGGTGGCTCTGGGGACCTGCTGTGTCTCACAGACGCCTCTTGAAGGATACTGTGGCACAAGAATCAAAGTACTGCTATGCTGCAGGTTGCTAACCAGCCCATCGACTCCCTTCTCAGCCTGGATAGCTGTTCTCCTTTATGAAAATGCTTCCTATCAATCTACACTCACCTGCTACACATTTAAAAAACCTATTGAAGCTTTGAAAGCAGTAAGAATAACACTTCTCCTCTTCTTTTACGTTTAGCTGTGTGTTACAGCCTTCCTGGGACTGGTTGTAGGTGCCATTTTCTTTGGACTTAAAGAAGACTCTGCTGGACTACAAAACAGGTTAGTCAGTTTAGGTAATGGATACCAAAAAATTTGATACAGATCCCTTGTTGTTGCGGTAGGGTGATGAACAGCTTGGAGGCTGAGAAGGAACCTGTAAGCTCATTAGGAAATATATCCACCTCTTTAAAGCCAGTGCTTTTCCTTGCATCAGTGGGTAAGGCCAAGCCTATATTAGTGACTTCAGAGTGAGGATGTTCTTCTGCCTCTAGGAAGGTCCCTGCAGAACTGAGAGGGGGATGCAGCTCTGCCCTGCCATGCTGTAACCTAGACAAGCAGTCTAAATGAAGTGAGTAACACTACTACTGTAGGATGACATTTTTCAGTGCCAGTCAGGTTGCTGAACATGCTGAACAGCAGACATCACATTAAAAAGGCTTAATTCAGCATGGCAGCATTTTAACTTCTTTTCTGCAAAGACTTCCCCAAGATAAAAAGATTAAAGATTAAAATGTACACACTTGGCTACATAAACCTGGGTAACTAAAGCTTTGATCTTGCAACTGCTTCTACATACACACTTGAAGTTACCAACAGTAAGTCAGAAGGTGCATCTAAAGCTAGATTTTAAAAATTATCCTTGTCTATGTATCATTCTGACAGCTGTATGTACATGACCTGAGTCATGCAACTAAGAAAGCTCTGGGTTCTTAGTCTTGAAACGTTTCATACCTTTTACTTAAAAACGGCCCAGTTTTAAACTGGCTATGAAAGTGTGAAGTCAAAGCCTTAAATTTTAGTGGAAAAGGTGAAAACAACTTCTTACATTGCTTATTCAGCTCCTCATAGTTTGCATCAGAAACATGCCTCCCAGACTAAGAATTTTCAACTTGTCAGGAAACTACATTAGAAAAAATAAGGAAAAATCTGTTCATTTTCTGTCCTTTGACTGCATCAGGTAACTTGCTATTCCTTGCATCAGGAACATGCTATTCTTGCATGCAAATAACAAATACTGCCTGTACCACATCTGCTTCAGGCTTGTTACGGAGTCAGACTTGTAGCCAAGCCTTTTCCTGTGGAACTTGGGATGGGAGGTCACATACTGCCCAGCTCCAGGCATTAAAGTTAGATTTCTGTATGCTGCAGTGGAAACTATGTTTATATCACATTTTTAATAACAGCTTGCTGGTTTGCTTTTTGTAGAGTGGGTGCAATGTTCTTTCTGACCACCAACCAGTGTTTCAGCAGCATCTCAGCTATTGAACTCTTTGTAGTGGAAAAAAAGATATTTATGTAAGTAAAACATACAAAAAGGTTGTCAGGGACTGCTGTTAGAGAGTTTGTTTGTTTGCCCTGCTGTACCTAACTGTCATTTAAATGTACCTACTACAGAGTTTTCAAGTTCTTCATTGTTAGTCCTCATTGCAAAAGTACTATTTTAGTCTGTTAGTAAATTGTCTACGAATCCCTAAAATGGTGCTTACAACTGCAGACGGCTCAGGGTTGAAAATTATTAACTTATGTAGTAAAAAACCCCTGAATAGTCAATTTAGGTATTGATTAATAAGCTTGTGACTTGCTAGTGAGGACAGTAAATACTATCTAACTGGATTCTTTAAAGCTATGCAGATTACACTGTACAGAAAAGGAAAATTATTTAAGTTGTACCCTTGCTCTCTGTTTTGATGATATGACACATATATTTACTAAAAATTATGTGCACAAGTATCCATATTCATTTGCATACGAAGATGGCACCGTTACTATAGTATGTGGCTGACTGGACATTTGCATTACAACCTAACCACGGAAGAATTCTTTTTTTACCCAGTTTGAGCTAAAATTTGTTTGCCTCCAGCTGAAAATAATCTTACTGTTTTTAAATGATTAAATTTGTAATATGCTGTTCATGTTTCTTTGTTCCAGACATGAATATATCAGTGGGTACTACAGAACATCTGTGTATTTCATCTCAAAGCTACTGGCTGATTTAATACCCATGAGGACTCTACCAAGCATCATCTTCACCTGCATAATTTACTTCATGTTAGGCAAGTATGGTCTCCTACAGCCCCATTACAACCTGAATAAATCAACAAGGCATGTGCATATAGATGTGCATGTATACAGCTATATTTATATAGGCTGAAGGACTATTATTATTAGCAGGCGGTGGTTACTGTGCATGCTTTTAGCACACCATGCTGTTTACTGAAAAGACACACTTTCAAAGATTTAAGCATTCATGCCAGAATCTGTGATGTCTGATCTCCACTGTCCCCAGAAGCAAGTGTGTCATAATCATTACTGCATAGGTGTGATTTATTCCTTTTCATTTATGGCCATCTTAGCTTCTGGTCACTTTAACAAGACACTTTTTCCATCCTTGCAAGAACACTCATCAAAGGAAAAGTTTTGTTTTGAGAACTTAATATTGTGTAAATTAATATCAGCCTGTTCTTTTTGGTGAAATGCCTTCTGGTTAGTGAGCAGAATTTGAAAACTGCTGGCACCAAATTTTACAACCCTAGAACACCTTCAAATGTTATCCCTAAAATGTGTCCCGGGGCAGACCATTTTCTTAGGGTAAGGTTTCAGATCACTCCATCCTTTTGGGATAATCCACAAGCTTGAAGGTGCAAGCAAAATTTAAAATAATCACGGTTTGCTTTGGTCTGAGTTTTTTTCCCTAAGGAGTAGGAAACAAGGCTGCATCAGCAAGAGGCTCTCAGATTGGGAGACTGGAGCAAGACAGACCTTGCTACCAAATCCATAGCCACCAAAAGGCCACTAAGTCCATTAGGAGAGCTCTCTGCTGCCAGCAAGTGAAATGTACAACTACTGCAAGTGCATGAGAGATTTCTCTTTTGATAGACAACGTGAAGCCTTCACCTTGGACTGTGGGGAGTACAGTACTGTAACTTATACCCATTCTGATATCTCCAGTGTTACAGTGGTTACAGGCAGACTACTTACTCATCCTCACCTCTGCTGACAGGGCATAGACATAAGGGCTGTCACAAGCCTCACTGCAGGCTTGCGTCTCAGTGATGTAGCCTGTGCTGTCAGACAAAAGGTGCTCGGTAGGCAGGATCCACTACGTAAGTCAGGATAGCGTTCAGGTTAGGGTAGAGCTGTGCAAGGATCATACTGAAACCCTTCTTGTTCTGATCTTTAAGGTTTGAAACCAACAGTAGAAGCCTTCTTTACAATGATGTTTACCCTTATGATGGTGTCCTACACAGCCACTTCTATGGCGCTAGCCATTGCAGCAGGACAGAGCGTGGTCGCTGTAGCAAACCTGCTCATGACTATCACATTTGTTTTTATGATTGTGAGTAGCATTATTCAGTTTTCTAGACTGAATCCTGAAATCCTAGAAATGCTGAGATCTAGAAACCCTACAGCACAGAGTTCAGCTGAATTCTGCAAAAAGACTGTGGGGTCAAGCATGTCTAACATCCTGATTTGTCCGATTTGAATATTCTGATATTCTGGGCTTGAATATTCTGATTTGTCCTTTTAACTTACAAGGACCAGAGGGCTGGGTGTGAGGGGGAGGGATGGTCGTTCCTCTGCCCCCTTCTCTGTGGCTCTGGCAGCCAGCCTACTGCCTGGAAAGCAGAAATACAGCCTAGAGCTACATCTTGTTCACTCTCCTTTAGCTTTGCCAAAGACAAATTTGGCTGCCTGAGGACATGACCTGCAGCCTCCTGCTCTCTGAGGCCATGACCGTAGTTGCCCTCCTCAGCTGCAGAGCCAGCCATCGGGCATGTTAGCAACAGGCAACACACAAAGAGCTACGGCTGGAAGGCAGGCACCATAAACAATGAGGCAGCGCTGAACTTAGAGCCAAACCCACGTTGCCTCAGACTTGGGGCACACAAGCAAAACTGAGTGCACACCTCCTGCAGCTCCACACACCCCAGCAACAGCAGACAGTTCATGTGGGACCCACAGATGGGAAGCATCCAGGTTTAATGCATGTTTAAATTTTATCTGTTTAATGCAGATTTAGAGCAATCCTAGTTACTCATTTTGGGAGAAGGACCACATGGGGTTATGGCCCAAAGCTGGGTAACAAATGACTCCTTCCCTCTCCCCTGTTCCTCTACTGAAAGAGTTTCTTCCTCTAGAAATGCCTTCCCACTCATTTTAATCTGAAGAAGCAGAGTCAAGAGCTAAAGAACACATGGTAACAGCATGTAATTTGTAATTGTTGTTGTTGGGTTTTTTTTGTAATCCTTGCTTCTAGATTTTCTCTGGGTTGCTGGTCAATCTCACAAGCATCGTGTCTTGGCTCTCCTGGCTCAAATACTTTAGCATCCCTCAATACGGAATGACAGTAAGTGCTGTGTTTTCCTGTGTGCAGACTTGGAAAAGATTTGCTAGAAAGGATGTCTTTACTCATGATAAAGAAAACATTATGGGCTAATAGGCAAAAAAAGATAAGCTAATTAAATTCGGCAACCTCAGAATGTAGTGCAGTATCTTGGAACAAGAAAGGCTTCTCATCAACCGGCACCCACTGCTCCTTAGAAGAGCTCATTTCTGTAACCTGGAAACACCTAATATGAGCGACACTAAATAACTACATCCGTTGGAATGCAGCTGGACAAAACTGATACAGAGTAAAGAACAATGTTATCCCTAAAAGACAATTCTTTTTTCCATCATTCAAACAAAAACTTGTCAAGCTAAAACTTTTCTCCTCATTTTTGCTAATTTAAGTCAGGGCGATGTTTCACAGAGAAATTTGGGTTTTAACGTGTCTATGCAGAAGTAGTCTAGTTGGGGGAGGTGTTAAAGGCTGGTGATGCACCACACATGCATTACAGGGTGTGGACTGCACACATTCCTCTCTTACAAGAAAAAGAACTGTGCTGCTCAGTTAAAAAAAATGGGGATTTGGCCAACATAATAAACAGTGATACCATCATGTTTTTAGAATAAATTTGAATGTAATTATATCTCCTCTTGTTCATGTATCTTTTGGTTTACCTACTAATTTCTGTTGTCATTGTTTCTTTTATTTGAAAAGGCTTTACAAATCAATGAATTGGCTGGCCTGAACTTTTGCAACATCACTAACAACACAAACCTAATCAGCAATTACAACTATCAACAGATAAACCAGTCGTAAGTATTTTGGTATATTAAAATAAATCCCTGTCCTGGTTTCAGCAGGGATAGAGTTCATTTTCTTCATAGCAGCTGGTGGAGTGCTGTGTTTCGGATTTGATGTGAGAATGATGTTGCTAACACACTGATGTTTTTAGCCACTGCTAAGTAGTGTTCATACTAAGTCAAGGACTTTTCAGTTTCTCAGGCCCCGCCAGTGAGAAGGCTGGAGGGGCACAAGAAACTGGGAGGGGGCACAGCCAGGACAGCTGGCCCCAACTGGCCAAAGGGGTATTCCACGCCATGGAACATCATGCTGAGTGTATAAACTGCAGGGAGCTGGCTGGGGCCTGCCCACCACTGCTTGGGGACTGGCTGGGCATCAGTCTGTGGGTGAGGAGAATCTGTATAGTCCATCACTTGCTTTCTTTTCTTCCCTCCCTTTGGATTTTGTTCCTCTCCCCTTCTCCCTCCTTTTCATTGTAATTGTTGTTCTTGTTATTTTATGTTATTTCAATTATCAAATTGTTCTTATCTCAACCCACAAGTTTCACCTGTTTCCCAATTCTCCTCCCCATCCCTCTGGAGGGAGGGGTGGGGAATGAGCAAGCAGCTGCATGGTACTTATTTGCCAGCTGGGGTTAAACCATGATAATACCACCACCAGTAATTAATCTGTTTGTGAGATACCCACTGAAGACCAGCAGAATCTGTGAGTTCTTCTATGGAAAACTAAGTTTTGACTGGGTTTTTGCATTCTGTCTGCAGAGAACATTCTATTTATTCTACTTATTGTCATGTTTAGTATTTATAACACTAGAAATATCTGGCATTATGCCTCCCATTTTCTTTAAACTGCATTTACTGAAACACAGACACACAAACTACAATTATACAGCCTCACAAAACCCATTTCAGCTTCCTACAGGAAACTGATTGTAGCTACAAGAAACATTTACAAACAGAAAATAAAATAGTAACATACAGCTGGTGTTTGCCTGGCTTACTATAGACATGAAATCACACTACAACTTCTAGGGATCTTCCTAGATACTTCAGACTGACAAAGCTTATATGCATGTGTATTTATCCATAGGTTGTGTACTGGAGATGAATATCTGAAAAATCAAGGAATTGATGCGAGTAGCTGGGGCCTGTGGCAGAACCACCTGGCTCTTGCCTGCATGACAGTAATATTCCTTACCATTGCATACCTGAAACTGCACTTCATGAAGAAGTTCTCTTAAAACCAAAATGAAAAATGCATTTCCTACTGTTCAGTAGTTCGATAAACCATCTGTGCAATTGACTTTACTCTTTTTTGAGACCTTCCTTTGTACTTTTGATTGCACAAGTCAACAATGTGAATGCCATCCTTGTATATTAAATAGTATTAATGCACTTTGCTGAAATGTCTAGCATGCCTCAGCTCTCTTTGCCATAAGAAGTACGCAACTATTTATTTCTTCAAGAGACTACTCATTCTTTCTGCATGTGCTAGCTATGAATTAGTTAAATATTAGTTTCATTGTTAAACAGCTTAACCCCTCCCAAAAAAATGGTTCCATACTTTAATTAGCACTTACATTTGCTGGCAAGTAATTCAGTCCAAAGTGATGGTTATCAGGACACCGATGCAGTCCCAACTGCTAACGTGGTCACAGTCCGTGTGAGACAGTAACAAAACCATCCTCTCCATCCCTGTGCACATCTCATGCCCTCTCCTATTTAGGAATCGTTACTGCTCTAGAGTGTACTTGATTAATGCTGAAAGTTTTTTTCTTACCAAGCTCAAGTGGTAAAAATACTACTTTTTAAGTAAAAGTGACTGTGTGCTTTCTTACGCAGCCAGTTTGCATAACCCTTGTATCAAAACATGCATTTTCTCTGTGTAACAGCAAGTCATCTTCACTGTCCTGCTATTGCTGCTGCTGTGAGTTTTTAAGGTGTTGTTTGTTTCTGTTTTTGTTTTTTTTTTTATGGTGACCAGTTTCAGGTGTACAGCCACCTACCACCAGCTACCACATCTGTAAGGGTCTGTAGGCTGCAGTAACCCTTTCCTGGCAGGGCAGCTTTTTCCCCCAAGCCATGGTAGTTCATCTCCTTCCACTTGGCACAGATGCAGCAGCAGTTCCAACAAGGATCTTAGCCCTTATCACTCTTCCCCCTTGTCACTTCATGCAATAAAATTTGCTTTATTTTGAAGACCTGTCATCTTATTGTGTCTGTGGTCTACAGACTCCTCGCCGGACATCCCTGCTCCTGCGTTTGTTTAGGAGGTCGGCAGTACAGCACCATCATGGGGGAACACTTGCCTAACTCTACTTCTTCACCAGTTTCCTCCCCTCTGCCACGACAAGCCCACACCTGGGGCTTAGCCTCCCCCTCACAGCTGAGGGGTTATCTTGGTTATCTCCTTGTACACAGCTCAGCCTGCACATTGCAGCAAGGCTACATCAGTGGCCCTGAGGTGAGGTTTTGCCCTGTGAGACGAATGGAGGGAGCAGGGGACGAGGCCTAGTGAGGCCTGCTGCACCCCAGCTGCTCTCAGCTATAACGCAGCAGGGCAGAGCCTTGGTGCCTGCCAGCCACCAATCACCACTCAGCAGCTGCACCCCGCAACCAATCACTGCCTGCCTGCCTGCTCTATGCCCCGCCCCTGCTCCTCAGGCAGGTGAGGGGGAAGGGCAGGACCGCAATGGCGTTGCCATCTGACATGGAATTAAACTGCTGGAAAACAGTGATCGCGCTGCAACGGGTTTTACCTGCCTAGTTACGCATAAAGCAAATGCATAGAAATGCACAGAGGCCAACTGCGCAGCTCTTCCTTGGGTGTCCGCTGTTCATCTTGTTGCTGCCGCAAGACTTGCCCTGGGCTGGGTGGGTGGCATACAGCTGCGGATGGAAATGCCTTAGCACTGTCCGGCTCTGGTTCGTTTTGATATCAACCAATGTTAACTGCGCCAGCTCTCCTACTAATAGAAAACATAAAGTAAACCATAGCACAAATTAGCATTACACATTTCCACCTCCAAATGTATTAATGTTGCGTTTAAATGACAGTGTGTTAAAGTCAGTCACTCGCCCGGTGAAGCGTGGTGTCCCGCCAATTTTCCTGCAGGTTTTCTTTCTACACCAACATCAGTGAGCTCAGCTCCTGCAGAAGGCAGCAAGTGCTGAGGTACCGCAGGACAAGCTGCTGTCACACACCCAGGACAGCCGAGGTCCCTCTGCCTTTTTCTCTCTGTGCTTCAGTACTTTTCATCTTTTGCCTCGAGCAGAGTTTCGAGAAACTTACAAAATCTTCTTTCTCCATGAGACTTACACCTCTCTTTCCAGGATGGTTGTAGTCAAAAATGATTCAAGGCTGAACGGCAGCACTGGAACAGCAGTCTGAAGGCACGCGTCTCTCTCCTGTCAGAGATACTCGGGTTGGAAGCAGTAGTGCAGACCTAGGGCAATGGCAGCAGGCAGAGGAGTGAGGGGGAAGGGGAATAGGAAAAAAACCTACATTGTTCTCTAGCCTCCCTTTGCAACCCTTGCGATGGGTACCATGGAACGAGACTTTCTGCAAGGGCAACCCACAGCTGCGCTCTGAAATATTTCGCTGTGAGTTTTGAAACAAGTGACGCAGGTTCCTGTGGAATAACATTAATCAAACACTCTTATTCACAGTTGAACTGCCTGAAAGGAAACAGCTGTAGAACTGCATCCCAAACATAACTGCAAATTGAGTTTTCGCATCTCAACAAAGACATGTCTTGCCCTGAGCGGGGTTGTTAAGCCATGCTCTCATGGGCTTTTGCTGCAGCCAGCAGTGCCGGCCCCCAGCTGTGGCACAGCAGCAGCAGCCAGTTGTTGGGACCCAGCACCAACAGCTTTCCCACAAATCAGTAGTCAAGATGTGGCTTTTCTATAGTCAAGACATGAATTTTCTGCAGAAGCCACTGTTACTTTCCACAGCATCTGCTACAGATTTGTGGAGTGGCATTTGATGTTGTCAAAAATTAGCTGATATTTTAACAGATATCATCAAGTAGGTGTTTTCAAAAAAACCATTGCTTCATACCCTTTTTTGTTCAGCTTTGTTACAACTCTACATAAGCATCCAACAAACAAACGGAAAAGTAAAAGTTGAAATAGTGTAATAGAGATAAAATTATAGGTTCACAGACACAATAGCACACCTGACATTTTCAACTTCCAGTTTAGCTAGAAGGGGGCCTTGTACAGAAAGGTGTTGACATAGACCTGAATTTTAGGGAAAACACACATGCGACTTTGAGAACACAGGCACAAATAGAGTAACACTAAAGAGATCCTCAACATTACAAAGAGTCCTGAAAAACTGAGGAAAGTACAGAACTTGCTTGATCATTAATATTTTTGTATTTAGTTATTTAAATGTACTCAGTTTTTAGAAAATAGGTTATGAGACTAGTAAGTCTTAAAATCCTTCTACCTGACTCTTGCATTGGAAAATAGTTGGCTGTTAACTTATACTTTGGTAAAATAACTTAAGTTTCTGAAAATAAAAATTTCTTCTTAGATTATCAGGAGGCAGTCACCTTAATACTCTACAGACATTCTCTACATTCACACTGGTGTGGCTGAACTGTAAGCCTGACCTCACGTATTTCTGTGCATGTACTTAACAATTAGAGCCAAATATGAAATCATATTTTTTTAGTACTCAGGGCTTTCATCAGTTCTTGGCAGATTTTCATTTTACAATATATCAAAATGGACAGACATTCAAATTAACAAAATTATTACACAAATAGAATAATTCTGGTTTTGTTTTGCGTGGGATTACGAGACGCAGCCTTTACACAATTGTGGGATGCACTGGCATGGCAAATATTCCAAAGTGTTCAAGCAAAAGATTTGTTCCACATCAGCTGTATTTACCATCTATGGACACGTCAGCAAGCAGCAAATGACTATACGGTTTTGCTATGGGTGAATAGATATAATAACCCTAAGCATTCTACATGGCTACCAATCAAGCCCAGAATTTGGGACACGTACATTGCATCTTCATGGCGTTTCTTTGCTCAGATTAGGCACTTTGATGTTCAGTGACATACTTTGTAGAGCAGAAATATTATTTGTAGTATAAATTTAAATTCAAGACTTTTCCAAGATGGTAGAAAATTAGAAGAGATTGGCAAAATGAAAACCAGGTTTCTCAAAATGGTTGTTCCAGCTGTACTTAGTGACTGAATAAATCTTTAATTTGGACAGAATTTCACTTCACGCTCTGCACAGTATCTATGTTATCTAGATAAGCAAGCCAATTTTTACTTTGCTTTTACATCATTTCATTTACTTCTCCAGATTTCCTTCAGAATGGTTTTGTTTATTCTTAGGCTTTTAGATATTTTGGCTGCAATGGAAGATGCACATGAGCTTTCTGGAAACATTTTGATAAGCGTACCTCTGGATATGCAGTAGAGGTAAATAACTGCCTTTGCTGTTTATGTCCCCTAAGGGACATCTTCTGCATTAAAATTAAATGAGTCATTCCATGCAGACTTGCACTGACATGTCAGGTATTAAGCTTACTGTGATAAAACCTCTGTATAACATTTTCCATATGTTGGTATCAATATATATGAATATATATTGAATATATTTCTGTATATTGATCTATGGATAATTTTTGTACATGGAATTGTTGTCCTATCTCCCATACCGTAATTCCATGGAAACGATTTGGTTGAGGCTTAAACAACCCATTTAGGATAGCTTCATCGGGTTGGCTATATCTTGAAGTTTTTGCTTATCTGCTTTTTCTTCAAAGTGTCTTTTCTGTTTGAGATTCAGGAGAATAGTCATAGTAATACCTTGTACAGGTCATAGTATTACCTTATACAAAGTGTTACCTTACAGCTTTCTCTCTGCTTTGTTTTTAGGAGTTAACCAACCTCTGTTTTCACCTGCTTCGTTTACACCATTAGAACTTATAAATAATATATATAATATTTTAATAAAGAGATTCCAATTATTTCTGGAAAGAAAAAAAGCTGGAGATTCAGCAGTATTTTCTGCAAGTCTTCCTTGGGACAATATTTATAATGTTATTTTAGCAATCAAACCACCAGCAGGAAAAATTTTATTCAGCTGCTTGCCAGGAAAATAATTTATCCTCGACAAATATCATGTGAGCACTAAATCCTAACCTACTCTTTTCCTCAGATTTTACATAAGCATTTAAAGTCAGTGGTAATGTATTTCATAAAAGCTATTTAGACATGGAAAAGGACATCAGGATTCCTACTGACATGCTTCATACTTCTTAGATTTGCATGCGTGTTAGTTATTCACGGCACGATTTCTCACAGAAGGGAGGGTGGGAAGGATATATGCAGAAACCGAATGTCAGTTCTGGTTTTGCTTTTACATTCAGGATGTTGAGGCAAGAGAGGACAATCGTCTTTTCCATTCCCCCACCTTGCCATTCCATATTCAGAGTGTTTGACAGCAGGCCAGGTGTCCCAGGGCACTGCTCATAATGCTTTACAGTACTTTAGGTTGGTGAGCCTTCAGCAGCTGGGGGTCCTGGTCACAGCAACAGGCACTGACTAACACAGACTTAAACTTTCCCTTTGCACTATGTTGATTGTGTTTGTAAAGAAAAAAAATATTATATTTTAATTAGACCCCATTTGGTTATAAAAGATAAAATATTGCTTAAATGAGCTGTGGCTCCCTAACGTTTGAGACGTTACCCTGCTGTGTAGAACACCTATCCCTCAAGGCAAGAGCTTCCCATACAGCTTATGGGAAGTTGCTGCTTTCATTACCATGTGACTACTTCGATTTAAATGGCAACATTTTTTTTTTTTTCATTTAATTCAGATCTTCCAGGTCTATTATGAAATGGTTTGCAGGAAATAATTTACCTAAATACGCTGGCACTTGCTCCCAGGCTAGGAAAGGCCTGGTGAATGGTGCTTTGAAGTCCGAATGCCCTTCCTCCGTCTTCAGGGTTTAGTGGGACCCTGGTTAGAATTAACAGCCAACCATTTCCGTTGAGTTGCAGCTGTTGGGAACAGATATATACAGGTATGTTATTCATTGTATACATAGTTCAGTTTCTGAGTCAAGGGCCTATTTTAACATTAATTTTAAAAATATGTGGGGAGTGTACCATCTCCGTTCAAATCCAAACTTGGTAATAACTGAACTGTCCTCTTTTTCGCTTTACATCTTTCTAATGGAATGAACCAACGCGCTGAACCATAGATCAAGTCCTAACCTGAAGACTTTCACCCTTTGGTCCTTTTGGCAGTGCCAGGGCTTTTTTGTTTTGTTATCAATAGTACCTGTGTTACTGCTCTTCCAAGACTTTCCATAGAACATAGTCTTAGAGCATTCTGTACCCTTTTATTAAATCTTACCTTAGGAATTTTTGATGCCTAGTATTGTTTCAGGGTTTTGCAGGTTACGAATGTGAGCCACACAACAATCCTGAATTTTTGGAGAGTGTCACTACTGAAGATGCAACTGTTGGAGCATTGAAATATACACACGTGGCAGTCCTTCTGGTAAGACAAGATGGTTCCTTTATGGCAAAACTTTTCACAGCTTAAGGATAACCAACAATAATATGTTATCTGCAAGATGTTAATCTACTTCCAGTATAATTATAATAATATTTTGTTAAAAATCTCTGAGGCTAAATTAGGTTTACTGCAGATTTAGAGGATACGTCTAAAAACCTGTATGAGATTTATATAGACAGCTGTAAACAAACTGTCAGAGCAGGCAGGTATCATACATAAAAGACCCACAGAATTATTTTTGAAGATTTCTCCTCTCCATGTTTGCAAGTGTTTAAAAGCCTCCCAGCTTCTGCTATCTTTCTCACAAAGAATGAAAAAGTTTGCATTTGAGATTTGAAATTCTTGACATTTTGTATGTGTTTTCTTCAAAACCCCAACTTTTTTATTAAAAAAATTGAAAAAATCTTCACCTTGCCATTTCAGTGTTCTACTGAAACACTGCGTGATATTTCGATATATTAAAACTTGATGACTAATTCAAGAATTAGGTCAGTCGTTATTAAAATAATTAAACTGAAGCAGATATTCAAGCTGACATTTCGCAGCTTGCATCCATAAGTGCTTGTGGATACAATTAACACTTTGCTGCTTGGCTCAGAACTGCTCAGACTGTAACATAATACTGTATTTTAGCCTCCTAAAGAACTCAGGGGAACTTCTTCACATCCTGAAAATAGGAAGTCCTTTGTTAAATTTCTGAAAGCTGAATCACAGTGCTCATCCTATCAGCTACATCCAGCATCATTAAATATGAAACCCAAAAGAAATATGTGCTGTGTTAAATAAAAATACTTTGTTACTTACCCGTGCAGCTTCCTTGATAGTGGCAATGATCACAAACCATGAAGCATACAGAGAAGATAATGTGGCTTTATGAATTCCTTATTCCTGCCTCATTTAAGCCTCTGTCTGATGGAATTGCCCCAGTGTGAATTTCTCCTTTCACTCCTTCCTTGATGCAGAAGACTACAGAGATGCAAATCAAGAACACAACTTTCAAGGGAACAGTTTTGTGCTGTGACTGTTTTCTTGAGAATGAAATTAGTTAGAATTCTAACTAATGGTTAGAATGCTGAGACATATACCTCTGAGAATGCCCCATCATTCTTAGTGGTAAAATGTGGATTGTAAAATTCAACTCTTTTTGTTCAACTATTTCAGCTGTGTTTTGCATTAACAGATTTATTAATCTTTGTTCTCAATTCATATTTTATCTTTCCAGAACATTCAGAGCTGGGATGCTACTTATAAGGAAATGAAAGGATCTAAGCTTTTGGACAGCCACTGTGTTCTAACCTTCACATTCAGATACACATGAATTCAGGATTCTTGCTGACCTAATCACTAATTGTTGTATTGCCTTGATAGTGAGATGAAGTGCTGCTGGGGAAAATGAAAGCCTCAAGTACAAAAATTGGCAGAAAGTATTCTGTACCTTTAGTTTACTGACACATTTTTCCTTTTTAAGCAGAAAGAAACAGTGAGGAGATAACAGCTATGTGGTTGCTGCAAAGAAATTGGCAGAAAAACTACTCCAGGCCCAGTACTACACAGACATTAAAGTGGAATTAGAAAAGCTGCCTGGGGGGGTGGGGGGTGAGGGTGGGGGTTTGATCAGCCTGGATTTAAAACTGTAAAACTCTACAGTCCAGGTAGTTGTAGGTGGTCCTTAACATTTCAATGTTTAAAGAGTTATAAATGTAATCACAGAGACTATGTTCCAATCTGAAAATAAAATAAATTTCAGCATACAATGGTGGCTTCTGAGAAATGAAATAATCAAATTAGGTTAAAATACATTTTGAAAACTTTCACAGTTTCTTGGCAACTCCTAAGCTATTCTTGCTTTACACTACTCATTTTAGCAGTTGGCCATCTATAAGAATGTATTTATGCAAAACAAATGTTTCTTCCTGCACTGTCCAATACTCAACTCTGTATTTCACTCTGCAGAGAAGTTAAAATACTGCCTGTATGATTGCATTTCCACCGAAGTGGCCCATATGGCCAGAGCAAACCCAAGAGCTGCTGCCCAGGAAGAATTCCTGTTCATCTCAATGAAAGTAGACTCTGCTACTCCTAAGCGCATCACTTTTTAGCTTATTTGCTCCCAACGATTTTAATGAGAATGCCCCCACACTAACGAACTGACAGCAGGCCAATCTAGCCGTCAAACTGTTAGCTGAGCTCTTGCAGCTCCATAATGAGATTTATAACATTTTATACCTTAGTCGCATGAGCAGAAATTACAGTAGTAGGGATACCAGACTTCACTGTCACACTAAGGTTATATTTTTCTCTTTTTATCTAACGTTCTACTCTCCATATGTATCTGGCTCAGAAGTAGTAGGACTAATGGAATGCTTAAATGTGATCACTCATGACAGACTATTTTCTTGTACTTTGGAAAAATTCAAATTGGCAGTGGGCACTAATGCCAACCTGTCCTCATTCAAAATTAAAGTTAGATCAGCAGACCCACCATGGCAGAGGTGAGAATTTTCGTTTCTTTATTCATTCCAACAGAAAGGCATACAAATCAAGCTGAGAGAAAGGCAGAAGTGAAATAATAAATAAAACTTTGGTTCCCTGCTTTTGTTTGGGCACTGAATAGTACAATTATACTGGTTGCACAAGCCAAGAGATACATCACCTGTATAGGTACCTTTATGAACAAGGAAAGCAGGAAAAAAAATAATAAATGTGATTAGTTGGAGAAGGGAAATGAGTCCAGAATCCCCGACGTTAAAAGGCTTTGAGTATGTGTGTGTGTCTGTATGTTGATACTATAAAGATCCTTAATAATTGCTTTGTAAAAGCTTGACCTTGTGACAAGAATTAGAGTCCCAAGGATCTCGTAATACCCCAAGGTTAATGGTCCTGACTTGTTTCTCACAATCTCGGCTATCTCCCCACCCTCATTAGGGGTGGATTTTACAAGCATTCTTTTAGGGGTACACGGCTCATTAAGCCCTTTTTTCATTAATCTGCTCCAAATTGGTCTTGATATGATCCCTGGTTTCCACTGCAATTGGCTTAGGAGCTGAATTATCCCTGACATTTGCTCCTTTTGGCAGGACCTTAGCGATAGGGTACCGTGGATCAAGTGGTTTATAGTGTTAAGACTCAGGCATTGCTCGGACTTAAAATGACAGAACTGCCTGATACCATTGTTTTCCTGAGATTTTTGTCATTTGAACTTAGCCTTAAACAATCATGATGTACAGAATTTAATCATTCTGATTATATCACTAACTGGACAGAAAACGTGTTTCTGCATATGAAAATTCCTGTTTCAGTTTGCTTACATTTAACAGTAAGTGATTTAATCTGGACTTTAGGAAAAAGACTTACTTATGTTTAGGTTTTATGTGAAATTACTCAATCTGGTTGAAGATTTTTCTTTTAAATCCTCTGTCTGAACTACTTTAAAATAATTAAAAATAAATCACAAGCTGAGGGTTGCTATTTTCCAAAGAGGTACTATAATTCCTTTGAATTGATTAGTTTGAAGGAAGCTTTAAGATAACAACAATCTTACAAGCTTATGCTTTTAAATTTTATTGCCTTCAGTACAGAAGGTAAGGTTTTTATATTTTCAGTGCCAGTAACTGAAAGTAATTCCTTGTTCCTTGTAATGAATGCTCCATTTGCTGTAATTAATAGCATAGCTTTGCTAAATAGCAGGGGGGTTATGTTTTCATTAACCCTTGTTCCTCCTAAGCAAACCACGGACCTAGTGAGAAGGGGTTTTCCCCCAGGTACCTGCATAAGTCAGGTGAGGTACTGATTTCTGACTTGCTCAGTATGAACATTCTTTTTGTTCCTTGCCTAAAGCTCAACTTTTCAATCTGTTTAATCAGCTGCTACAATCTCCCAGCCATAGATTCTGTTACTGGCAAGCACCTAATGGTATCGCTGCCTAACAGGCAAGAACAGATACTAAACTGGCTAGACACAGCTAATATTTCCAAGCGTTCTGCCCAGTGCTGCTTGGGAAGCAACTTCCTCCTCTTTGGCTTATTTTACAACAGTAAATGACTGCAGTGCCATTTTCAAAGTACTAAATAATTATAGGAAAGACATCCAATTAGGTGGGTTTTTTAAATAGAAAACTGCACCTTTTCAAGGGAATTCAAAGTACTATTGACAAACACATACATTTGTCAAATAAAGATGGGTTCAATATGCTAAGACTTCTATCAGAGTTCTCACTTCTGTAACAGGCTTTGTTGCAGTTGAAGAATAGGTGCAATTACAGCACCTACTAAACAGATTACTAGTGACAGATTTGATAACACCGCTCTCAACTGAATTATTTATTTGGTTCTGTAGGGATGTAGTCTTGCAGCTCACTCATCAGAAGGTGTAAATGGCCTGAATAATCCTTAAGACCATTTACAGAAGAAATTTACTGTGAATTTACATACACAATACCCCAAAAATGGAACGGTTAGTCAGTGTTGGCATACATAATTCAAGTGTTCACATTTTAGGAAAAATATTTTAACTTACACAGGTTCTGAATGCCTCACTTGGGAGAAGCCTGGAAAAGCTCCGTTTATTTATTAAGAAGAGGAAAAAAGTAAAAGGTAACCTAAGTACTGATAGCAGCCTAAGGAGAAAACCTGTATTAAATGAGAGCTTTCAGTGTGCAGAAGGCCACTGACAAAATTGAAATAATTGGTATCCAATTTGGAAATAAATGCAGTTTAAAAGAAAACAAAAATAAAAACCAACTACAATAACTATACAAGTAGCTAAAGATCTAGTGGATTTCCCATTGCCCTGAAACTTATACATCCAGTTTGCATACGTTTCTGAAACTACATTTTATTTGTGATGTATCAGCAAACTTTGTTAAGGATTTACTATGTCACAGACTGTGGGTAACGCGTGGAAGTTCAGACTGAGTTTTCACAATTTTAGTTCTTTAAACTTAGGAAATACGCGAAGCTTCAAAAATATTACCCACGCAGAAAACAGTAACAAGGCTTACTATCTACAGGGGTTTTGTTTTGCTACAAAGGAAGGAGGCTTATTCATTTGAAAGCACTTTGTCCTAATTACAAATGATGAAAGAGAGAAAAATAGCCTTCCCTGACTATGCAAATCATGTGTCTGGTAAGACTAACTGAAGAGTGACTTACCTTAAGATTACACTGTTATGCTACTTCCGTCAAGGAAGAAAATATTTGAAATTTCATAACTCCCTTTTAATTGTTTGCTTGTTTATATTTGTATTTATATGTCTTCATATAGCTTTCAACAAGCTATTTCCTTTAACGAAAGGCACAGTTCTTATTTTTTAGCCACAGAGAAGTAGCTAAAAAAGTATTTAATAATCAAGAATATAAGTTGTTGGAACAATTTTGTTGGAATAAAGAATTATTCCAATGGAACTTTAAATGGGTTAGTCAGCCTGGTGGTAGAACAATTTGAATGGCTTTTGATGAAGCAAGCAGGAGGCTAGACACTACAGAAAGCAAATCTCATTTTCAGAGTTGCTGCCTTGTTTTCAAAACTGCTGTTAGCAAGAAAGTTATTTAATTGATTCTGCAAAATATTTACATGTAGTTGGACACCTACATGATACATACGACTGACTTTTCGAATGACACATCTAAAAGGCCCACAAGTTACGCTGACTCAGGAGCTGGGTCTGTTCTTTTCCACAGGGTCCGTAGGCTTTATAAATCGTGTTGGTTCAACCAAAGATGTAGCAAGTGCCTGAGTGACTTGGTAGTTCTTGCTACGGACTTACATGTTTTGCTGACAAAGTCACTATGGCCGTCTGGCTGCTTTGGGCTGTGTAAGAAGCGTCATCTTCTTTCCTGACTTCTGTGCTGGTAGATACAATAAAAAACTTGCAGGCCATACATTCGCTACCTGAGAGGAAAGATATTTGTTTAATTTGAGTTTTCCAGAAGGCACCGAGGTAATTGTAGAAAAGCACCCTACTGAGGGACAGAGTGACAACCCATTCTGCAAGGAATGTGGAGCATAAGGAAGCATGTAAGCCACTGAAGCCAGATCTGAACACAAGGTACAGAACTAGTTAGCTGGCCACTGTCTGGTTTCAGGATAGGGACACATTTTTACCACAAGAAAAAGAGATCTTTTTGTTATCACCAATACAGTTACCTCTTGTATTTTTATTCTACTGTAAACATGTCCCACTGCAATATTTTCTGCATCAACAACTAAAAAAAAAAACCAAAACAAAAAAAACCCAACAAAACAAACATACACAACTAATTTGTGACTTTTAATTGTTTTTTTTTAAAAAATCAGTGCTTTATGCTTCCTTACTACCAGTGATTGTATGCTTATCCCCCCCCCGAAAAAAAAATCAATAAAGAGATTTGCAATTCAGGAGGTTGTTCCATTACAGAGCAAGGATTAAAAATAAAATATAAAAGCCATGAGGAATTTATGTCAGGTAGACACTTGGCGTTGGCAACCAATAAAGTTTATTAATACATCCACTAGAGAATAAAGAAAATAATTAAGATAGCAACATCACACACACACACACAAAAAGAACGTCCATCTCTTTTCATCACAGAGACTAAGTAGTTACAGATTAAGAGCTCAAAATGACAGTTTCTTTACATGTGGGAACAGTTGGATGAATTCAAGGGCAGCAAGTAGCCTCCACAAAATATTGTCAGCCAAGTATTTTTAATGACAGAATGTATGGACTACTACCAAAAGCCAGAAGACAAGAGGAAGAGGCAGATAATGGAGATGCACAGATAGCTAACCCAGAAGTTACAGAGTTTCTGGAAACGACAGATCAATGACATTTTTTTCAACTGAATGAATGTAATACCTCTATTACTTTACTTACTATTACTCTATAACTGAATGAATGAACCTCTAGAGTCTAAACCATTAGTAAGTCCAAACCACCTTTATGGAAGAAAAGCATCTCTGTCCAGTTCTTCTCAGAATTCCTTAACCATGAGTCCCTTCCAACTGCAAATTTTCTGTGATTCTCTGACTCTGTATCAACAAATCCCTGGCTTGAAAAAAACAGTTGAAATTACTTATTTTCAAGGCATTCCACAGAAGGTTACAAGGGAAATTAAAAATTGTAGGAAGGCAATGTAGTGCCTGAACAGATGGCTATAATAAGCAGGACTGAAAACAAATGCACGGCTTCAGAAGTGCAAGAGTAACAACGATAGAATTTCAGGTATGGAAGGACTAAGACATATACCAATAGACTGAACAGATTGGGATGATTCAGTTCCAATGCATTTATTAAGCAGCATTGGGAATATAAATTAATTTTTACGCTTACCTGGTAGGATCAGTCTCGGCAGTTCTTTTAACAGGTTTTTAATATAGTTACTGTAATTTTAAAAATATTTTAAGATTCGAATGATTCTGTTTCTTCCAGAATCACTGTCCTTGTGGATATAGTATACTGACTTTGCTACTAAAATATGATCCTAACATATTTTTGTGTTCTAGGCATAAGTATATATGTGGATATTACAGAGCAGCTGCTTATTTCTTCTCTAAGGTATTGGCTGATTCAATACCCAGCAGGACTTTGCCAAGCATCATCTTCACATGAATAAATTATTTTGCAATAGACAAGTATTCTGCAAAAGTAATATGCATGAATATAATCCTTACCTACCCATCAGTCCATGTGGGCAACCACACACTACTCTAATTACTGTTCCTCATGCAGAAGCAGTTCTCCTCCCATTTTTATCTTGTCTCTCAACAAACTTCAGCTATAAAGAATTTTTTGAGCGTAAACTACAACACAAACATGCAACACTGCCAGGCAAACCAGAAAGCTCTGGCCTGGTGAAAGACCAACTGATGTTTTTATTTTAAAAGTTTCAAGCCAAAGTTGCAGCCTTCTTCACCATGGTGATTTACTGCCATCCTGGCACCTATACAGCCAATTTCATGGCTCTAGCAAAAGCAACTGGACAAAACGTGGTGAGTATTGCTAACCTCCTGATAAACGTTTGGGTTTTATTTGTGAGTGCTAAAAGATTTTTCAGTTTCTTCCCCTGTGTCTTTGATATGGCACACAACTAGATTACTTGAAAGAATAGTTTCTAACATACACTTTAAAACAACTTGGTGCAACCCCTGGAAATTTGCAGTATGTTTACAATATTATTTGGTACAATGTCCGACAACATTGTCATATTTACCACACCCCAAACCTGATGCCTATAATACTTGAAAAAGAGCATGGCAAAAGGGCAAAGGTGCCTTCTGCAGAAAAAAACTTACAGAAAACTTACATCTGATGCTCAGCCTAGTTACTGCCTCTGCAGTCTCTGTCATTTTGCAGTTAGGTCTCTGATGAAAGCGCTTCACAACCGCATCATCAAGGCTGCACAATTACTGAAGTGCTGCTGTGCTGCTGAAAACCATCCTTATCCAAAAAGAAATTGAAATAATCACAAAACGAGGGTAAAACATTATCAGACGTACTGATTAACCCATACAGCTCATGAACCCAAGAACAGGCAGGTCAAAACGTGTTCATGGACCCAGACACTTTCTATCAGTTCTTGTCCCTGGTTTTTGACTACATGCCTGCTGCAAAATCCAAACCTCACCAATGACTAACCTAGTCTGTTAAAATAAGTAAATAAATCACGCTTCTCCAGTCTCATATATTTCCTTCATATTTTAAGAGAAATAATCTTTACCTCCATAACGCTTTGAGTCATGCTGTCCAAGCAGACCATTTCATTCTCAAGAAAGCTGACTTGCCAATATTCTGGGCACTCTCCTTCTTCAAAGAATACGACACTGCAATTATTCCCTCACTCTCCAGTATGATGAAAGAGCCACCTGCCTCCTGTAAGGCATTGGTTATATTTCCATTGACCTAGTGGGCACAGAGTCAAGTGCTTAGGATGCAATACCCTGCTCTGTATGACTGCAGGCAGGCACCTCAGGTAACGTGATGAAAACAGTTTCTAAACCACACAGTGGCATCAGTTCAAGGTGAGTCAAATCTCTTCAAACAATCCCTGTTATGGATTTGTAGTTATATATTTTCTGTTGGCAGATTTTCTCTGGAACACTGGTAAGTATTACAAGTATTCAATTATTATTTTTTTTCCCTGGATGAAAAATTTCAGTATTTCTCACTACAGCCTAATAGTGCTAGGTTTTCTGTGCATTTTATTCAAATAATCTTCCAAAAGAGATCATAATTTAATTGGGGGAAAAAAAAAAAAAAAGGGCAACGGTTTTCTAATATTAACTGGTAAATGCTATTTTCATAAACATCACTTTTCTGTCTCTTGAACGTTCAGTAAAGTGCAATCACTCACTTTGTCTTTAGCTGTATATTTTTATACAAAAGACACAGCACAGAGAGTACAATCCGATCGTGTAAATAGCAGCAATGCCAACAGGGACCCCTGGAGCTGCTTCCCCGGATCCTCCACGTGACACACTTCTATTTTCTAAATAATCTCAGTCTGTGTGATTCTGGTGCTTACAGACACAAACAACTTCTTTCAGTCTGAATACTTTCCTCCTTTTTTCAAATGTGTTCTCCTGCCAGATACAGCCCACATTCATCTCGCTGCTAGCCATCGAGAAAGGGCTCTGAAATGTCTTCTGAATGTCACACACGTGCTTTTTCTCTCCCAGTCCAAGCCTCCCTCCTATGGCTTGCTGGGCATGAATTAACAGCCAGTTGGACAGTTAAAACAGGTGAAACCTGTTTCTTCACTTAATTGTTTTAAATGACTAAGCCAGGACACCCAACTGGCCTTTATTACACAGCTCTAACATCGTAAGAACATTGAGAGAAATAGAAATTTCTTACCAGGAGAAACGCATGACTCACACAAGGATTCCGTCCCCGCTTTCTGGGGGTCGCGATGGCGAAGCAACCATTTTTCCAAAATGGAAGTTGGAGGCTCTTGCAAGGGGACTTATTGCCTGCTTAGAAAAAGGGGGAGAAATGCCCCAAATTTTTAGGCAAATTACCTGTTTCTAAAATTTCTAAATCTATGCCTCAGTAAATCCACCTCAGTCCTTCAGAAGTGTCACTACAATGAAATGGGTCATCTTGGGAAAGGAATTCCTGCCAAAGGAATCTCCTCTTGACATTTACCTGGCTTAGCAGGACTAACCGGCCAAGCGTGGCCAGCATCTTTACAGTGACGGTATTCAAAGCTCAGTAACATGTAACAGTTTTCAAACCACAACAGGTAAATGACTCTTCCATATGATAAATATGAAAACCTGCTTCAGCTGAGAGCTTTTCAGGTCTGGGGCTGCCTCCTCCTGCGTCAGGAGACAGTTGGGAGGGAGCGGGGAGGCTGGGTGCTGCCAGCTGGGGAAGGAGAGTGCCCAGGAAGCCCCCGGCTGTCCCTCGGGGTCCCCAGCGGTGGCCCCCAGTGGTTCACAGCTAAATGCTGCTCGCCAGGTCTGCTCCTCCGCAGCTGGAGGTTCCTCACGAGCGCATCTCTCGGCATACAGCCATCTGTAACTGGGCAGTCAGGGAACTCAGCCTTACAGCGTCCATCCCTGCTGCAGGAAAAGCTGACCACAGTAGGGGAAAGCGTGCTTATCTCAGACACTAGAATGAACTGGCAATTGCAAGTCTAGCCCAAAAGAAGAAGGGTTTTTTTGTGAGTATTTGTCGGAGTTTTCATTGTACCACTCTTCATCCAACAGTGAAAAGCAGCAGCCTGTGCAGGCACACTCAGATGTTTTTGGCAGTCAAGGTACTGTTAAGAGCAATTTGAAAATACCTTAAATATGACTTACCTGAAAACAAAGCTCAGCTCTTCCCAGTGGAAGGATTTTTTTCACAAGTAGAAGTCTCAAAATCTGGACAGCAGTTAAACAAATTCCAGCTCTGTAACAGTTTAATACTTACTTGTTTTCCGTAACTAGTATTTCAGTGAACATCTAGTCCCCGTGAATATCTGCTAATCTTTTTTTACTCATTTCAGGGTTTCACAAACAAATGAGTTTACTGGTCTATACTTTTGTCAGAATATCACCAGCAAAACTGTGGCTGATGCAAATTGTCACCACCAGTCCTTTGACAAGCTAAATATTGCATTTATTACCGATAACTTCTTGAGAGCCACAGAAACCCAGTACACTCCTTCAGTCTCAAAAGACTTCTTGCTCTCTTCCTAGCATCCCACTCCTGGTAGGCCAGCTCCAAAACACCGCAACACCTGGCTGCAGGGAAGCTGCTCACACCAAGTCCATGTTCACATCTGTTACAAAAAGCACAAGGTTTGCTGCCTTCAGGCCCGCTCTTTGCCTTCTGGGATGCAGTTTCAGTCTCCCCGACTACTCCTTGGAGTAGAAGCAATGCAAAGAGCTGCCAGAAGTCTTGAGTCCGAGGAAGACTTGTTGTGATCTCACTGCTTATATTAGCATTACTGACACTTAAGGACTAGCATGTTTGTGACAGTCCTTGGAACCGAGGTGGGACTGGCTGAGTTTGTGTGTTAGCACATCAAGGTGAGGCAACACATATAAAAGAGGGACAACCCTTTTGAATGTCAGTCTACTGCCCGAACTGTTAAGCTGTCCCTCCACCTCTGTCCCTCCACCTTTCTGTACCTACTTCGCACAATCAGTGCTTAAAACCTGGAAGGATCCTTAAGGCACAGGAGGTACACAGACTTACTGTGACACCAGAATCAGAAATCTTCTCATGCGCTCTTATGTTCCTGAAAACAAGCCAGAACACAAGCTGCTATTTTTGTTAAGATTGCACAGAGGGGAAAAAGTTTGACAGCTTTTTTTTTTTTTGCATTTCTTCATTGTAGAAGACTGTTTTGCAAACTATTTTCTTTTGAAATATTATTTTCTATCTTTTCTGGAAGACCCAGAGCACGAACTAAACTCTTACTGAAGAGGTATACAGCAGTAATGTTTTCTTCTATTTAGCATGCTTCACTAAATAATACTTCATCATTTGTTTGCTAGCAATTGAGAGGCGATTTTTCTTCCAGTCATCCATAGCATCTTTCAGGTAAAAAAAAACCCCAGGGTATAATCCAAGTTACTACTAAAAAATTTTTAGCAAAACAGAAGACGGCCATGTTTCTGAATTAATTTGTTTGTGTGCAGAAAGGGAAGAATGGTTTGCAAGCAACAGAATTCCAGCAATTCAGCGTGGAAAACAGACTGATATGACTTAAGTGTCTCTGAAATGTCTGACTCTGTCTTCTCTCTTGAAAGCAGGGAGATTATGTATCTTCCTGCCACCAGTTACCTGAGTTTCCTAGGGGGCCTGTCACTGCCCTGAGGACCCCAGCAGGGACAGAGATGCTGTATGGGGAGGGGGCCAGGGACACAAACAGCATAAACCCTCTCCTGAAGGAGTGTTTGCAGAACGGACTCTGAAGAAGGAGTCCTCCACCTCCAGTTACCATCCTCTCTTCTCACATTGCACATTCTAAGTGGGGAACCAAAAAAAGCCCCATCAATGCCTAAATATACAATTGCTTGCGGAAATTTTATCATAATTTTCCTTTTTTCCCTTTTTCTTTTTTTTTTTTTTTTCTTTTTTTTTTTTTTTTTCAGATGTAGATTTACTGGAGAAGGGTATTTGGATACACAAGGCATCTAAGTGATGCTCACGGGATGTGGCAGAATTATGTGGTTCCTATTCCAACCATGCATCTCAAACTGCACTTCCTGAAGAAATTCTCAGAAGTCAGCAACACTATAGCACAGACACAGTATTAAATAAAAAAAAGGTTCCCACTTCCCACACACTGACTTTTATAGCACACTGATAAAGGCTTAATGTACTTAATGAACTCAGTATGTATTTCATTAAAGACTGAGGTGGATTTACATTAAGCATTCCATTTTCATTAATATAGTATACTTTTGATCTGGTGAGACAGCTGCCCAGACAGAATGATGGGGCTTATATGTGAGCCTGGGACTTCCAAGGACCATTACACCCTCCAGATGCTGTAGGATTCTCTGAAACAAGGTGGAAAAAATACAAGGGAATAGAGAACGAGAATAGAGCTGTTAACTTAGCAACAGTGAAGTAATAAAGGGACAGAGTTACTAGCAGTCGGAGCTGCTACCTGAAATAGAAAAATAGATCTATGCATTTGCACAAACACAAATGTGAAATAAAGTATTAAAAAAAGCAGTAGGATCAGCCCTTTCTGTTCATTTACATCCTGTACTCCCCTTTTACACTTTTAGGAGACCTGAGAATAAGGTACGAGATAGAAATGACACACACAAATAATACGTGGCATTTTTAATGTTCTGTTATAAACAAACCAAGTGTATGGCACAATGTTTGCTTAATAGATGATATAAAACATTTATTAGGAAGTAAAGTGCTCAGTTTTACAGATCAATACATTCTTGATCACTGTAGAAGACTTGCATAATTAAAAGCTTCCTAATAAGACCAAACACTGTATATTACTATGGAAAAATCTTACCTTTGTAATAAGTGACAAATGATATTATAATCTAAAGTTGGAAAATGAAATAATAAAATGTTTGTAACATTCGTTAAGTGGCCATGCACCTATTGCAAGGCTCACTGTCAACATACACGGGTACCCCATGAAAACTCACTGCACTTCAAGATGAAGTTTGTTATTAAGTAACGACACGTTACAGAAATATACCTCAACAAATAGAGCTACGAATGCAAGTATTTTTGTAACAAACATATACTACAAATAAAAGATAAACTGCCTGCTTGAATTTACATTTTGAAAGATAATTTTTTTACAGGAAACCTATTTAAAACCAGACTGATAGGTCTGGTTTCTTTCTTTCTTTCCCTCAGGAAGGCCCTGCCTCGCCAACTAGATCGCTTCTGCACACTCCCCAGGTCCCTGCTGCCATAACCCTCAGCACGCCACATGCTTTACAGGCCACAGACACAACCCTCAACACAAAGTGTTCTTAGCAAGGTTCCAGCTGATTGCTGGACAACACAAGTTGGGCCATTTGGCCAAAGTAATTGATTTTAAGTACATGATTATTTAAATACTATCTTAGCATTTAGGTAACACTTGTTCCTACAAACCCAACATCAATTACATGTTACACACATGTAATTAGTTAGCATACATCGAAGTTCAAGCCGAAAATCACGTCACATAGCAACACACTACACATTTTGGATATACATAGCCTTGTTTTCATATTCATATTTAAACTACTTTGGATTTATTTTCTATTTTCCTTGCATATCAGCTGGCCATGTGTATAGTATTGGGTTTTTGCTTTGTTTGTTTAGTCAGAAATGCCAGTCCAACATGGAAAACCTTCCTGAGGAAGGTTTCTAACATCCAAAAACTTTCAATCAAGGCAAGACAGAGCTTAGTCTGAGTGTCTCATTTCACACAAATGCCCTAACCACTGTGCTGTGCGCCGTTTTGGGAAGTTGACGGGGTCTTTTCTGAAAGATTATGAATTTCTTCTTAGTGTAGGACAAAATAACCAACAAAGAAAAAATACTTCACAAGAATCACAGCCTGTTTCCTTAAGTCGTTCTGTTCTCCAGCCAAACCTACTAAGAACTTCCAACCTTCACACTGAGCTTCCTCCTTCTCCACCTTTATGTTAATTAAGTTTCTGTGCGTACGGTTTCTTGTAAACCTAAAAATATGGAAAGGCATGAAGTCTGTATAGTTTTAGCAAGTTCTCTAGTTAAAGGGAAGGCATTCTGAGTCACTGTACACCCAGACAATGCAATATTAACAACATATACAAGATGTAAGCTTTGCCCAAGCAGTACTACCACAAGAATGAGATGCTAACCCCTGGCAACAACTGTTTTTTGAAACGAAAAGCACCAACATAACATATACGTGCTACTTCGTTAAATAGGCGTTTTTTCCTCTATACACTCTACTAATAGCTAAGATGTGATTATGTACCTTTCCATTTTCCTTTACATCAACTCCAAGTCTTTTAATCCAAGGCAACTGCCATCTTCAGGAAAACAAGCACAATTGACAACCTCCCTCCTAAACTGGCATTCCACATATGGAAACACGTTGCTAGGCAAAACTACAAACACTATGCCTCTACGTGTTGTATAGGAAACTAATGCAATTTCAGTGTTGCATCTCTTTTCAAAACCAAAGCTTCTATGACACAGAAAGCAGAGAAAATTAAATACTAAAAATCAGTGATTATACTACAAACACCTTTCCAAAGCAATCACGCGTTGCCCCTCAGCAGAAAAGCCTATGTAGAAAAATACCCAATAATTTTACAAGTAGTTCTGTTAAATGTAAATACAGGCTACATATTCAAGATGTAATTAGAACTTGATAGAGCATGAGATCAGATTTTCCCAACTGTCAGCAACTTCTCTGCCCCCCTCTCTGTCACACTCAAGGATAAGTTAACGTTTTTCAATGTTGTGTGCTTTTAAATAATATATTTTCTGCAAAGTAACCATACTTAATTAAGAACCTGTGGAATGTTTATCACAGTAACACTTAGATAATGACAACATAACACTAAAAAATGGTCACTTTGCAACAAAGCTGAAAATCATTATGTTAGTTGGGTGCGAAGAGGCAGTTCTCAAATATTACTTTTGAAATGCTACTGGAATGCAAAAACATGCAATGTGTACAGTTTCTATTATGGAATAATGTGTTTTACAGTTGTACAAACTAAGTGCACTTTCTTCTGCTTAAAGAAACAGTATTTCTCAAAGACAAGAAAAAAATGAACATTTTAAGTTAATTAAAATATCTTAGTACACCAAGAGTAACTCAGAATAAGGAAAAACTCTTAAAAAAAAGTGCTTGCTGTTTTATCTCTTTGAAAAGCGTCCGCTGTTAAAATGAACGAGACAATAACCTGATGCCATCTTCCTTTAAAAACTGCTTTCAAAAGCATTTAAAAATCCTATTTTCCAATAGAAGGCAGAAAACTCACAGCCTTTCATTTGAGTGCTTTAGTAACAGCACATTATTTTGTCTGAAGCTTGCTGCCATCATGAAAGTGTTCATAACAATACATTTATGGAACCAAGATTCCTTGCAGGTAGATTCTGTCACACCTAGTGTCCATCCTGTCTCCTGCATTTTCATTTCCAAGGCTGACAGTCTCACTGCTGGTAACACATAACTGAATTTTTACATTTGTTATTGATTGTCCAAGAATACCTCTGTTCTGCTTCACTAATGTGATGAGATGTGAAAAGCTATCTTCAATTAACGGTTGGTCTCAATGATCTTAAAAGGTCTTTTCCAACCTAAACGATTCTATGGCTTACATAGGTCTGAAAATGCCTAATGAAAAGAATATTTACTTCATTACAGTGAAAATGGCCTGTAGTGGTCTGATCAGGATGATCACCTCAGGTTGGGCAACAGTGGAGTAGTGTATTTGCTGGCTTAATACTGACCTGATATGTTTAGAACCACCTGCAAAGTTAATTCTACACATGGACGTTACTCCCTCCATTTCCTCCTCCCCCATCAATACCATCTGACTGGGAGGAAGATGGCCGAGAGTTCCTCGAACGAGGCTGGCCATTCAGTCCGAGGGGTGTTCCCAATCGATGGCTCATTTGGGATGCTGTATCATCTGATTCCCATCGCTCCAACTCCTCTCGCACAAGTCGCTCCATTTGTTCCCTGTGGATTTCATTGTCACGACCCAGTCTTTCATCCTAAACAGATTAAAAGACACAAGCTGGAAGTGCAGCTTCTGAACTGCAGTCAAAGCAAAACCCTATACAAATGAGGGAAATTCTTATACCACTCAAGTATTTCGATAGGCTAGTGGAGAAACACAGCTACTGCATTAAAATCTTCTCCTTTCAGTGATCCACCACCAGGTTGTCACCTTCTCTTAGGAAAGCACAATTTGTAATACAGTTTCTAACATTAAATCCATCTCCAGAAACGTAGAACACAACGAGGAGAGCACACCCACAAGAAAGCCCCGTCTCAAGACTCAAGCAGAATTACTGGCTCGAACAACAGTAATAGCCAGGAACACCGAATCCGTGACAGGGCAGCTGCAAGTCTGACCTGTATAACCCACCAAGACAGTCCATCTCGCCCACCCCTCAACAGCCCTATTCTGGCTGGTCTTGCCACATCATGAAGCCAACTGGTTTTAGCATCCACAGACATAACGTTTGTCCCACTAGCCACTTCCAAAGGGCCCTCAAGAAAGAGAGGGTGGGAGAGCAGGCAATAGAAGCCAGATAACCCTGGTGACAGAAGTGACCTGCTTCCACCTGCCACACAATCCCAGAAGGAACATGGGAGAAGACAAGGGTGCGTGGCCTGCTGGGCTGGATTTCCCAGACTCTTAACAGCCTAGTCCATAAAATCTTTGTATTAATCCCAACAGACACCAAGGAACGAACAAGCTGCTTCAGCAACTACTGACCACCGCTGCTGTCCAGTTCAGTGGTTTAAATGGTGCTCTGTTCCCTCAGTGTGACACAGGCCTGCTATAAGATGAGCTGTCATATCTGGAACTTGCATCACATCCCTAACGTTTCACGGTTTAAATCTCCTGTTTTCCTAATGCAAAACTGAAAGAACTTGGCCAATGCCAACACACCCACCTCATCTTTACCATCGCTCCCTCAACTCCCAAGCCAAGCAGCAGGAAAAAGTGCTAACAGTAAGCCAGCCATGCAGGTTGTGATCAGGCAGGAGACCGGGAGTTTCTTACCTCTGTCACTCCATCTAACAGTCTTCCCAACACATCTCTCCTTTTTAGTTTGGCTCTCTCCATCGCCTCCAGCTTCACAATGACCGCATCAATCTTGGAGACAATACTGCCGATAGAATGCTCCATGCGATCAACCCGCCTCATGAGTCTGAGGGCAACAAGCGTGAGCTTCAGTGACTCTCACATTTCCGAGTCACTATCATTCTCCCACGTCAACACACACAGCAGGTAAGGCTGAGACAGCATTTTAATTCAAGCATGCATCTGACCTTCCACAACCGAATCCTACTGTCTAGGAAGGGAGAAGGTACACAAGAGTGAGAAGGTAACACAGGGTAAAGCAGATGGAGGGGAAGCACATATTCCACTGTTTTCTCTGCTTTTAGGGCATCCTCATCAAAATTTGTTGGTTCTGGTTACACAAATTCTTCATTCAGCAAGCGTTGCTATAATTAATATGGAGATCTATCATTTTAGACAGAATACATAGTCACAAATAACTTAATCTTATTAAAAATAATAGCTGAAGAAACTAAAATAACCTCAAGGTTTTACTACTAAAAAAACCCAGAAAAGTGTCCTGGCATTATTGTAGCGTAACCATTTTATCTGTCTTTTCTATGACCGGGATTTAAGGACACAGGTTTTTTTGTTGAAGGTTTTGGTTTTTTGTTTGTTTTGGTTTGGGTTTGGTTTTCTAACTGGTTCCCATGAGCCTCTATACAGTATTTCCAGTTCAGATAGCTACTAAAAAGGAGTGACTTAAGCACCTTAAAAACATAACATTTACTTTTATGAATAATTTTATTAATATTCAGAGTTCTAGGAAAGACTACTATGTAACTGAAAGAAGAAAAAAACACACAAGAAAAAAAAATCAACAAAAAAAATCCCACCATGCAGGTTTGTTCCCCTCAGAAGGATAAACTTACACTTGGAACTCTTCATAGGAAACCCCACTTGAGCTGCTGCCCCTCCTCCTGGAGCTGTGTCCACTGTCTTCATCCTCATCCTCCTCTGAGTCATCCAGGCTCCGGGGGAAGCTGCGGCTGCTCAGAGGACGTGGCAGAGAACTCCTATCCATGTCCAGGTCCTCCTTTGTGAAAACAGAAGCCACAGACAGAGAAGAAGATATAAAGAATTTCACCTGCACACAGGGGATGTAGGTGTCACGGTCAAAGACCTCCTGCTCTCCCCCTTGCCTTTTTACAGTTCTGCTCAGACAGCCAGGGATGGGAGCAAATATGAAAGGAAATAAAAGGAGTCTTCTGGGGCAGCAAACCAGCAGGGGAAGAAAACTGGCAGATGGCACTGATGGCACACCACTCCCAATGCTGAGCTCACCCTCTCTTTCTCCAGGTCATCTCTCATCTGCTGATGTTCATGTTCTGTCAATTCCTGGTCCCCATCCTGGTCATACTTGGTAAATATTGCTTCAATCTCTGCATCTGTGTGCCCCTTCCTGAAAAAAGTAGTAGCAAAACCAGTTCCTTTACTTCATGTTTTTCAGATGCTGAACAAACTTCAATTGCTAGAACAACACTCCGAATAGACTTTCATTCCCAAGCCAAAGGCATGACTGATCCCAATGCTGCCTACAAATTTGCAACACTGATGACAACAAAAAGCTCAACCTTCACTTTTCATTAGTTAATAGCACAAATCTCCCCTGGACTGCATTCTGCTCCTTCACAACCATCTGTTTTAGACCTTGATTCGTTCCCTTTCCTTGAACTCCCACCTGTTCACAAACTCCTGCAGTGGCTCTGACGGAAACATTACCATTTCCTCAAAGGCCTTCGATCTCTGCTTCCTCATACCCTTTCTCCCCCACAACACAGCAACTCAAGGAGGTTGAGCACCAGAGTACTCTGGTGTGGGGTTCACCCCACTGCAGCAACACCAGCCACAGGGCAGACTCCAGTGGCCAGAGCTCAGCAGGGCTCCTTAGTTAAGGCTTCTCTTCCACTGCAAACCGACCACTCTCTTCCCACTCCTCTCTTCTTCTGCAGTTCCATCCCACAGTTTCAAGTTTTCCTTTGTGCAATGCCTGCAGACCCATATGCCAAGATCATTTACCTTCACACATCTGTTTGTTTACATAAACCTCCCACCAGACAGAGGAAAAGCACACGCTTCCTCACCCACTAACCAAAAGAGCAGCACTGCTGTCTTGTCTTTATTCATATCAGCTACTCTCGCTATATCACAGAAAGGACAGAAAGAGAAACTTCCATTAAAGACTTAACATCAAATGTCTCTGGGGATATTACTCAAGGTAAGAAGTAACAGCTTCCTTACCCTTTTAGATCTTGCCGGAGTTCATCAAAATTTAGTTTTCCTCCACCTTGTCTCAGACTTTCTGAAATGTCATCAACAGTAGTTTTCTTCAATTTAAGTTTGATCATGGCTTTGTTGTAGCCCTAAAAGAACAAGTGAAATTTCGTGTTTTACTTGTTATGAAATGTTAATACTTGATTTCTAGTAAATTTTCTGATTACACAAATCAGCTAGTGTACACTGTCATTCAGTGTGTTCCAAGAATTTGCCTTTTCCCCCAGTTTATCTGCCTTTTATTTCAGTGTTTAAGTGGACAACATACAAATACTTTTGCAGTTAGAGGTAAGGTTTTCATGATTCAATTTGCACTGCAGGTCAATAGGAATGGAGTATTTTGTCCCAGTAAGAGAACTTGGGCAGTTACTGACAGTTAAGTGACAGTTTTAAATACTGCTGACAAAATGGGTACAGCTTTCTACGGTCATTTTGCTTATCTCTTATTCTTCAGTTGTAGGAATGACCTTTTTTTAAAAAAAACAGTCCTCATCCCAACAAAGCACTTTTCATTTTTCTCTGCTCTGTTTTAATAACCAGTTTCAAGTTTTAAACTCTGAGTTACTGGTCATGCTGAGTATGCGTTTAGACATTTCTGACCACGGTACAGCACTGCATCCATGCCACAGCATGTGCACGAACACATGTTTTTCCCTAAACTGGGATTTGGGTCAAACTCTTAACTTTGTATTTAACAACCTTACTAGGCAGCTGCCCCTAGGAGCTCTCATCACATTATCCAAGACTTGCCTCATCTTGTTGCCTGAAAGGAGGTAATTCTGAATTCTGTCACCAAACCAAAGAGCAGTTTAGCTTCATCAGTTCAAATATTTCTGTATGTGCCTAGACAGTCAAATCCTATGTTGCATGCACTAGGCTAACGATTCAATGCAGAGTCTCAGATGAGTAAAATACATTGTGACGGAAAGTATTCATTCGTTTAATTTAACTCAGCTCAGATTCATTTAACTAAGAGATGTGTATTTTTGTTAGCTGCTGCCAGTTTTATTTTGTACTGTTTATATAGCATTTTATGGAGTAAGTTCAGATGCGAGGAATGAGATGTCAAACAAAAAGTTACTTTTACCTTTCTGATAAGGTCAGACAGTTCCATCTCTGCCTTCTGTTGAGCCATATCCGATTTGACTTCGGAGTATGTATCATTGATAATAGCCAAAAACATGTTCTGTTCATGAGAAAAATGAAAAAGCCCACTTTGAAACTTCAACAAGTCTGAGCCCTACTACCCCATGACCTCCATGTCCAGGCCTATACATTAATTTTTTAAAAAAGGCCAGGAGAAGATGGTGGGCTGTTTATAAAGCACTAACATCAACAGCTTAAGATATCAAAATATGATGCACTGCAGTATACAATTTTTAATCGACTACTTATTACTAACAATAACTGAAGAACTACTTTCCAGAGAGGTTTCACGCTTACATGCAGTAGCGGCAATAAACCATGCCTGTTTAACATTACACATGTAAGTTTGGCCTCCTACCTGCAAGGCCAAACTTACACAGATAACAGTGTGAATTACAGGCAACACAGCTGGCAACAAAAATGCCTGAGGAATCAAGTTAACTATTCATCCCATAACCAGCACAAACACATGATTCGTACCTCTACTAGAGCTCTACTTGCATTTCAGACTAAAGATAAACCCAAAAAAGCTTAAAATCAGACACTTGACATGTATGCCACCAACTCTTTTCAGAATTTGGTCACTTGTTCAGACAAAAGAGAAAAAATTGGTCTCACTAACCCTGTACTAATCATGTAATTTACTTGAGACACACTATCATCACTGAAAGGGTCCTGCTAAACAGGGAGTAAACATGACTGAATTGCAAGCTGGACATTCAAATTCAAAAAGAATTACTCAATTTACTGGCACGTTCAATGCGCCACTCTCATACAGAAAGGCAGTGTTAACCTGTTTCCTCATGGACTTAAAAATGGACTTAATACTTCAGGAGAACAATCTTGCAATGCTGCATCTTTATGCATTCTTGCCCAACACCAGAGAAGTAAGAGGTCACTTGGCTACTATTTTGTTTTCAACTGTCCAACATTAAGAGTTGGTGCTTTCCGCCCATCTTTCCTAACTTAGTTGCCAGGTCTCAGACTGTTCTCAAGGAGCTTACAGCCAAATGACAGGATGTGCAGATATTAATAAGCACAGAAATTATAGCGAGTGTTTTGGATAACCTGCTGTGTCTTCACACCCCAGTGCTTTTCTGCTATGCCTCAGAAAAAAAATATTTCTTTCCCTTGCTATACACTAGCCTCTGCTCCTACAGATTTTGTGAGGTGCTTCAAAGCAAGTATGAAACCTGCTTCACATGCTTCTTTGGCCACAGTGACTCCTGTGTTATCTTCAGATGGAAGAATTAAATTTCTCCACTTCCTTACTAGTGAATAACCAAGATGAAGTCTTCTCCCACAAATTTTATCTGAATGCCATTTCTCCTCATGTCAAAGAATAATAAAAAGCTTCATTAAGTACAAGGGTCATTAAATAATTCAAAAAGTTATGATGATACAGGACTGATGCACAATTTTAAGGTTAGTAACATCCTGCTTTAATGCTTGCCACCTTATCAAGTCACCAAAAGACACACAATTTGGGGAATAATCTGAGCATTTCTTGCTCGTGTAACAGCTTTGGTCTGGTGGTATCATCAAAACCAAAATTACTACATATTAATGTTAGCACCAAACTAACTGAAAACTACATCCAGGTAGAAGGTACTAGAGGTCTTCACTTATACTGACATAAAAAAACCTAATTTACTTGGTTTCCTAGGTTTCTAAGAGACAGGTCTCCTCCCTCTACGTTGCTTTATAAATTATTAGTAAGACTATAATATGAATTCAATACTAGTATTAACAGAGAGCATACAAAAGATGAGTACTTGCTCACAATACACTCCCTGTTTGAATTTATTTGTCAGACAATCACATCTACATCCTGCCTCTCAGAGAAGTTAAGCTTCTTATCATACTGTTTGTCAAAAAGTGTACAGGTAATTTGCACTGGGAAGGTGAGAAAGACAGGGCTCAACTGTGCCCTGGTGAAGGAAAAGAGGATAGAAAAGAGGCCTTTGCAGACAAACCTGCATACCTGAAAGCTGCTGTACTGCTGATGAATTAGGCTCTTCTAGCAGACAAGCCATGTGTTGCATGCATGAATTAGGTTGAGGTAAACACAGCCAGCCACACATTAGAGCACTTTATAAACTAAGAGGCTGCATGGAACATTACAGCTACTTTTCACCAAAAGATATGGGCTTGCTGTGGATGCCAACCAGGCAGTAATCAGATTTTAAGAGACAAAAAATGCTTTACAATAATAATAAAAAAATAAAATAAAATAAACCACAATGTGGAGCGCTATATGGGAATGACAACAAACATACAATGCAAATTTATATGAAAAAAAAATAATTGCAGTGACAACACATGCAACATTCAGGCCCCCACATGGGCTGCACACTCACCATTAGCAAAAAAAGCCCCAAGTAGTACTAAGAACCCAAAAGATACAAAAACTGCCACCTACCCACCCCGCATAAACAAAGGCGTACATACCAAAAGAATGAAGAACATAAAGAACACAAATGTAGTGAAATAAATTGGTCCCAAAATTCGATTAGCTTCTTCAACCTCTGTGAAGTTGAAGTCTCCCAAAATGATGCGGAACTGAGTAAATCTTAAAAAACAAAACACATCCAGGAGTTGAAAAAAAAACACACTTCTGGAGCTGTACAAGAATTCTCAAACTATTTTACCCTAGCAGGCTGATTGATGGGCAGCAGAGAGGTCTGCACTACTGTAATACTTTATCAGGCACTGCAATAGGCAATTCCTCAAGCCCATCTCTAGGAATAACCAAATTCACAGTCAGATGCCACGTGCACAGAACAAAGCCATAGGATGGTTACTTCTGACTTTCAGTTACAACTGATAATGGGGGGCAACAGGAAGAAGCAGAGCAAACCAGTGATTACCATTGTGAAGCTTTAAGACACACTCCTGTCCCTCTCCTCCGGCACTCTTCCAGTGCCAAGGCTGGAAGAGGCTCGGCACTGTACGGCACCATCAGCATATTTCAAGTTCCTCTGCTTCTCTATAAAAATCTTTTTGCAACACTGCCCCAGTGTAAGGGGGCAGGGGGAAACTGGTAACTGAACTACCCGGTAATTACCTCAGTCAGAATCAGGTTATGTTGTACCAAATTAATAAAGGAAAAAACTGATTACCAACCCAGTATTAAGTCCTCTCTCTCTCTCCTGGATTCTAGCAGATACTTAAAATTTACTAGTTGGCTGTCTAATATGGACTCTGTGAGTCAACCAACTACACATACGATCGGGAACACAGCATTATCACGCATACAGCACTGCAGTAAGCATTACAAACATACGTAAGCATATGATCATTCAACTGCTAAAGACAGTTATTGCTTTGTCTAGGAATGTGACCAACTGTTATAAAAACCATGTCAACCAGAAACTGCCATTTTTAGCTCACTGATCTAACAATGGCATATCCTTAATCTCACAGCAATGACAGTTTGTGTACTAAAAACGTTACAAAAAAAATGTATTTGCTACTGAGCTCCATCAACAGTGATATATCTACATCTGTTTAGATGGATGTCATAGAATTTTTTGGTCTCTGACGAGGCAACCAAATCCATTTACCAATATACTGAGAAATTCTTTGCATTTTTTTTCTTGTACTTACATGCAGTCCTGGAAAGTGCTGAAGTCATCAATTTGAGTGCCAAAGACAAGATAGGCTAACTGAGCATAAGCTAAGAAAATTATAAAAAACATAATAGCAAAGCCAATGACATCTTTGACGCAGCGAGACATGGTAGTGGATAACTGACTCATTGTTCTGTTGAAGTTAACAAATTTGAAAAGCTGTTAAAACAAAACACACAAAAAAATCCACAACTGTAAAGACAAGGAAGACAAAAATTTCTTAACACAATTGCTCTCCAGCCTTTTACACATGAGATGTCTTACTGTATTTGACTGGAGACAAAGTCAGTTAATTTACATTTAAAAATACATCACTTCCTAAAAATGCTGAGGATTGCAAAATGCAAAATTCTGTCGGAGCACCAACTTCTTGTTTGGGTGTAGTGTTTTGTTTGCCCGTTTGTTTTCCCCTCCTCTATCTGGCATCCTGGCTTCAGAGCAATGTTACCGAAATGCTTCCAAAAGCCTACTTATTTATCTTCATCTTCAACGAAGATGTCAGCTATGAAGTAGTAAAATATGGAAGAAGTCACAGTTGACTGCTCTGAGCAGGTGATTGGACTACAGGCCTCCTGACGTACCCTCCAACCTACATCATTCTGTTACTCTGCAGTTTACTGTATTTCTTATAAGCCACTTTATTTCTTAAATTTAGATCAGTTTTGTCTTATAAAAAAGTAAGAGATTAGCCAAGTTCCTTGATAAACCTAAGTATCACTTTTGGAGTACTAGAGTAGAAATTCACTTATCATTGGTCTTACATTTTCCCCCGACAGATTAATAACTAAGTGCTCCTCTGCAGCTTTATACATACAGAGGACAGGAAAATTAGTATGGACATGAAAAGAAGTATCACTAGAAAGGAGGCAGTAAAACAGAGAAATTAGGTTTAACTAAATTTATATATCTATTTTCATATATCAATCAAATATCAAATATATTTTCAAATTAATTGGACTAGCTTTACCAATCCTTCCAATGATTCAGAAGTTTTGAATAGATAAAATGGGCACAGTTAAACCAGGCTAGGAAAAAGCAGTACTCAGTAAGAATTATTGACTTATCAACTCAGGAATAAAAACATTTCTTTACTCGTCTGCTGTGACAAAGCACTAGCACTGACTACCTCTACTAGACTTAAACAAGGGCTGACCAAACCTGTGGCAAATTACAACCTTGCTTTTAATCTGCAAGAAGTTACTCCTGTGCTTTGACTTTCTGGCATAACCAATTTTAGGAGAAACAACTAAACCTCAAATAATATATCAGCTGAAACTCACAATGCTGCTTACATTCTAATGTTAGAATAAGTGTGTCTTGGAGTTACCTTAATCCAGACAAAAAACACAGTGACTGCAGCAATGTTGTTGAACTGCATTTGCCAATAGGCCAAAGGTTCAAAATTGGGGAATGAGTTCTGATCTTCCAGTAGCTTCTTCAGGAGTGTATCAACGGTTGATGTCCTATAGATGCTAATTCCTATAGCTACAACAGAAAGCTGAGGACAAAAAAAACATACACATTCATGAAAGATGATTAGGGTTTTAAAATAACTTGGTTTAGCCACATACATCGTAAAGTTAAGATACGAGGAACCTTATGGTAGCGCTACAAATAGCATGATGTGAGCTTTAAGTAAAAGCAAATACATTGTTTTCAAGGTGTCCTAACTACAAAGCTAGTTTCAAACAGGTAAGTAACAGCTACGGATTGCACAGAGCCTAGGGAAAAAAAAAAAAAAAAAAATCACTGGAGCAAACTTCTCACAGTCCTTCAGGGTCAACCCTGCTGGTGACTGACCACATTAGTGTTTAGGGCCAGGCAGTTGTGAGGACTAGAGGGGGCTGGGTTTCACCACCTTTCAGTCAGGAGTAATGTAATGGTCCAGTGGTTGCTATTTGAAATAGGATCCAAACTAGAACTTCTGGACACATCAGGAAATGCATTTCACAACAGAACCATTACAGTCCTAGACTACAGACAAATAGCCTGGGAGTAAGAAGATTTAGAAATATTTTCCTTACCACAGCTGAAGAACAGCGTGATGGTGAAGCCTAGCAGGCTCAGAAAAATGAAGCTGTCACAGAGAAAGAAATATAAGGAAAGAAGACAGCAACTCAAAAGAGTAAAGATGAAAGAGTAAAGAGCAGAAAGCCAGCAGTAGCCAAAAAGGGACTAGAGTTTCCCTGGAGTACAGACTGAACCATATTGCTTGTTCTGGGCAACAGCAGAAAAGATGTAGTTTTACCATACAGGTAAGGTTCTTGCTTTGACCTCTGCAAACATGCTTTTTATTAGCATAAATGAACACTTCATCATGTATACAGAGTCATAAAGTACATAATCCTAAACTAGAACAATGTCCTTCAGACAAGGTATAAGCATAGAATTTTGACTCTTTCTGTGAACTGAATTTTACACTCACACCCCTGCCATTACGTATAACCAACAGCGCACAGTTCATGTAAACATCCTCCTAAATGGTCCTTCATTTACAAAGCACTGTGATGCAAGTATGATTTCTCCAGACTGCATATACTAACTTCTAGGCATAAACCTTTGATTCATCCAAGCTTGAAGACACAAAACAAGTGTGGGATTGGAACTGTTTTAGCACTGCTGGCTTTGTATACTTCTGGTAAGCACAGCCTGATGTAAGCCCAGAGTGAATTATATTACATAGTTCAAATTCAAAGCTCAGATTTTCTGCTATACCAGGATTACTGACATGCGACACTGTCCGCTTAACCCAGAAAGCAGCCCTGACAGCTGCTAGCACTCTACAATTTTGAGACCCTTCTTCAAACTTGGTATTAGCTGGTATTTTAATACTCCCATTAAATTTCTTTGTGGTTCTTTGCAAATATATTCAAATTCCAGTCACGTTCCTCCAAATGCAAACCACTACTTGAAAGCAAATGATTTTCTTTCTTGAAAGCCTCTGTAATAGTCTGTATCAGATTCTTAGAATAGAAATGAGGGCAAGTTTGTCACCTTCCATAAACGGCTGTGCCTTTATAGACAAAAATTGTGAAAAAGCATACTGGACAAATACTCTAACTTTTCACCAGGACGTAAAGGTCGAAACCACTAAAGACAGAACAAGCAAGTTAGCAAAATACACCAACACTACAACACAGATTAAAATTGTCTTATTCAAACTCATAGCCCAATAGTCTGGAAGCATCCTCCCTAATAATGGGTCTATCCCTTAAACCCACCACAGCAATACTGTCATTAACATTTCAGAAAGCAATTTTAGCCTTATTATAAAGATTACTTACCACAATGATAAGGATATCAAGGCAGTTCCAGAGACTTCTGAAGTAGCGCAGCCTATGAATGTGAATTTCTAAGATCTCTTCCACCATATAATAAAGAACAAAAAGACAAAATGCCATTTCACAGGCTGCCAGGAAAAAATCAAAAGTGGAGATGTAGTGAATCAGCCTCACTGGCTGAAACTGCCAAGACGTAACAAGGCCTCCAGTTGCTGGAAACTCCACTAACAGCCTGCATTTAAAAAACAAGCAAAGAAAAAAAAATATTTACACAGCGCTGATGAAAAACACTACTAAAAGACACATGGTTTTATTTTACATTATTAATTAAATAATGGAAACAGGTAAAAGCCCACATACGATTCAGAGAAGCCACGACACAGAACAGAAGGTAAACCTTACCGCAGTCCATTTTCACTAAAACCCAAATCATTTCAGGAACAGAAAGACCAGTCTTCATCTGCATCTGTTTCACACTGTCTGAAAGACTGATGTTTTATATCCATGTATTTATTTTAATGAGCCAGATTGCCAGAAAAGTTGCCTGCAAACTGCAACCAAGGTGTTGTGGCATCAGGAAAGTCAGAACTGCCTCCAGCTGGTAAGTGCAGCCACCACATGAACTCCCACTTCTTTGACAGGGAGATGTGCCGCTTCCATTGTTTGTCTCCTTTATACAAACCATACGCTTACCCATGTCTTCAAAACAAAGCAATCACAAGACAACCCCAAGTCTACAACCTACACTGTGCAATCTTAAGGCCGTCACGCTTCTGTTCATACCTGACAACGCAGAATAGGTTGATGTTTGCATTGTATACAGAGAAATCAATGAAAGCTGCTCTGGTCCCTCTGTCCAGCCACAGGTTCTTCTTAAGGCTAGCAATCTGCACAGCTGTCACTTCTCTGGTCCTTGAGAGGTCTTGGTAATAGCCAGCCCCACTGTATGTGGCAATCAAGCCCCAGTGGCTGCTTCCATTCAAATCCTTCTCATTGGTGTAAGTCCAGCTAGTTCAGAGGTGAAACAGAGGGAGCACTTAAGTGTTCTACTTTCAACTTAAAATTAACAAAAGAGACAGAAATAAAACCTGACCAAAAAAAAGTATCAGTTACTTAAAGCTACTTTCATTTAAGAGGTACATGTAGCAAGTTTTGATGTACCCTGGGGAAAGAGCTTACAAAGTTCCTCTGACTAACACAACAAAATTAAGATGGAAAGCTGGGTCACAAGTATATTGATTATGAAAAGAGAACACATAAATCCATTCACACAGAATTTCTATCCTCAGGGAAAGAAAGAAAATTGGCGTTTACATAGTTACGTTCCACCTCCGACACCTTGTTACAGTTCAACTCACACATTGGCCTCCAAGAAAGGCAGTGTTATTCCCATTTTTAGCCAGGGAAAACAAGTTGGTAAAACCCACTGCAGCAATGCAATCCGGAATCACAGCAGAGGTGCTCCCGAGTTGCACAGTGTACGCACAGCATACGCGTAACAGCTACCAGTGGCACAATGACAGCACCTAAACGCAAGTGGATACAGAGGACAGTCCCCTCCCAGTTTGGTAAGGTTTCTCCACGAGCAGAACTGGCAGCTGCTCAGGATCTACCTGGCTTTACAGACAGAACATACAGCAAATGCAGAGTCGCTTCTGCCAAGTGACCTACTGTGCAATTCAGCATAACCCAGGTCAGGGGCGGGGAAATAAAAATGTGTATCTACAGGAATACTACATACGCTGTTCCATTTTGAAGTCCAAAAGGAGCAGTATCTTCATTAGCTACAGAATAGACATCGTAGCAGTCTTTGATTTCATCCTTTAAGTCTTCAGGTATTGAGCATGAACCATTTCTCACTTTCAGCTGCCGAATGCGAGGCACCCCTAGGAGCAGGTTCTCATAATAAATGAAGCTTTTGTTTTCTGCCATAGTTTTGTTGTTGTACCACATCTCCCAGTAAAGACCATCCAGCAAAGGTCCTTCTGCAAACTGGAGAAGACAGAACTTTAGTTTGCATGTTGTCAGCACTGTTTTCATAGATCTTCACTCTGTAGATGAGTTAGAACTGCAGTTGATAATTTTTTTGACATAAGACCTTACTGTTACCTGTTCTCCAACAACATCCTGCAACCTGGCTCTACTCTGCCCCACTAGCATGACCTGGGTTTTAAAATGTCACATATTAAAGGCCTACTTCGTTCCACAGCTTTGACATCATGCACAAAGATCTTCATGCACAACCCCTACCACATTAGCAAAAAGGTCCTGGAGGTTAAATTTACAGGCCATGACAGGACAAACAAATCAGAGCAACAAAGATATAAAAAAAATTGGGCTTAGATTACCTTCCAGAAGTCATCCATTGTGGACAAAGTTTTGAAATCAGTTTTCTCCATTTTTGATACAGGTGTTTCCAGGAAGAGCTGCGACATAACCCTTGTGTAATAGTACATACTGGAGCTCACTGTCCCGTAAGTCACTGCAAAAGATTTGGTAATGGGTGAGAGGTAAAGAGGTAAGAGAAGGGAAAAAAAGAAGAAAAGAAAGGAGAACAAGAAGAGAGAGTACTCTGTTTTGAATACATCCAGTTGCATTCATATAGATTTTGCACTGAGAAGTTTAAGCTTCAGAACAAAATAAAATCCACACCAAGCATCATTTGTCTGTCAACTGTGATTAAAATACAAAAAGCAGTGAACAATAGACAGATCAATCAGTTTAAAATACTCAAGTTCTCCTTCCCACACCTCATTCTATTATTAATGCTTTTACAAAAGCTAACTTCAAGAAAAACAAAGGCACAATTGAGCAGCCTGAAGAGAGGCAGCTAGTGCCTTTTTAGGTGACTTGTGCTATCCAAGTATCCCCAGAGAGCTAGCATAGATGGCGCAAGACCTCAGAAGAACTATGCCCTGCTTGAGCAGATAATGATGGTCACCAGGACATCACAGGGCACTGTGAATGACATTAGCCGCCTATGGCTAGACAATGAAACTCTACCCAAGACATGTAGTGCTTCCAAGACAGTCTCCCCACAAAAAAATAAATGACTGTGTGTTACTACTTTTCTTCACACTGAGCCAAGCATTTGGCTGAGGAACACAGAGCATAAATTATAAAATTATGTACAAAGCCAAGATGGCTTAAGAGAACTGTCTCTGGCACTGTTACTACCTATAAATACTTAAACCGTTTTATGGGTAAAACTGAGACAAGCCTGAAAGATTAAGTCTACACTGAACAATTTTATAAAAACATCTTATAACAGGGAAGAAAATCTGTTCTCTTTAGTAACTAGAGAACAAGAACTATTTTTAATGGACTTTTACTGTGGCACATGGAATGTATCACATGACTGTGCAATACCTGGATTCTCGCTAAATACATACTCTCAAAAATACAAGAGCACAAGAAAAGTCCATAACATTTAGCCTGCACTGGAAATCTCTCTCCTAGGACATGCCAAGCCACAGAGCAGCCTGTCCCATAGCTACTGCTTACATCTAAAATGAAAAAGGATAATACTTAAAAACATCCCACTAACGAGTTAGCAGTATCTGTAGGTCTTTAACACACTATACTTTTCCTTTATTCTGTTACCAAAAGTCTTTTTCTGTAGTAAACCAAATTGTTAATAGCCTGCAATCAACCTTTTTCTGCTGAAACCAATTTCACTTTACTGTAATTCAGGTCTCTCACTGCTACACCTCCCCTTGTAGTAAAGCACACCAGCCACAAGCAGTCTTATGCTACTTTGTCCATAAACCTGCACTACACATTCTTAAAGGACTCAGGAAGGAAAACCCCATGATATTTAGTATATAACCATGCTTGCAGTACAAGACCAAAACAGTTGTGTCAGTGGTTTAAAAGTTTGGGGTTTTTTTCAGTAATTCTACTCCAGACAAGCAAGGCAGACCTGCTCTCAGAGCCAGTCTACCAATGTAGTTTTGCATTTTCTTTTCCACTCCAAGATTCTCTCTCTCCAAAAGCAAAACCATCACCTTGTTCTATTACAAGTGATCATAAATGATGACTTCAGTGTCACTGACAGTTCAGGCATTTAGAACAGAACTGCCCACGCTAAATATTGAAGGCTTGAAACATACCAGCTTTCCAAAGATACACTAACTTAATGCACACAGATTTTGTTGTTATTCTCCGTAGTAACCAAATAAAATATCTACTTCACAACTCCATAGTAAGTTCTATTTTGCATTGTCGTACTAATTTTTATGCAAATATATGAACACGACTTCTTTTGACTGTTAAAGAACCCTAGGGATCTTGAAACTGAATTGTATAACAGCTTCAAGTTCCCAAGGCCAGAAAAGACGACTGCTCTCAGAACCATTACATTACACCAGCCACAGCCGTTCATGGGGCTGTCTGAGGCCTGTGATAAACATCCCATACTATCTGTGCTCCAGCATCACTAAGGTTCTTCACCCAAAGAACAGCAAACTCAGTTCAGGCTGCTTTCTTAAACTTTGGATCCAGGAATATTGTTGTGCAGGAGGCTGAAGATCCATCAAGCTCCTCACACCTCTGGTCAGTCCGTATTTAGCATAATCTGCTAATATTACCTTCAGTGTTGATTCTAGAGCACCTAACTCAAATCAGTCACCTTCTTAAAAGCCAAATTAAAAAAAAAAAAAAAAAAGAAAAAAACGGTAGGTTGAATGTTACTCCATTCTGTGTTCTGTAGTGTTACAATACTTCACATGATACCACAGGCAACAAAACAAATGACACAGATAATGGAAATCTCCAGCTGTGATCCATCTACACTTGAGTATATATAGGCTGCAGATGCATTTAAAATATCCATCATCATGCAAACACAAATTATCAGATATTTCTAAGTAGGTAGCATGATCTCTGCCTTTCCAGTTACTGTGAAGAACTTTTATTCTTAGAACGATGTGTATATAAGCTCAGTGATAAATTTGGAACTCGGTGATTTCATTTTCTGTCCTAGTTGACTAACTCCCACTCTTCACATTTAACAGTTCTGTTCAGCAATTCAAAATGCACACCGGAAGCATTACACTGCAGTGCAGTACTACGTTAAAAAACATGCTCCCTAAAAACAAAGAATAAGTATATCATCATCCTGCTTAAAGGTTCAAAACTTGTTATGGCACAGAATGTTCCAGCATTTTCAAATCTCAAGCAACAATTCAAGCACAGGAACAAGAGAAAGCTTTAATTCCAAGTATTTGCCTACACACCTGCCTATTAATTAATTTTCCTCCCACATCACTGAAACAACCTTCACTCTGGAATCACAGAGAGTAAGCAAATTGCACAAAACTGGATGCAGTAGTGCCAAGCAGTACTTACAGACACACAAGACCATAAGGAAAATCACGTATGTGACCAACTCCCGTAAAACACTTTTCAGATAGCGCTCTCTGCTGGTGTTGCTTTCTTCCATGAGTCTTGTCCCCCACAGACCTTAAAAGGAAAACACACATCATGATGTACACAGATGTCTGACACTAGATACACAAGTGGCACAGTAAGTTCAGTGGTTTTGAAAGCTTAACCTATGTCATGTCTGCTTCATGTTCTTCTATGGATTTTAACCTGATCAAAGTTCAAGCAAGAACAACTTCTTCCATAGCCTGAACGGGGTCTGCAGTATTAGCTATTCATGAGACACGGTAATAATTTAGTAACAGCTCAGCAGAACAGAATCTGCTGAAGATTTGCCAGAAGTGCTGTCACATAAAACCACATGGTATGAAAACACATGTAAGTATACAAATACATGCACAGATAGCCATCCTTTAAGAAATAAGTGCAGTGTTTGGGGCTTTTTTTAAATATGAAAAGCATTGTTAGATGAACGAAAACGGATATTCAGTATTGAACCTATATTAGTCGTCTTAACTAACTTTCTACCTGAAAGGAGCATACATCAAACATTCTTAAAGAAAACAAATCGTAACTTTCCTTTCTCAAATAGGCAAGGCTTGTCCAACAGAGATGCAGCAGGGATCTTGGTAAGTACATCTACACGATTTCTTTCCCTGCTCAACAAAGAATTATCACTGACACTTTAGTAGCAGCCTAAAGGAGCAACCACCATCTGGTTGTTAAACTGAGGAACTGCATTAGCTTAACCATTTTTGCCTGTTACTAGCTTCACATTGTACTTGACATTGTCAAGAAGACAGCCTAAGAGCAGTTACTGGACTTCAGTGATCCTTTCTAAAAGGGTAACTGAAAAGCAAAAGGATCTTTTAAACGGAGTCTCTAAAAGAAACAACCGTCTGAGAACAGAAAGCAGTTAGTAACCATACTTATTTCTCATGCCTAATACAGAACAGGAAAAAAAGCTGGGAATGGCTGCTGATGCTCAGACCATAATTGCTACCTTCAGGGAACTTCTCCATTTAATCCTAAACAAAAAGTGACTTGACCTTAGTTTATGGTGGGAGACAAAGCATATAAAAATAAAAATTCACTCCTACAGAAGCACACCAAACTTCCACTCTTCTCCTTTTCAGGTTTTTTAAACAGCCAACCTTTCATAACACCTTTATGTTCTCAGCAGATGGAAATTAAGTAACCTCAATCTCCCTAAGTAAAAATCTTCAATCCATCAAACGTATCACAGTAATTCAAAGTCAAATGGAACAGCAACAAGGGATAGCCAAAACACATTATAAAGCTGACAACGAAGAGAGTTCACTTGCTTTGCAACCACTGCTGTAAGACTAAGACAAAGGGCTAATGTGCCTGCTGCAGAACTTCATTCCCTAACAAAGGGAGAGGAATAAGGCAGCTCCTCCCTCTATCTCCAATACAAGGTGTGTTCAGAAAAAAAATAATGTGTTAGATGTTTTCAGAAGCCTTTCAACTACCACATTTTTAAGTTGTGACCTAACCGCAGTCAACCAGGAAACTTCTCTTGCATAGGCACAGCAAGCACTAATACCCTTAGCCTTAATCTCTGTTCACACTCCTTAATTAGTAACTCATAACTTTCACTAGTGTCAGCCCCCAAAACGAGAGCTTTTCCAAAGCTGTTCTTTAAGGCTAAGTCTGAAAATTTACAGATAAAGACTGCAACTTTACTACACAGCATGCCAAATCCTCACCGTTAGGTCATTCTTGAAGACAGAAACACAAAACCATTTACAGAATCACTAATAATAAAGAACGCAACAAATTCAGCCTCTTAACACAGCACTACGTTGCACTAGCAACCCTCATAATAAAAGCAAGAAAACATTAAGAAAGGAAGAAAAGGCTGGAACAGCCAGTGAGCTAAGCTGGCAAGAGAGTTGAGTCCCGGCTGTCAGCACATTACTCACCAATAAGAAATGTGGTGAGCAGAAAGCTTGCAAGGTCAAATTCTGTCATATTACAATATTTTTAGGAGTCAGTCAGCAAGGAGCAGAAAGTTACATGTGAAGAAACAAAACCAAAACCCAACAAACCAGCACCAGAGATCATACAATGATCTTTGTGTTAAATGAACTCTACATTTGCTCATCACCTAGGTTGAAGCTTTCATTACTTGCCATGTTTTTAGAAATTTAGGTCCATTATTCCCTTTTTTCTTTGTTATAATACTGCATCAAGAACAGTGGCAGTAAGCCCTGCTAGATTTAAGTTGACATCTACGGCAAGCACCAAAAATGTTTCACTTCTAGTCTCTATTAATAATTTTCTGTTCATTCCTTACATAAATTTGCTATTCATCAACTTTCTGACAGATCTCATTTATTAAATGAATATGCAACTAAATTGTCTCACTCATTCTATAGCCCAAACGGCTTACCGGACAAGTATATGAACTCAGAAGAGTTGTTAAAAAATAATGATCAAATGCAAATAAAAAAAAGATAAAATTTCATCTTACAATAAAGTCTAGCTTGTTCGGTACTCACTAAATTAAAATCTGTTTAGTTTACGCATAAAGTGTTACATACATATACATTATATGTATTAAATGTGTGTATATGTACTTACATATACACACATACCTACGTAATCATAACATCCAGTTTATGAGGTACAGAATGCATATAAAGTAATTCAGATTTATGTAAGAGTTAAGTTCTGAACGCCCTCAAGCCAAGATACCTATCACTAACTGATCTGACTACACAGAAACTCAGATGCTGGGGAAAGAGTGGGCTGAGGGAAGGAGAGTGAAGTGAGCCTCAGGCAAAGATGCTCTGTCCCAAAACAACAAGGAAACACAGCCTCACCATCCTTAATTCACATTCCTTAGTAAAGTGTAATCGGAGCCTACACTAGTTCAACTCAGTAATAATGCCACGATGCATTCTTCGTGGAAGTAACAATTAATGAGTGACTGGAAATGATATTTGATACTTCCATTGAACAATAACTAAGAAAACCTTTCAAAAAATGCTCCTTTGTATTGATGCACAGGGGAGCGCAGCAGCACTAGGTGACCAAGTACAGATCCGAGGGGCAGATTATCTTTCCAGCCTGGCTCTGGAAATGGACTTTGCTCTTACCCATTAAAAACTTCTGATCACTTTCTCCTTAACAGAGTTGAATAGTCATCCCCTCCTCTCTTCTCAGCATCTGGGATGTTTGCTGTAGAGATCTGCAAAACCAAACAGACTAAATCTACTCCAGACTCACATTAGAATCTGGGAAGAATCCACAAAGAGAAGAACCTGAAGTGGAGACAGTCTGAAGTAGTTAACTTTCTATTCACTTAGTAACTCTAGTTACAGTCTCCCCAGTAATTGGAAGTACCAAAATCCCATTACCTTAAATCCTCTCTGCATTTTTATTTCACAACTGACAGCAAGAAAAGTGCAAGGTGTCACTCAATATCCTTCAGCTGATGCGCGGCTACTTGTTTAGCCATGGTAACACTATCACTTTTGATATCCAAAGGATTACTCCCTCTTGTTGAATTCTGTGTAGTGAAATGGAATTTTATTAAATAAATCTATGTTAAATTTCCTCTAGTCATCTTGAAATAAAACTGAGTACTCGAGCATGCCATTTTCTAGTCTTCAAAGACCCTCACAATTATCCACGAAACGTCAAAAGAGCTACTGAGTACTCTTCCCAGTATTAAAACCTCAGTTATCCTTCAAGTGCCCTATATTAATGTCAGGCTTGAAATCAGCCCTTTCGCTGTGCAGCCTGCAGCAATCACATTCTTCAGAGGTTAGTTACTTACGCAGAAGGTAAGTACAGCACCCTGCAGTACCTCCACAGCATCAAAATCACACCTAGCCATTTACTGTGCCTATAAATTAACGGCAACATTCTCATGAAAAAGCCAGGAAAGGATCTGTCTACTACAGCAACTGCAGCTACACTTGCCTATAAACAGAAAACACATGCAGCTGAGAAATCAACAGAAACTGTGGATAGCAACCACAGGGATAAAGCCACTCCAAACATTCCTAGAACATGAAACCAAGTCTTTTTATTTTACAGCTAAAAATAGAATACTACCAGTGTATATGGACTGTCTCAAACAGCAAGAGGCAGCTTGGTCCACAGCCATTATTGAAAATTTTCGTTTTTCTTGCACTGCAAAAATGTGTAACTTTGCACTGTCCTCCACACAGTGCACACTTAATGGGCTCACACCCAGTAGTGTAAAGAGAACCATACAAGTCAAAAGGATGCATGATGTTACCATGTCAAAGGTGGTCCTCATCTTTCAGCCTGAAAGCAGAAATTAAAAGTTAAAGCTATGGTCCCAGATCAGCTCCCAAACTAGTTATTCTAGCACAAGATACGTTGCTTTTAGGCAGCAGAACAGGTAAGGGATCCGTTTATCAGAGCACAGCCAGATCATCTCTGGCAACACCTGCCTGCTGATGCTGCTGAAGGCTCAGCTGCACTCACTCTGCCCAGCACAGCCTGCAGTGTCACCAAAAGCCCATTCCTCTTGGTTCTGCTACTTGCTCAGCTGAACAAGGTGAAAATACATATATAGGCTTAAAGACAAATAAACTACTTGAAAAAAGCACACTAAAACCAAGCAAACTTCCTCCATCCAAAACCAACCCTAAGCTGTAGATGCAGATGAACTATAGATGATTCAACAAAGTGTTTTACCAAGCCTTCATTAGAACGGTAGCTCACAGGGGAAGGCGGTGGCGGTGTGGGGGGAAAGTCTGCCTGATGGACTTTATTTCCATCTGCAAATACTCTGACGTTACAGAAATCACCTGGTATTAACCTCTGCCTTCAGGTTCAAAATGGCTCAGAAACCCACATGAAAATCAGTCCTAGTGTGGATAATCTGTCTGGAATATTACTGCAGAAACCATGACTGAGATGGAACAGTAGTAACTTATGCCACAGCATCACAAAGACACTCTCATGTCACGTTCAAATACCACTATTTTTCACCACAGCTAAAAGCACACACAGGACGTTCCTTCTCAGCAACAACTAGTACGAAGGGAGCAACTGAACAGTCTACTTTGATAAGAACTTTTATAAAAGGACTTCACTTTCTCCATGTGAAGCAGCTCCTTTCCTAGGCATTTATGTATCTCAGCAACAGACTAAACTAAACACACCGTTGAAGACTTCGAACAGAGCAGTGCCAGTTCATGCATAACACGTTAATTATCACTGATATTCTTCCTGGCCATTCTGGTCTCCTTATGAAGTGACTTAGACCACTGAAAACTTCCCCAATAAAATCTGCTGAAAAGAAAACATGCCCTATTCCATAGTTTCTGCAAGTCTGACTTGCATCCAAGTAAAACACTGCAATGATCAAGAAAGATTTATTATGGTGCAGAGAAATCATTACAGCAAATGATTTTTGAATGCACGTGAAAATCAAAGTGAAGACGTACAGAACATACAATAGCCTAATTTACAAGTCCCTGATTAAAATCTTGTTTGTTTTGACACCTCTGCTGAGGCTGTGCCAGCCAGTAACAGTACTGTCACTTTAGAAAATTCACATTTTAGAAGAGGAAACCTTATTTTCTAAATGTGTTGACTTTTCCTGCAGGTTTATAAAGATTCTGCCTGACAGTTAACCAGCCCACGTTTAAAACCCTCACAATTTGATGCTGACATTTTAAGCTGCCCAGAAAAGGATGGGGGGGTTCCTGACATGTGCTCCCATACCCTTGAATCCAACAAACTCCCCATCTACCATTTTCTCTGCTGGGTCAAATCAGCCCCGGACAGGCCCGGCCCAGCGCAGAGGTAATGCCGCAAGCTCAGAGTGATGCTCCCAGTGCCCGCCTGACACGGTCCCACGGACGTTCTCCTGCTATGTCCCTTGCTCATGGCATCCACCGGCGGCTCCCAGCAGCCCAGGGCAGCGCGCAGGAGCAAAACATGAGTAAAACACCCCCACGATGACCCCACTCTATGCACAAATGGCAGCCTAACCACCTCTTCTATAGGGAGGGTGATGAAGAGAGGACAATTATTCCGCTCCAACTCTTCGAAGACCTGGCGTTGACCCACATGTATCCAAAAGTGACTCGGGAGAGTCTCTTACACTAAAAGCAGCCGGGGAAAAGCCCCGGGGGGCAGAGAGCGCCGTGCTCCAAAGGAGGTGAGGTGCGTGTGCTGGCGGCATGGCCAGCCCAGGGAGCTGCCACGGGCGCGCACGGAGAGACGCGGCCTGACAGGGGCCGGGCAGGCGGCAGAGAACGCGGGGAGCGGGAAAACCGGGCAGGCAGCGAAGGGGCGGGTGGGAGAGGGGGCAGGCGGGGCTACCAACAGCTCGCCACGGTTCCTCTCGGCGAAGGCTGCCGAGCAAGGCCGGGGAGCCCGGCTGGGGCAGGGAGACAGGGCTGGGGACAGGGCCGGGGCCGCCGCTCACCTCGCAGTCGCCGCGCCAGGCGCTTGGCCCAGGTCGCCCGGCGGGGCGCGGCGCCCTCCGGCGGCACCTGGTGGCGGCCCGGCACCTCCGCCCCGCCGCGCCCCGCCGGCCCCCGGCGCTGCCGCCGCCCGCCGGCCTGGCCCGCCGCCGCGCTGCCCAACGACGACGAAGCGCCGGCCGCGGGGCCGCCCCACTCCACGTCCATCTCCAGCACCGGCCCTGCTGCCGCTGCCGCCGCCGCTTCCTCCTCCTCGGGCTCGAAGCCCGGGTTGTCCCGGCTCCAGGCCTGCCGCGAGCAGGCGGAGAGCGGCGGCGACGGCGGGCAGGAGCCGGGCCCCGCCGCCTGGCCCAGCCGCTCCAGCTCCAGCTGCTCCCGCCCGCGCCGGCAGCCGCCGCGACCCGCCATCAGCCCGCCGCCACCGCCCGGGGCGGAGCGCCTCCGCCCCGCGCCCGCCCTCCCGCGCCGCCCGGGGCACGGAGGGAGATGTAGTCGCCCTCCCGTCCAGCGTCCAGCGTCGGCCGCGTACCCCCGCCGCCCCCCCTGAGGGCCCGAGCCCAGCGGACGCCCTGCGGCACCGCGGCGGTAGCGGTGGAAGGCTGCCGCCGGGTATTTCAGGCCAGCCGGGCCTCGGTGCGAGCAGGAGTCGGCCCGGTGGAGGGGTTTTACTTCACGGATGGCGGCGGAACGGCTGTTCCACGTAACCTGGAGAGGCATCAAAGCCCCTCACGCGGCGGGAGAGCCCCCCGCCCCGCCCCAGCACACAGCAGCGCAGCCCGCGGGTACGAGTTGTTGTGGCTTTATTGCAATCCAGTTACAGCAAGTAAAGTACAGGCTGGCAGCACGGAGAGCAGCGTGCCCACAGTGTCGTCTGGCCGCCCTGCACCGCCGTCACCGCGTCCCGCGAGGCCGGCACAGCATGTGGGGCGTGGGCACTGCTGGCGGCCAAGGGGAGGCCACTGGGCAAAGAAGAGCCCCAAACCCAGGAAGTCACCATATGCCCTACGCTGTACAGGTACCCAAAATGAAGCTGCAACCCCCTCCCCTTAGGCAGGAACTGAAAAAGGGGAACATGACACTCGTCCCCCTTTAAAGGGTGACTTCATTATTTTCAATGCTGTGACGATCGTGAGCATCCTCAGCACTCTCCAATGTTTGGTTACTGTTATCGTCAGGACTCTCAGCTGAGACGCGGCTCTCCCTGCTTTCCACACTCTGCTGGCTCTCCCTGCTTTCCACGCTCTGCTGTCTCTCCCTGCTTTCCACGCTCTGGTGGCTATCCCCTCTGACACTAGCCTTGCTATCAGCTTCTGCCTCACGGCTGTCGAATTTCTGCCAGCTGTCATTTTCCACACTTTGGTCACAGTGCTTGCTGTCCAGCTCGCTGCTGTCCTGCCCGTGGCTCTTGTCAGCCCATTCCCCGCTGACAGTGTGCTTCCCCAGGGAGTGGCGGGTGGCAGAATCCTCCTGGGAGAGCCCTGCTTGCTGGCTGTCTGCATCTGGAACGCTCTCATCCTCCTCCGTGGCATCATACGCAATAAGCTGTGTTAGAGAGCAAAACAAGAGAGAGCCGTCGTCACTCCTGAGGAACTGATCCGTCAACAGGTGCTGCAGTACCTCACCAAAGTGAGCTGCATAGGCTGCAGGGACACTCAAAGCCTGCATGATTCATTTCTGCCTGGAGACACCATGGTCTTTTATGGTGTCACGTGAACATTTCATGTTGCAAGGAACTCAGGTTTGACCCCGGCCTCAAATTTCACATGTGCAAGTACAGCATGATAGTGCAAACTGCAGTATTGCACAGCTTGCAGCAGCAGGCTACAGTCCTGCCTCACCACGTTGACAGCTATCAATACCCCCTGATTTAAAGTGTCCAGAGAAAGGAAACACATTCCTTCACTTATGCCTATTTTCCCCTCAACAATCCTTTTGAAAACTGACTCCCACAAAATAACATGTCCATTTTCAAGTTCGCTACCCTTTTCCAAAAACCTGGGTACCACTGCTCAGCACTATTTACCTTTTTTGCAGCTTTGTGGAGTTTGCTAGACTTCACTGCCCTCACCCTGTAGCCCACGCTGTCACCTCTGCCGGCATTGTCTCCCCGGGTGAAAGGGGGGAATGGTACAGTTACTGGAATTTCTGTGGGAAAACTTGTGACAACCTCATCAGATTCATCCGTGTCATTGGAATCATCTTCATCATCATCATCATCATCCACATCTTCATGGCTTTTGCTTGACACATCAGGGAAGTGCTAGAAAACATTTATTATGCATGAGGCAAATGAACATACATCTGAGATGTGCAGACTGGTATCTGTCCTGTTCGCTTATGCACTGTTGAGGGGCTATGTGCACAAATCACTCTGAATTTGCCTCACCCTGCTTTGGTGAAGCAAAGGGAGAGGTTTGTTTCAGGAGAGATGTTACCATAAAAAAAAATCATTTCATTGAGGAAAAACTGAGTGCTGTTACACACTGGCTGCCCTGCAGCACTCAACTGACATTTTGCTGTTCAGAACACTTACTGGTTTTACTGGGAGGTCCACACTTTCTTCTGAAGAGTAAAGAGTCTGAAAACAACATAAAACTCACTATTAGTACACAGTAGAGCTGATCAGCATGTTGACTATTCTTTAAGCACTTAATCCTAACTTGCAAATCTTGGCATTGAAAGGTGCTCTGTTTTCTCTTCCAGTTAGTTTCCCCTACCTGCTGAGGTGATGCCAGGTCATTCTGTGGGTGCTCCAGACTCTCCCAAGACTGAGAATTCACGTGGTGGTGTCGATACCTGTGTGAGTGATGGCCCCTGGCATCCTTTAAGATGAAAAAAAAAAGGGGGGGGGTTAATCCACAGAGGAGCATACAGGAGCAAGCAAAGCTGTCTGCATCACAACCTCTGTTTTCAGGCAGAGGTGGCATCTGCAATACGTGCCATCAATACCCCCTGCAATTGCAAATCCTCAGCGATTCATTGCAGTAGGAAGAGGACTCAGAACAAGCCATGATCCCAGATGAACATTATACCCAAACAATATAATACAGATGTGCCTTTCCCACTGGCAGAGCCTGGGGAATTTCAGATCAGTTTTTCTAGCTCATTTTTTGTTCAGTGAAATTTGGAGCTATATCTAGTGACCATTGTTTATGCTAATTCTCAGGTCCTTTTACCAAGAGTGATTTATCTCCCACATCATGAAGGCTCTAAACTAAATGCAGTAGCAGAGCAAAGAATTAATTTTACATGGGTAGTAGCTGGAAATGGAGTATAAATCAAATAGCTATATAGAAGACTATTTAATAGAGTTCATTTACACCACTCCAAAAAATCATGGAAATTGTATTAAAGTGCTCTTCCAACACCAAATATTGTCATCTGATCCACACTAATGAATGTGGGTTATAGTAGCTGTGCCATGCTGCAGTCCTTTTCTCTTTTTAACTGACAGCTTACACTTTTTTCGTTAAGATTTCCAGTGCTAGTCCAGAGATGCTGCTGACAAAAGTCCACAGCCAGGACATCTAACATGGCAAAAGTCTACTGACATCAGTGGCTCTCTGCTTTGACTGTCTGAGAAACTGGCTCACAACAGCCAGGTGAGGACATGTTCTGCTAGCAGCTACAATTGTAAAACAGGTATTCTGATACTAATGTGTAATAGAGGGGGGGGGGGGGGAAGAATTTATTAAAGAAAACTCATAGAAAGACAAAAGGAGCTTACATATTTTTCTTCGGAGCTGGCAGAAATGGCATGGTGCTTGGATTTACTCACCTTGAAGGGAGAAAAGAGAAAAAGCATTTGTCAGTATTGATTTCTTTCTAATATACAAAGAAAATATGCAAGTCATTGGTGATACGCATTTGTGGTTTACTCACTGGCCATGCAGCGGTGATACTGATAAAGCATAAACACAGAACTGCCACCTTCATCGTAACGATTTACCTAGAAAATATTTTGGAACAGTGAGTCAGCAAGGTAAAATACCACAAAAATCCCATAAGCTTTTACTTTCTCCTGGTGTACTTCACTGTGCTGAGACTAGCTCTCTGCTAAGGATTCAAACTACCCATGTCAATCTTTTTCCTCTGTCCTCCATTACCACTCCACACCCAGCTAGTTTTGTAATGACTTAGCAACTCAAAAGCTGCAAGAATTTTAAAAGCAGGTACTGTGAAGTGCAGAGCCGTGGTGCGAATAGCTGCACTGAGAAGGTGAGCAGATTCTTTCTGTCATCTACTGACTTGCACTGGCAAAGGAAAAGCCTTGTGAAAAACGAAGTGCTATAAAGATCAGCTTTGGTTTATCATCATTTAACACAGTTTTGTCAGTAGAGACAAGACATGACAGATTTGGCTTGGATTCTCTTTTCAGTTATTTTAAAACTAGTTTTCAGGGTTATTAACTGGAGTCGCTGTGAGTAACCTCCGTTTATATGAACATAAACTGCTCTTATTGATAGACCTTTATTTCCCCCTCCAGAAGTTTGAACAGAATAACCTGTCTCTCCAAGCAAGAGATTAAGTGAAGTATCTGCTCATATGGCAGTTTTAGCAATTTAATAAATGAGTGATTCCTGCTGAAATTAGGAGGGTGCTGAGCTGCAGTAAATTCTGGTGCTGACAGACCAATTCCCAGGATAAGGAACATTCCTGAGAAATGAAACTGATTTACTGGTGAAAAAGAGGCATTTAAAACTTTAGTAAATCATAGCAGGGAAAAAAGGCTACTAAGGGCATATTTAAAATGCATTAGTAAGGCTGGGCCTAAGACAGGACACTCTAATAGAGGTATTACAATTTCAAGGGTTACACTGAGAAGGGTGCGTGTCCTGTCCGTTCAGTAGCATGCAGCACAAACTGCAAACCTGCCAGGAGAAACAGGGACATTGCCAGGTAGTGGTTACATGAGGGAGGAAGCTTTCTGTGTTCAAGTACCAGCTTTGAGTTTCCAGCTTTTCAGTAACCTCCTTCTGACATCTATCAGCACACAGATTTAAAATTGTGATCATGTATCATACCTTGCATCGCTAAAGCAACTTTGCTCCTATGAAAGCACACCTTTTTCCACAGAGAAACATCAAATGTCCCTGTCCAGTGAAGGAGTTTTCAAAGATCTCCTGCCCAACGCTTTCTTGAATGAAGCTGCAGACAGAATGGCACGTCAGGTAAAAAAGCAGAACAAAATTACCTTTTCTGGTGCAGGAGTCAGCTGCTGCAAGAGTGCTTTTAGTGATCCTAGTGGCAGCTTCAGCCAGTTGGCTCCCAGGAACTCTGGCTTTCTCCCCTTCCCCGACTGCCTGACATCTCTGACCTCGGGGAATTTAAACCCTGTCCCAGGCACAGCCACCAATCCCGATGTGGCGGAAAAAGATGAGGTCATGAGGCTCCTGGCCGCCGTCCTGCCCACGTTCTCCGATGCTTCCTCTTTGGCTTTGTGGCTTTTGAAGCAAACAAAACCTACTCTATGGTTAAAACATCACTTATGGGCAAGATCATTAACCAGCAGGTCTCTTGAATGCACAGCATTTGGTACTGTGTAGGAGGACTTCAGGGCCTGTCTGTCCTCCTTTTGTGAAAAGGCAGAACCGGCTTTCCCAGAAACCTTTCATGCCCTGTTCTCTAGGGTGTAGGATGGTAGAATTATGTAATGTATGCAGGAAGAAAGAGATCTGAACACAAAATTCCCCAAAAAGGTGTTAACGCTTCCACAATGTTGTAGATTTTCTCTCCGGGGAATACATGTTGCAACACGAATCACAAAGACAGGGTTCAGAACATGGCCTTTTGACTTTTTGGTCTGAGTTGGGTCAAAAAATAAAAACGAAAAAGAAAAATTAGTGTGTCGCAATAGGCATTTTGTAGCCAGAAACTTGTTTCTAAAAGTATACAAGAGCCACTGGTAATTTAAAAGGGTTTGTGCACCGTTATCAGAAATTCACACTTCTTTTCTATTCATTTGTATCCCTTCTGGGTCCTTTCTAGTTTCATTTACTGTCTCGAGTGGTTTGGTTGAGTCACCTGCTACAGCTGTCTGCTCACCAAACCTGCTCCAGAACCCTTTTCAGGAATCAGATGCCAGAAATTTTTCAAATTAAAAAAAGAAAAAGGAAGGGGGGTGGGGAAAGCATCTATAGCTCCAGTACAAGGAGCGCCATGACCAGCATCAGGAAGCAAGGGACATCATGGGATGAAATTCCATATCTGCTACGGAGCAGTGCATGGCCCTACTGATGGGCAACAGATCTGTTCTGCCTCGCTTGGATGGCCATAGCTTTGGATAGATTCTGCCTCATCTGTGACGTGCTGTAAGCCTCTCAGACCCTCTTCTATTTGGTCTTTAAAATGACAATGAGGTGTCATTCAAACACAGGAAAACATTCCAAACAGTCCTTTTAGAAGGCAGAATATTTATAACTGTTTCAAAGAAGTTCTCTTTCTCCTCATTTCTCCAGCCCAGCTGATGGCTGATGTGTCCTTAGTCAAGCAGCAGTGAAACAGACACCTTGTTGTCCCAGCCTGTGTTACCAATTTTCCTGTGCTGCTAACACTTTTGTGGCACGTTTAGAAACACCTTGAGGAACATACCCAGGTAAACTCAGCAACTGCCCATCACATCACCACACAGACCTATCTAACTATATTTTTGAGCTGAGATCAGCAACAGCTAGAAGTTTAACGTAGTCTGCTTAATAGAGAATTCTAATATCCCAGGAGGAGAACTGGATAATAAGATAGTATATTAATAGTTCTGCATGTCCTTAAACCCGTGTATGCATCCACCTGAATAAGGACTATCCACACTTTTATTTCTGGAGCTATGTGACCATTATTATTTACTAACTCAGGAAAGACTTTTCAAGCAAAAAAAAGCCTTCAGTAACTAGCATTTCAGTAGTGGGATCTTCTGCAGATTTAGATAATCTACATCATCTCCCACTGTATCTGCAGCTCAGTGCTTCTGGAAGCCAGTTTACTGAAGCCCTTATACGCAGATACAGGACTCAAGCTGTAAGTGGATGCTATTTAGAAGTTTTGGCTTAAGCATTATGTAGTAGCTCATATATCCACATTGTAATACACGACAATTAACTTAGTAATAAGGACTGTTTCAAAACACCACTGCTGTTGACTCCAGGGAACCCCAAAACAGGTCCATAGGTAGCCATGTACCTTTGATCCCAAACACCGATACAAATGAATAGCCCAACTTGCAGCTCCCCTGACTGCTAAGAAAAAAGTACTTCCATCCGACAGAGACAAGCTTGGTGGCTCACACCACTGAATATGGGACTGGGTATGCTGGGTCCTGCTCTCCTATCTACACACTGCATCAAATTTTAAGCCTGCAAAAACCTACTTTCTCTACCCACCATTCATCAAGAGACACGGAACTGAAAAACAACATTATACTGAAAGATTCCCTAGAGCTGATGTCTGGCCAAAACAACAAACCTTCTAGCATCTGCAGTCTGCATAATGGCATATTACTGTCTATCGGACTTTCAGGAAAACACGTATTATGTCAGGACTTGTAAACAACCTGTTTCACCAAGTTCAGCAGCTGTCTTCAGTCATGCTGGTTGAGAAGCCCAGAGCCATTAGAAACACAGTTTTCCTGCAGTTTGTGTACAGGTCAATTATCCCTGTGGCTTTTCAAGACATGTTTTTGCAAGTACCTGGAACACTTGTCTCCCAGCGGAGATGCTATGTGACCCCCAGGGAATGGTTTCTGGCAAACAACTGGTATTTCCAGTGTGGTGGGAGATAGCAGCGTTTCTGAGTACTGTCGCCAAAGCTATATGGTTGATTTTGTAAGAACTAGGGAACAACAGTGATGTTTTGAAGTAACCCAGAAGCAGGATGTGAAGCGACAGTTATTACTAAATGGCTTCATTTTATGCAAGGTCAGCCAGTACAAAGCTGTAGTAAATTTAGCACTTGTCTCATGCCTGTCATTATGTGGTTATTCATCCTGTAAATCAGTTAGTCTAGCTGAGAAATCCTTTGCCTTGGTAGGAGGCTGTGCTTCTCATCCTCTCAGATATAAGGAACAAGCAGGGCAGAAAGGGGAGAACTTTCACGATTTTCACTTCCCACATTAAAATGCCTAATTCTGGAGAGAGCATTTGGCTGGCGGTGGCACAGCAGAAGCAACTTACTCAAATTTGTACAAGTGGGAGGGTACATGATTTTAGCTTTCAAGAGCTGTCAGGGTCTGTGCAGAGCACAACTGTGACAGGCTGTAATTTGTTGCATGTAGGTGACATTTTCTACTCAGCTATCCTGTCAAGCAGAGCTTTTGACCACAATTTCTTCCATCCCGGGCTGCCTTAGAAACATGTGGTTAGGCTGCCATTTCGTGTCGTCAAGAAGCACTATCAGTGCCTGCCTGTGCAACCTTGGACACGTACCAAAGATCCTGAGCTGAGGCATAAGCGTGATGCCCGGTGATATCTCTGGCCAGCATGGGACATCCCAACCTGCCTGCAGTGACCTGTAATGCTCAGTCTTTCAGGAAAGCTGCCTTTTGCTTTTTGGTGAACAAGTCTAAACAAGTCTCAGGTAACACCAGAGCAGCCTTAGGTGGCAAAGACCAAGACTAGGAGAGAGAGATTAATTTCTTCAGCAGCATTAAGAATGTTATCAAGTAAAAGCCCTAAGAAGCCACAGCTTAGCAGTGTTCTTAGAAACAACTGTTTTCCATCTAGAGTGTCCCAAAGAAAAGCAGACTTAGTACAAACAGTGGTTTCTGTGAGGAACAGGTGAAAAGCAAAACTTTCTGGCATTGCTTCCATAAAATACTTCCAAAAAGTACCTTGGAAACTCAGCATGTCAGCCAATACACTATGTCCTCAAAAGCCTTTGAATTTTCCTAATTGAAGGTTCAAAAGTGGGGAAAAGCTTACACTCAGCAGTTGGTAGGCTTCAAAAAACCTTCTGCCTCAGAGCACCACAGCGTTTGTGTCCAGGCCTAGGACAGTACTCGGTATGCAGAAGGGATATGGGTTTCAGATCTGTTCAGTAAAGAATTTACAACAGAGGTTTGCTCCTTACACCCATGAGCAGGGCAGCCCGATAATGCATGCAGTGCAGCACAACTGTGTATCTTTTGCTTTGCACCACTTAGAGCGTTTCCAAAACAGAGCAGCAATCAAACAAGCAGCAGCAAGTTTCTCTCCAGCAAAACCTTTTGTGGAGCAAACAGGGCAGTTCAGAGGGATGTGAGGCTCATGACCTTCCAGCCACCCTTCCACTTCCAACCTGCAATGCAGCTCAGATGACTAGTTGGCAAGGTGAGATCTAGTTCACCCTCATTAAGGCAATAAGGGGGTTATGGTATCTTACATTCCCAGAGCTGGCCCTAGCCGTTCCGGGAAGGGTTGTGGAACTAGGCAGACCATTGACCTAGAGCTGCAGTAGGTGATTAATTGGGACAGAACAGAGACTTTCTGGGAAACAACCCCACTGTAAGCAGCCAGCATGTTAGAAAGTGCCAGTGTTTGGCAGATAGCGCAGTCTTTTGGTCTGTCTTTATCTCCCTCTGCATAAAGAGAGCCCACTTGCTTGTCTCTGACTTCTGACACTAGTTGCTACCTGTTCACAATTTCAAATGCCTTTTTAGAAACAGCTTTGGAAACTGAAGAAAAAAAATAATTTTGAGAAACCGCCATACAGCTGTGGCCCACAAATCCTGGAGGCTGAACAGCATCAGTCAGATCCCAGCTTTCACAGAGCTGAGCAGTTGCTCCTACTACAGCATAAATACAGTCCAGCTGCCTGTAGCTGCCTAAAACAGAACCCTGCTGATGTTTCCTCTCTCTCTTGACTTTCACAGCCAGCTAAAGAAACCAAATTTTCCAGACCTTTTTTTTTTTCTCCTGTTGAAATTAATATATTTTAACACTGAAATCCATGGAGCGGCAGCAGGAATTAAACCAACACGGAAACATTAGGTTATTTTTAGGTCATTGTAGTTACTAGTGCAAAGAGCAAAACACCAGACATTCCAGTGCTGGTTGTGTTGCTGTGTTTCACCTCTGAATTGACAGAAAAATAATTGCATTTGTTTCAACTGGAAAATTTAATAAACACAAAAGTAGCCTGAATTAGAAACAAAAGCAACCAATGAAAATATATGTGGCGTACATTATGTTTTCAATGACTGTGCAGTTTTGTGATGTATGTAACCCTCAAAAAGCAATTGTTTGAGAACAGGACAACGAGACTTTCACCATCTCAATGGGAACTGAGCTCAATCCACTCTCTCAGGATGCTGGCTCTGAAGCCTGAACACCGCTGCAGAGATAACGGTCCAGGATGAAGCAAAGCACACAAGGTGCATGTGCTTAAATCCTCTATATGTATATAAGAAAGTAATCATCAGTTTGTTGGCTCGGGGCTTACAATCTGAGTACTGAGGGGAGTTTGATAGTAGGAAATAGCATCACAGTATGTTGCGTTTTGGACAAGCATTGCAAAAACACTGTGACAAGTTGTTTCCCTCTCTCCCTCCCCTACTATCGCAGTTCCATTTCCTATCCTACTGCAAAACTTTATCCTCACAGTGAGAAAGGACACTAATGGAAACGTCTGAATATGCAGAACGGGTATGGAAAGAACAGCATCTTCTTGCTCTGCATTGTGCAACTGTTGGAAAGTCACAAGATGCTTGTTCCACCTAGGCAGGGACTTTTGGCAGGGCATTACAGGGATGATTCTGCACACCCAGTACCCCTCCACTTCACTAAGCTCTGCTAGCAAAGCACGAAGAGCCACCCTCTCGCTGCAAGAAAAGAGCAGATTACAGTACAGCATGACTGTACAGTACAAGAAGAGGTGTGCAGAGAAGAGGATGGGCCAACTCCTCCTCCGCAGTCACCCACACACTGCTTCTGTGCATAACTGAGATGAGCACTGCAACCCTATACTACACGACAGAGGGAGAATCCTAACTGCCATCATAATCCTTATCACACAGCAGCGTTGATTTTGCATCCTACATATACCATGCTGAGCTCATGTCACATTTCCACACAAGGCTCACAGCATGAGGAAGAGAGTCCAAAAAAAGGTTGCTACCAATCGCAGAGACAAACCTTTTACAAGGCATACTTTAGGAATCCCTCCTGGAAGGGGCCAGCACAAAATAGATGATTTGGAGAGGTGCCTGCCGGCCATTACGCAACACAGGATTGCAGCCTGCATATCTGTGGTTATCTGTACACAGGGCATGTTTTCTGCAGCCTGCCTGGATTTTTCTATCTTCAGAAGGTCTGGGGAAGGTAAAGCATGAGTTCTACGACCAGGACTACTAACAGCGCTTGTGACCCTGTCAGTAAACCTGACCTCACACTCAGGCTGGGCTACACACCACAAACCCTTCAGATTTCACGTAGCTTCAGGTTTTGTTGTGAGCGGTTTTCTTAACTCTCAGTCTAGGACTGCTGTGGTCTGAGGTGAGACGGATGCAGACCTGACTCAGTGTAAACGCAAATATCTCCCAGGCACTGTGTGCCTGTGTGTGGAGCCCCCGCTGGCGGAGTGGGAGGAAAAAATCATCTGTGGGCCTGATGAAGGGAAATTAAAAAGTTGGAGACTGGATTTAGGGAGGAAGTTGTTTGGCTGAGAAGCTGATTTGATTTTGTGGGGAAACCAAAAACCAGCAGGCTAGAGTCATGGCCTCTGCCATCTCGACTGAGTCACAGGGAGATTCCCCACAGTTTGCTCAAGCTCGGAGGCGATGAGGCTGTTTTCCCTCTAAGTCCATCCAGGCAGGAGCTCTGCAGGCACCAGGCTTCACTGCAGCAATGGATGACTTTTGTTCTGGCTTGGAAGGTCAGGAAATCTCCTGCATGTCAGGATACTTCATCTTAATTGGTATTGAGGTAGCCACATCTTGTACAACAAGCAGTCAGTGTTGTACATCGTATGTACAATGTTCCATAAATGTTGCACTCAGACCTAGCACTTTCTCCTTGTGTTTTGCATATTACAGTGGTATTAATCCTTTCAGTTTTTAAAAATTGGGGGTTGTTTGGATGGAATGGGAAGTAGTAACTCTCACCTGACAGTTATTACCATCAGCAAGTCAAAGGAAATAATAATTTTCTTAATTGTATAATTCATCAAGTAAATAGGATAAATTGAAATACTGAAATAGTTCAGATGATGTGGTGAAACAAATGTCTGGGAAAAATCAAAAAGATTTATTTTCATTAGAAAGGTACCTTCCACACCCCACCCTACACCCCTCGTGTTCAGTCAGTTTTCTTTTCCTTTCTGGCCTCCCTTTTAACAGGACTGGAATGCAAAAAATATTTTGTTTTGTAAAGTACCTGCTGAACTGGCAGCTCACATACACAGGGCAGGTGGCCTTACTCCCCAGATTTGTCATCTCCTGGACCGGCCAGTCCCTGACCCTGCCCAGCACCGAGCACCAAGAGCTCCAGAGCCTGCGACACAAGGGAACTGCACAGAGGCACGCTGAGCTTGGCCAGCCAGGGGGAAAGACAGCCTGTGAGGTAAAGGAGCAACATCAACACTTTTGGCAAGCCCCTGCTCTTCTTCCTTGCTAACCAGCTCTTTTTGGAAGGGAGTTGCTTTTTTGGAAATACACAGTTGAGAGATAATCACATCCAGATTTAGGAAATAACATTTTGCACATAATTCATGCTGGCTACCTCGACAGATTATTGGTTGAGCATGTAGCTATAAATTTGGCAGAATAAACGGCAAACTGTGGTTGGCACATGGATGCAAAGCAGGAAGCAAACTGCAGCTATACATTAACTAGGGGAAAGGAAAACCTAAGAAACTGAGTAAATAACAGGCTCTGAAGCAAACAGTAATAAGGGGCAGAGGACAGGTAACTAACACTTGAGGAGCATAGGCAGTATCAGGGCTCTTTGCATTAAGAAGAGCATTGCCAGTCAATAAATAACAAGCCAGAACTGCTGTTTTGCTTACTGAGTCTTGTTTATCACAAAGTCAAGTGACTTCTCCTTACCCATGGAAAATGTGAACACAGAGGATGACAAGCAATTTTGGGAAGCAACATCCGTTCTGTATGGAGAAACTTGATCTGCTATACCCAAAATAACTGATGTTGAAACACAGTCTGAATCTCATCTAAGCAATTGATTAGACAAAATGAGGAAGCACAAGTACTTGTTGGAGCTGTGTTGGTCTGACCTCAGGCAGCAGGGCAGTGACAGGGCAGAGACACGTGGGCTGAGCCAGACTGGCAACTGCAGATCTAAGGAGGCAGGTTGTCAACAGATAACTGTGCCCTCAGCAGGCTGCTGAAAAGCATTTATTATAGCACCTGGTCCCTGAAGGAAGCACTATAGAAACTCTGGCACGTGCATCTTCATTGGCACCGCTGCAGACAGCCCACAGGAATCTGTTTGTCCAAGCCCTGCACGACCACACCGCTGCCCGCATCCCTGACACTTCTTGCTCCTGCAGGACGCTAATAGTGATGGCAACTGCATATCAACCCAGCTCCTAAACAGAGGAAAAGAAATAGTGTGGTGGCTACAGCAAAAAACACAGCTGGCTGCAGGTCAGCATGTGGCTAGCAAAGCTCCTTAGTATAAATGACTTCTGCAGGACAGGTTCTTCTATAGTAACCTTTTACAAAAAGAAGCTAACTTTCCCTGGGACAGGTTTTAGTACAGACACCCTCAGAAGCAAACCGTGTTTGCATCCATGCACAAGGTGGCTAGAATTTTACTGATTGAAAATTAGAGGCCTAATTATATCCCAGGCTGAAAGTCTGATCAGAGCAGGCTTACAGCTGGCTCAGCCACAGCAATACACCCACAGAGAGATGCACGTATGTACTAACATACATATGCAAATACCATTAATATTTGAAATTCTACTTCCTGAACCAAATGACATGCTGGAGTTCTGAGTCCTGTGGAAGTAACACAAAAAAACCAACAAGAGAGCAGCGGACCATGGCAAGTCCTAGCAAGGCTAGGCCAAGCCCCATGTTTGAGAGTTCAGTAAAGAATGAAGGAGGGCGGCTTAATTTCAACAAACATGCATGGCCACGGATGTCTCCTTTGCCTCTGCCCCGGGCAAAGAAGCCAGGCTGATGCACTGCCCATTTCTAGTTATACCTTCCAGTCTTTCTGATCAGCTGATTCATTCATCTTACCCCTTTGCTAGGTGGTGGCTCTTGTGAGAGGGAGCAGCGTAACAGAGCAGCAGTCCCGTTTGACACAGATTCCTGCAAGAGGAAACTCAGGACTGAGTCTCAGAGCAAGGGTGAGAGGAGGTGGGCTGTCCAGGGGACATTCACCATGGCTTTTTTCAGCCAGTGCCATGAGTGTCATTTCTGGGATATAACACAGCTGCTTTTACAGGCTAGTTACAAGGCATGCTGGCTGGCTTGTCTGAGCTCTCAAGATGATAGAAATAATGTAGATTTCCCAATGATAACTAAAAAACACAGTAGCATCAAAGTAGTAAGAAATGCAAACTACTATGGTGAGATTTTTTGAAGTAGCCTTTCATTTAACTCCATGTCTACCATACCTTCCCTTCCCATGCTGACGTTGCATCATGTGACTTAAATAATTTTCAGCAAAAATAATATTAAATATGGGTCTGATCTTGCAAAGCTACTGTGTGAGCACAAGCTTTCTCTTATTGATCATACATCTATTGGGGAAAGATTATTCAATATATATATGTTTTTAAAAGAGGCAACTATAAGACCTGATGCAATAACTTGCCTGTTTTGTCTATCAGCTCCTGGACCGATACTGCCCACACACCAGACAAGGCATAGATGCCCAAGAGATACTAAATATCTCACTCTGAACTCACAGTTCTGCTAGCATTTCTCTTAACACATTGATTTCCCATCATTAACATCATGGAAAGCAAGGAACAATACAGAGGCAAAATAAAAAAAAACAAACCCAAACAAAAAACCCAACCAAACAACAAAACCCAACCTGGCCCCGTATTTGCATTCCCTGGATGTGGGTTTTAAATATCTTTCTTTAACAGGAAGCCTTCCCCATAGACTTTGGTGGAAAACAGCTATGTTTGCACATAACTCAGATTGCACACTGGAGGTGGGGAAGAGGGTGGCTTTTTTCATTACGTGGGCTACACAGACACTGCAAATTGAAGCTTAAGACACCAGGGCTGCTCCTGTTTCACCACGGTATGGCCTGCTGACAATTAGCCTGTCTGCTTGGGCTGCTTCTCTTCCCTATCCCATCCCTTCGTAGCAATTGACAGGGGTGAAAGCAGGCCTGTGCGCTCCCTTGTTATGTGTGGCTTGGTCTGTCCAGGGGGTCCAGGTCAATACCCGTAAGGTCTTCCCTGGAAAGCTGACAACTCTACAAAATGCAAAGGCCTGCATTTGTAATACAGAGACTGAAAGAGTCAATTACCACAGTGTACAGATGATACGTACCAGAGGGTGAGGGTTTGTGGACTTTTAAAGCTAAAACAGACCATCTTCTACTTTAACTCCCTGCACAAATCAGACCAAAGGACCAACTCCAGATATTGCTGAGCTTAACAGCTTGCATTTGGCCAAATGCAGTTATTCCTCCTGAACTGGGGTTATTCTGTGTTAAAGCTGTTTTCCATAAAGTCACATTGATGAACTCTAATTATGCTGCTCATCTAACTTCAAGAATTAAATCATGCACAGGCTTTCCCATTGTTTTTCGTGGGGGAGAAATTATTCATGCCATTTACACAATTCAGCCATGCACAAACACAGCAGGCTGGCTCACAATTATCAGTTGTATTCCAGCCCCTCCAGTACTGGTATTAACAAGTTGTGTTCTGGTTTCAACAGAGACAACACTTGACGGAGGTGCTGGTGAGGATTTTTCAGCACCCTTCTGCTCACAGCTGAGAAAGGCTCCCCAGAGCACTGGCTTCTCACCCTGCTCCATTTTCAGAGTTTTCTGCCCAAGAAATCTTTGTTTTACTGTATGGTGATCAGGTCTGAGCCCTCTAGGGAAACAGGAGCTTCCCAGCTCCATTAGGCTGCATGCACATCTGGTTTTCTGCAAATAACATTTCGCCTCCCAGTGATCAATATATAGAAATACCACAAGATGGTCAAAGTAACCAAGCCACTGACAGAAAAGGGATTAGAAACGCATAGGTATTAAAAAAACTAGACATTCGTTCTTGAGGTGACCACTGACAGTCTCTCTCCATTCCTCTCTGAATGCAATACAGACTGCCTGTTGTCCACTGTCTTTTTATCCTGTTCCAAGTTTTTGTCGTAGAAATACAGAAGAATAACTTTTCTGGATTCAATGGAATTAATGCAGACATGTGGGGGGAAATCCACAAGCGGAGGATCCTTCCTGCCTGACACCTGTTCAGCATCTCTGTACGTGGGAAGCAACATCAGAGTTTTTCAGGTTACTCAGCACAGTGTAACCCACCTGCCCCGTGCGAGGTGCCCACCTCAGTGGGTCTCACCCACATACACACTCCCGCTCGGTGAGGGTCTGGTAGGGTTGGCATCTGTCACGCTGGAGCTACCAGCTCTGCTGTACACTGTTATCATGCAGAGCCTGTGCCCAGCAGGAGCAATTCTTTGTGCAGGTTATTCAGCTATTACTCTCCAAAATGTCTTCACCCGCAGAACCCCTACTCTAATGAGCAGCAAGGCAGAAATCAGGCCCTCCAATGAAAAAGATCTATGGGTTTATTTGTGTGTTCTTTTTATTTCAACATCGTAATCTCCCTACCAAACGTTCTAGGAAAGCACAAGAGAAATGTTTCTTCTCTGAAATGTAATTAACATAGTTTTCTTCCTGTTGCGAACTATAATTGCAAATATAAACCGAAGCACAAGAATGAGGTTATTTTGGGCAACGGTTTGTGCATCAAAATACTGTGACGAGTTTGGTTTGTCAAACAGAAGACAGGGCAGACGTCTCTCTCCCTTCCTGTTTAAGCCAGTGGTCTGGGAAGGGCTGCTGTAACCTATAATGACGGTCAGCTCACCAAAAGCAACTTGTTTCCCCCAATCTATAAATGCAGTTTTCCAAAGACTGAACATATGCCACAACATGCATATGCTTTGTGATCCTGTTTGACATGGCAAATCCTGTTCTGATCTCAAGTAATATTAAAACTTACATAGAAATACTCAGTTCTGACAAACCTGATACATATACTTACTCATGGGCAGCTCACACAAAGATGTGGAATATTTCTTCAAAGCAATGAGTCAAACTTTCCTCTGAAAAAGCCTCTCCTAACCATGGAAGAACTTGACCAAACACGGGACCATTTTCACGTTTCACTGTGTATTTGCAATTGCTCTCGAGGTGGCAAAGCGCTTAAAGACACATACAACAGCCCCAGGAGCTGTTGAGAGAATTGGAGTGCAGTGTGATGTGGCTGCATGGTTACAACCTAGGAAAGCAGCACTGGTGAGGCACCTCCTGGCTGGAGGTCATTTTACTCAAATGCGTAATTCCCTGCAACGTGTCCCCACATACAAGACATATAATCCAAGACGGAAACAGAGGACTGAAATAACAAATAGTTTACTTTCCCCTGCTTTCCAAACAAGGTCAATCATTAAACAACAATGAAAAACTATGTTCTGCCAGCGGGAAGCCTCACTAGTATAAGTAGGTCTAACACGGTTACTGAACTTGTTTGGATTTGGGCTCAACAGTCATTACTATAAAGCTTTCTGAGCCAATGTACCTGAACAAAATATCGGCTGCTTCCTGTCTTATTTTCTTAAGTCACTGCAGGAATTTACAAATAAATGTTAGGGGCCTCCATCCATAAGGAAAGACACTGCAGCACAAATGACATGGCTGAATAAACCACTGAGCAAAAGCTGGCAACAAGCTTCTTGCATTATACGTGGCTCAGGTAAAACAAACCAAGGCTGATTTGGCAGGGACCACACGGGAGCAATACCAGTTTGCCTGAAAGCTGCTCCCCCTGACACTTGAACACAGGGGTGTACACTGTGGTGGCCCTCCCCTAGTTCTGCAGCACCTGCCTGGCCATCCTTCTGTGCTGCCAGGGCCCGGGGGCTCCACACAGGCTTGCACGTCTTGGTGAGAAATGCGCTGAGCTTTAGGGAGCAGCATCACTGCCACTGCCCAGGGAGGTGGCAAAGTGACCTAGGGACATTGAGGCTGCATCTTCCAACAGTCAAGGCATGTGTTAGAAGGCTATAGGAGTGCACATGACTAAGCAGAAGCAATATATGCGTATAGTATCTATTTTTAAAATTAATTTTCTAGATATCTATTAGAAGGTAACCCCATCCTGCCTGGAAGGATCCAAGACAAGAGAAGCAACAAGGAGAAAGAAGGGAAGTTGGAAAGAAGATTAAATATTTTGATTTCCGGGTAACTGCACAGAGACCACTGGACAAAACCTGAAGAGTTTCTTGAACCAAATTCCTGCTGAAAGATGGGAACCTGAAAGGTATCCCCTCACCATGTGTTTTATAATGTTTCGGCTCATTTGGTCTGGCAACTCACTTTGTCACAACACAACACTGACAGCTATGGATCAGAAAGGGTTTTCCCAGAGACCTGACACTTCCAGCAAGCACTTAGTACCTGATTACTCTTCTAGCCCTGTTTGTAGAGCCCGTGACAGGTCTGGCCTTGTGTCAGAAGCAGATGTCAAGGACAGACATGCTGAGACTGTTTCTCTCCACAGCCAATGCACACCCCTACCCTCCTGCAACACCATCAGGGTGCTGCTGCGAGCAGCTGCCCTCCTGCCCACCCCAGTTCTGGCCACCTATAGCTGGGCAAGTGCCAGCAAGCTGCAAGCAGCCTGAGGCAACAGACACATTTTGCTCTTGCCTGCCAGCACAAACCTGCAAGGAAAATCCAATCACAAGTATGCAAGTCCCTTCCTTCCTTCTACACACACAAGGCACCAAATCCTAAACCAGCCTTGTTACTTGGCAAGGCTTTAAGGTCCTGCTGTGTGTCACATTGGCTCAAGCAGGGTGCTGACAGCAGGGGATGTATCTGTTAAGACCCAGGCCATGCAGCCCTCGCCTGTCCAAGGGGATAACACAGGCAAGCTGGTCTGAGAAGAGTGGGGGTGCCGGGCACAGCATGGATTTAGCATTTGTCCAACACTGATCGTGATCACAGGAATTGCTGCAGGATCACAATCACCCCCATGGCCTGTCAGGGTGTACAAAAAGGCTTGGAGTTTTCCATTGGGAAAAACAAACAGAGAAAGGCACATGAAATTTTTCAGGCAAATCACGGGGCCAGCCAACTCACAGGGAGGTGGTTTAAGCCAACCGTTGCATATCTCTGCTTGTGTAAGGGTTCTGCCTCATGCACAGCACGTGGGGAGCTCTGCTTGCCCATGACCCCCATCCACAGACCCTGTTTGCTTGAAGCCTGTTGCAGGTACACACCTCTCAGACCAAACACCTGGCACACCTGCCTGACCATCAGGAGGAGCTGAGGTCCAGACTGCCCCTTTGTATAGCAAACACAAAGAAATACAAACCAATTCTGAGCAATCCAGAAGTGTGACAGACTGCTTTGTTTCAGTAACATGTAAAGCTTTTAAACTGGGATTTTCCAGCAGCCCTCCTGTGCCAGGCTGGTGCCTTATGAATCATGTTTTGTCTCTCACTTCAGCAAGGTAAGTATATCAATTCCTGCAGCAAAGGGGGTTAAAGCTCTCTGTTGCTCACCCTAATGAGCGCAGGCTCCAGGCTGAGAAGTGCTTCACTGTCTTTAAAGAAAGAGGAAGATGCTCACACCAGCAACAGAACATCTCTCCAGTACAAGCTTTGCCTTCCTGAGGATCTTTAATGACAGCATGCCATCACAGGCCAAGAACAACCGCAAGTCTCTCTCAAGCACACAAACACTAAATATCCAGCAGTGTTAGGAAAACACAAGTAGCTCTCAGTAGATACCTGTATATGAACTGAATTATACCAGCACTTTTCTACCTATACCGCATAATAATTCCTTTGTAGTTTTTACAAGAAAGGGAGGTAAAAAGAGCATGCCATGCCACATACCTCAAGCAAAACCTTCTCCTTGTGCTTGGCATGCTGATGGGTCACCGGCCCTTGCTAAGGGTCAGAGCCTGCAGCAAACTTTGGAAATGCATGTCCTACATGCAAAAATGGTTAGAAATCACCATTTTGCTCCTGATACAAGTCACATCAAGGGTTTGGTTAGCAACAGTGGAGGATCAAAGAGACAGAAAATAAGTAAAATACCTTTTTCTCAGCTGTTTCTGATCTCCTGGAAAAGCACACCACAGTGGCTGCTTTAGGTACTTGGGTTGTCACCTGCACACAGACCCACCTGTCCCACACTGAGCCCTTGAGCCTCAGGGCTTTATTTTCCCCCTGAAGAGGTTAGCTTTTGACCTGTGCCCTTGCATGTCCTACAACTCTGAGCCCTTAAAAGCCTTTTCCATGGTCCTCATGGCTATTGGAAATCTTCTGCAGAGTCCGAGAAGCAGAGTAGCTGTTTTGAGAACAGCCCGACAGAACAATTCCATGCCAGAGCCCTGCACAGCTCTGCCTCCTGAGCCCAGCATTCCGGGCAATGGACTCCCTTGCTTTCTCCTTTATGGTGCCCTGGATAAGGCCTTGACAAAGTTGCGTACTAGTCACTTTGTCCCTGACAGCATAGTCTTTGAACGGGAGAGAAACAGAGGCTAACATCAGCTACTAGTGAGGCTTTTGCACCATGAGGCAGAAGTATTTTATTGCTGTCATTAAAAATCCAGAGATTTAATCTCACTGGTGTCCCAATGCATACCTTGTTAACTTAATTTGATATTCTAGTTAGTCATAAACTCTCAGGCTGCATTCATTCCTTTAAATGAACAGGGCTTTCAGGGGTGAAGTGTGGTGCATAGCTTGCTGCTGCCAAACCCAGCTAGAATCCCCTCCCTTTAGGTGTGCCAGAGCAGACTGCCCACACGGCACGACCCAGGACAGTGCCTGGCCACAGAGCTCAGTCCCTGGGGCATCAGCACCTCGGTTTCCCCACCCGAGAAGCGGAGGCAGTGGCTGGCGGTTGTAGCAGAGAGGTTCAAAGCTTCTCTCTCACCACAAAGCTCTGCTGGATGGCATGGATGCCCCGCAGTTCCCCTCCACATCCCCGAGTGGAGAAACACAAGCCCCCGCTCCAACAAATGCCTCCACCTACCAATTTGGGGGAGGTTTCTTTACGTTTAAGCCACTCAAAGGGCCCGGTTTTGTTTTTCCAGTGACCAGCCTGATGCTCTGCTCTTTTCTGGGGTCTGGTCTTCTGTTTTAAGTGGCCCCGAGCCAGGCTGCGCTAGTTAAGCAATAGCAAAACAGCTCTGGTCTAGCACACTCCCTGTTAAAATCTTACTCCTGGTTGAGCGAACAGGAAGCTAAAAATTAACTACCTCCCTCGAGCACACCTTCACAAAAGCCCCTTTCTTTTGTAGGGGCAGTGAGGGAAGCACTCAGGGCTTACAGAGAGGGGCTGTGCAGGGCAGCAACAGGGAGCAGGGACATCCTCCCAAGCAGGGAGCTGGGAGAGGGCAAGAACATGTTAGACCTCACGTATCACAGCATCTCAGATTAAATATATCTGGTACCCACCACAGCCACGTCTGGTGACAAGAGAGGGCATGCAGAGGTGACAGAGATCACTTCTTCCCCAGGAGAAAGGCAGAGTTTCCTGTCACCTGCTTCCAGGATGACTTACTCATTGCTGGGAAGTGCTGAGAGCCGCAGCTGTTCCCCAGCTCTTGCACAGCACATCCCGTCTTACCCCCAGGCGCGTGTCAGAGCTGGTTTCCAGCCGCCAAAGGAAGCCCATGCAAGCCTGGAGGCAGCAGCACAGTCACTGGGTCCAAATGAGGTGATGAAATCATCAGCTGCCTGTGACCCACCTCAAGCGACTTTGCTTCAGGCAATTAGCTTGGAGATCAACATGCCTGCCTGTTAGTGATTTACATTCATAATACCTTAACCTGTGTGTATGGGAGCTGTCTGTGAAACCCAGGGAGCCCAGCCAGGGAAACCCGGCCTGAGGTCCCTCATTATCTGTAGCACAAGCCTCCTCCTGCTGAGTGGAGACTGAACCTGTGCAAACCAACCTACAGGTCTTCAGCATCCAACTTCTCACCGGTATAACAGTTATTTACTTTTTACTGGCAACTATTTTACAGCAAGAACTAATTAGCACTAATGATCTTGAATCAGAGGCATTAATAACAAACAGGAATAAAGGGAAATATTTTCCAGGCAGCAAATGAGGCTCCGAGGAGTCTGCCAGGCCACAGCAGCACTGGATCTCTTGGGTGTCTCCCACAGCATCTTCCATTCACTCCTGTTTTGGCTCATTTCAGAAAGCAGAAAATGACGCTTGGAAGCATAGAAGAACCAGATAGGTGAATAAGCAGAAGACTATTCCACAAAATTGATATCTAAGGAATTTCATTAAGGAATCCCTGACCTCCGTTTGTCTGGGGATTTTAGACAGTCGGAGTAAGAAGCCAGCACCGGTTTACTGAGGACGGGAACAGAGGCAGCAAGCACTGACAGAAGGCAGAGCAGGGAGAAATTAAACACCAGGGTGGAAATGCATAATGGGAAAGCCAAGGCTGGAGAAACAGGAGTGGAAAAAAGGCCTAAAGGGAAAAATGCAAATAGAGGAGAAAAGTCAGAAGGCTGGCAGGGCAGAAGGCTTGAAGCACAGGTAGCTAAGGAAATTGAGCTGGAAAGGGAGGGAGGGAAAGCAAAATAAGAAAGCGGAATCCACTCCAAAAGGCAGAGCTGGTTAGTCAGAGGCAGAGCTGAAGCACAGGGAAAGAACATGGCCCCAAACCACCCTGTCCCCACCAGTGCTGCACAACCTTCTGCCCAAGCCTGTGGCAACAGTCCCTGCTGGGGCAGGTCTGCCAGCATCTACGCTACTGCACAGCTTGTTTTCATGAGCCAGATCACTTAATTACATACTATCCTCAGGGAATGAGCTTACAAGCTCTGCCTCAGAGCTTGGTATGATCTGAATAAAAAATGTGGAGTGTAAACTTAAGTGCTGTTTGTGGCACAAATCTTGGTGTTCACGCAGTACTCTGAATGTCTGTAACTTACCTAAAGGTGCCCCCGCTATCACTGGCCCGTACAGCATACACTGTCAGCACGCTGTCACCAAAACTCCACTCAAATACGCGGCCAATGGCAACTATTTTATCCAATTTCTCCCAAGGGGTTTTCCACACATACCAGCACACCCCATCCTGTTCCTCTGCTATACATCAGCAAACCCTGTGCTGGAGCATCACCTCATTCCTGCACAGGCTCTTGGGGACGTGCCACCTCCTGCCAGCCCTCCGGGGTGCCCCCAACTGCCTGCAGGGAGGCAGCTCAGCCCCACTTTGCTCAGGAGACAACAGTGATCAGCGCTTCGCTGCCATTAATGTATGCATTCAAGCTGCTCTAATAGAACAAATGGGCAAAAGTCAAAAGCCAGTGTGTTCCTCAGCTGCACAACTGATCCTGCATGAGCACAGGCATCCCCTTTCCAGCCAAGTGTCTATTTCCATCCTTACAGATTCAACCCTCTCTGACTTTCAGCCGAGTAAGTTGCTTTTTACAGTGGTGCTTTGCACTGCTAAATCTTTGACCTTCAGGACTTAACGCTCCAACTGAAAACCATATAAACATTTAATATATATTCCCAAAGCAAGCTCCACAGCTCAGACAGAAGTCAGGTGTTTAATGCCGGAATTAGTGGCTGCAGGCATGTCAGTGCAGTATGTTGCAGCCAGCAATGCTAACTCCTCTGTCTGTAACTTTTGGCTAAAGGTGGGGTAAGGTAGGCGACAAAACTATCACAGAATACCACATGGGAAGGGACCTCAAGGATCATCTGGTCCCAACATTCTTGGCAAAAGCACAGTCTAAACAAGATGGCCCAGCACCCTGTCCAGCCAAATCTTACAAGTGTCCAATACTGGAGAATCCAACACTTCTCTGGGGAGACCATTCCAGCGGTTGAACAATTCCTGTTGTTCTCACTGCAAAAAGTTTTCCTCGTGTGTCCAACCAGAATCTCCCCAAGTGTAACTTGTACCCATTACCCCTTGTCTTTTCCATGTGATTCCCTGTAAAAAGGGAGTCTCCATCTTTGCAGTCACCTTTCAAATACTGGAACACGGTGATAAGGTCTCCCCTGAGCGGCCTTTTCTCAAGGCTGAACACCCCCAGTCCTCGCAGCCTTTCCTCACCCGGCAGCCTTCCCAGTCCTCCGGTCATCTTTGTGCCCCTCCTCTGGACCCTCTGCAGCCTGTCCCCGTCTTTCTTGTACAGCGGGGACCAGAACTGAACACAGTATTCCAGGTGTGGCCTCACAAAGCACCGAGGGGGGTAGTGACTTCTTTACCTGTGCTGGCGATGCCCTTGTCGATGCAGCCCAGCACCCCGACGGCTGGCTTTGCCGCAGCGCCGCGCTGTTCACTCGCACTGAGCTTGGTGTCCACCAGGATCCCCCGGTCCCTTTCCACAGAGCCGCTCCCCAGCCGGGTAGATCCCGGCCTGTCCTGCACTCCAGGGTTATGTTTTCCCAGGTGCAAGACCTTACACTTGTCCTTGTTGAACCTCATAAGGTTCTCGTTACCCACTCTTCCAGCCTATCCAGGCCTTCCTGCAGGGTGGCTCTCCCTTCCGAAGCGTCCGCTTCCCCACTCAGTTTGGTACCACCGGCAAACTTCATCAGGGAGCACTTGATCCCACCGTCCAGATCGCTTATGAAGACGTGAAACACCCTTGGGCCCAATATCGATCCCTGGGGAACCCCACTTGTGACAGGCTGCCCGTTTGCAGAGGAGCCGTTTGCCACCACCTCTGGGTGCAGCCTGTCACCCAGCTCTCCCCCACCGCACGGACACTTGCCCAGGGTTCTCTGGGAGGAGGCTGTGGGAAACTGTATGGAAAACCTTGGAGAAATCCAGGTGGACAATGACCACCGCTCACCCCACATCCACCGAGCAGGTTACTTTGTCGTAGCAGGCGATCAGGGTCATCCAGCACCACTTGCCCTTGGTGAATCCACGCTGGCTTTTCCCAGCCACGTGCTTCATTTGACTGGTGATGGGCCCCTGGAGGATGCGTTCCGTAACTTTCCCAGGGACCAAAGTATGACTGATGGGCCTGTAGTTCCTGGATACTCCTATAAGCCTTTCTTGTAGGCATGCGTGACATTAGCCTTCTGCCAGTCTTCTGGGACATCCCCCCATCTCCACAACTTCTTAGATTATGGAGAGCAGCCTCATGATGACACCAGCCAGCTCTCAACACCCCCGGGTGGCTCTTGTCACGGCCCAGTGATTTGTAGGGGTCAGGTTCCTGTAACAGTTCACATACCAACTTTTTCTCCACTGACGGTGGGTCTGTGTGTGCCTCAGCCTGGACTTTTGTTCCCAAGGCCCAACGAGCTGGTAAAGACAGAGGTGAAGTAAGTGTTGAGAACCTCTGCCTTTCCAGCTTTGTTGTTGGTGACTAATTCACCGCTCCTGTTCAACAGTGGGCCAATATTTTCCTTCTGTTTCTGCTGCTGGTTCACATACCTGAAGAACTTTTCCTTGTAGTTTTTGACATCTCTGGCCAATTTCAGTTTGAGCTGAACTTTTGCTTTTCTAACTGCATCTCTGCAGTTTCAGTTGCAGGATGAGATGCTCCTCAGCAAGGATGTGGGATCATGACCTGACCAAAACAAACTGTGTTTAACATGTGATGGCTGATCCACATCATCGCTTCCCGCAGCAGCATCCCCTGGTCCCTGCCAGACAATCATTACATGCTTTTGTTAGATTTCTATATATTCTCTTTTCTGTAAATTTAAAGAGGACCTTCCCTTCCAGTAAATTACAACTTTCTTTTAGCTTTCAGGCCAGTCTGCAGCTCATGTTTTCAGTCAGAGTTGCTCGTTTTGGGCTTTCCCGAGGCGCTGGCTGCAAAGAAGGTTAAGCAGTTTAGCGGTTGAGTCGCTGGTACAAAAACAAGCCTACAGATTTCTGATCCAGAACACACACCAAAACAACACGCTATAGAGAAACAGCCCAGCTGGAGCCAAGTATACGTGCTATCACATTACACACCCACGATGTTTATTTACAAAGCAAGCCAAGTAGGACTGCCACCCCTCCTGGTTTCCTTAAGCATGCATTTTTCATGCCCAGAAATTGTCCTTGGATCAGGTTTAGGGTGGGAGAGGGATGTAAAGCAGCCACGTGTGCATGACCCATGGACAGCACGCTTCTCCAGCACATCTAGCAGGAGGTGAAACACAGGTGTGCATGAGAGGGCTTGCCCACAGCTGCTGTGGGTGCTGAGATAACCGAGACAACAGTGGATTTTTTTTGCACTCGCGCTGTGGCTTTCCCCGCAGAGAGCACACCCATCAACCCGGTCAGGGGACCTCAGCCGTCACCACAGGAGATAACACCTTACCAGGGACTCCGCAGCTTCACACAGCTGCCCTGCACACTAAGTCCGCAAGCCTCAGCACCACACTGAGCTGGGGCAACACCCCGTGAAATCTACAGGTGCACCTCCAAGTTTTGAACTGGACTGGTCCAAGGGTTGTGAGCACTAGCAAGGGGAGAAAAGTGGTGGAAAAAAAAAATGCCCCCAAAAGGGGAATTTCCCCTAAAGGTTGGGGAAATTCATATCAGTACCTGGAGCTGCATATCAAAGCCCCAGCCAGCTTTTTGTTGTTTCACAAAAGCCTGAATTTTTCTGCGCTCCACACCCACCTTACTAGGGAAAAAGCACTTTTTTCTCCCCCAGAGAAGAGGTAGTTTAATTCTCGCTTCAGCAGGGCTATACAAGTCACAACATGAGGCTGGTGAAAGCCTTTTGCTTTATAAAAATGCCTCCATATTCTCTAAGAGCTGAAACAGGCTGAATGTTAATAACCATTTTCTAGAACTCCACCGACATTCACTTGCACTCTTTGTCCAAGGGCTCAAAGTCCTCTAGACCTATGGCTCCAGGGTACAGGTTCCTAATTACCTGGGTTACAGGATTGTCACCACCAATTAACAAAGCCCTGGCAGGTGACCAAGGCCACATTACAGACCATGATGGTGAGGAGATGTGATAATTCACCCCACATGCTCAGGCACACAAGGATGTCTGCGAGGCATCCGCAGCGTCCACGGCCACACAAGGTCCAGCCACAACATACTAAAGACACACACAACAGAGCAGCTCACTTCATTGTATAAGTCCTGATGCAGCCACAAGGCATAAAGCCACAAAGAGTAACCACCGAGAGAGCTATTTTTAAAACATATAGCAAAGGTTTAGTGGTTTGGGGGTTTTTTTGTCATTCCCCTGCTCCCCTCTTTACAGCAAAGGTGCTGCCAAGTCAGCCAGTTCCCAGTCCCCAGCCTACCCAGGTAAAAGCCTGCCCTAGGCAGGAGAGCCAGGAAAGGCAGAGCAGGGCATGTTGGCCATTGCTTCCTCTCTGCCCAGCAAACCCAGGGAGATACAGCCCCACTCACACTCCGCTGCTGGCGTATTGGTACCTGCAGTGCTGCCAGCCCCACAGCCAGGAGCACAAGATGCTGCTCCCATCCCACTCCAGTGGCCTGGACACCCACAGCTCCCCAGGCAGGGCTGGGTGTGAGTTTGCAAAGGGGCTGGTACTAGTGCTCAGGACAAGGAGCCATTCACAGCCAGCTGCTGCCCTCCTGGTAGATATAAATGATTCCCCAGGAGGCTGAATACCCAAAGGCTGGGGTCAGCAGGTTTCCTTAATAAGGATGCTACTCCTAGATACATCACTGGAAAATCTTTGCAGCTGTGTGTGCTTTGGGGAAAGGACCTGACCCGAGCCTTGCCCGACTGGCCTGCTGTGGCAATCCCCAGTTAGGGGGCATGGCTCACCCTCCCCTCATCTGGCTCACTTGAGTCATGGGGGAGCTGACTCCCTTTTCATGCAGTGCCTGCTTTTTCCAGTACTGCTGCCTGTGCTGGAATGTCAACAGAAGTCTGGTTTTGCAAAACCTGGGGAGTTTCCACTGCCGCACCTGTGATGACTTTTAGGCTCTAGAAATCAGTGATAGCTCACAATAGCACTTTCCCCCACTAAGCTTGACATTTACCTGAATAAACAACCACCGATACTTGCCTGGACATAGCCCCCCCAGTTAGTACTGGTAAGGGAAGCTGGGATTTTTAGGGCCAATGTCTTTCCGCTTCTGTACCCCCAGAAAGTATTCTAGTGTATATATAGCTCTTCACTTGGGTTCACTCACTTACAGGGTGGGATGAGAGACCATAAAGCACTTTAGCAACAGCTTCTGCTGTCCCCACATGAAGAAGCGCCTGTTGATAAGTCACTGCTGCCCTTCAGCAAAAAAACCAAGCAACACATGGGAACAGGAAGTAAAGACATATATATTAAAGGTCAAATCAAAGTTTCCCCAAAAATATACAGCTCAGCAAAGCCAAGGCAAAAAAGCCACAGAGGAGCACCTCCTATACGTGGTGGCCACCTTTGGCCCAGCTGCAAGCCTGCTGTGGGTGCTGGGTTGCAAGGGGTGGTGGTGAGAGCCCTGCCAGCTCCCACCCTGCCAGCGCCCATCAGCTCAGACTTTGCTGCAAGCGAAAAGCAGCTCTCCACTTTGCTCCAATGCCCTGGGAAGCCCTTTTGTCCTGGTTTCAGGTGGGCTAGACTAAATTTTTCCTTCAGGAAACTCACAGTTTGTCCATTCAGTGGTCCCTTGTGCCATTTGGCAAGCGAGTTTTGGAAGAGCAGAGCCACGCAGCTTGGTGGTGGTGAGGAGGGGGCTCAGGGTGAGCATGCCAAAATGCTCAAAATGCTGCGTGCCCCAGGATGTAGAGCCAGTCACCACAAAAAAAATTTCCATGTGCTTTAACAGCAGCTGTGCAAGGAAGTAGTGCTGCTTTGTGAATGTAGGCCGTTCATACCTGAACTAGCCAGTTTTATACCTGACCTTGCTGTTCAGGCAGTGTTCTCAGGAGCTCAGGGAAGCAGAGGGGCAAGAGGGCAGCAGTACCCATCCCAGCACCAGGCAGAGTTGAGCATCATTCAACAGGCACAAAATGTTTCCAGCAAAAGGCCTTTTATTCCACTAGATGGTGCCCAGGCCTTGCTTATAGATGTTGCTTAATGACGTGGACAAGGATGTGCTCAGGACTGGGGATGGAGGTGGCTGGGCACCACACCAGGGTCCCTATGGGGCTGCAGACCCACCAGTCCCAGTCCTGCCAGCGGTGAGATCCCAGAACGGTCCCTTTCATTTATCAGGCAACGGCATATACCAAGCCTGAGCTCCCTGAGCATCGCTGTGGTCCGCCAGACTTGGAGTGTGACGTGCCGTGGCCATTCTGGGGGTGAACCACCCAGCTTGGGCTGCCAGCAGCCCTGTGGCCCCTTCTGCTCTGAGCTGGGTAGGCCAGCACAGGAGGTCCCTGCACCTTTGGGGGTCTTATGAATGCTGGCCCACGCCTGGGAAGCTGCAGGCAACCCCCTGCCCTAGGCTGCTTATACCTCCATGTCCCTGCCTGGCACCAGGCTGCCTGGCACGGCTGCCCTGGAGGCACCAGGGCCTGACGCCCTGCTGCGGGGCATAGTGGGCACATGCAGGTTTTGATCCTTTCCCCTGGAGAGCATGAGCTCTAGCAAGGTAGAGCCCTGACAGCTGGTGCTACTGATAGCACCAGTGGGATACACAGTGTTATGCTTGTCCTGGTGGTCCCAACATCAATCACCCACGCACAATCCCTAAGAAGCAAGCTTACGGCCCGAAATGGGAACTACTACTTCCCTGCATCTGAGGCAGGGGAGCAGGTGCTCTGCGGGTACATTGCTGACGTAGCTGCTCCTACCCCCTCTCCTTACATGGGTGCAGCGCTGGTGGGGGGTCCTCTCCCACTTGTCCTGAGGGCAGCACCACTCCCCGTGAGGCTCAGCACCACTCCCACTGTGCCGTTTGCTCCAGCCTGCTGCTGAGCACGCCTGTTTTAGCAGCTTCTTGGACAGAAAAAGCAACCTGCAATTGCATAAACAGTTATTAACTTTGAGCATCACTGGCGGCACGGCTCCAGTGTGACGAAGCCCAGCCTTGCTCACGTGCAGGAGCCAGCGGTGGGAATGGCGGTGACACGGCCAGGGTGTCACGGTGCTGCTGGAAGGGCCGGTGGGGATGGCAAGCACCCCAGCAGTGTGCTGGAGGGTGCGATACAGATTTCTTGCTGCAGGAGATGGAGGAGCCAAGGGGGATGATGCTCTGGGGGGGTCCTCAAAAAGGACAAACCACCCAGGGAGGAGGGTGGCCCTGGGCAGGAGTCAGTGGGGTTTGATACCCCAAGGGAAGGGTGTGCAGGGCTGGTTGGCCGAATTGCAGCCCCAGAAGTGATGGCAGGGCCAGGGATGCACTGGAGCCAGAAATGCCCCCACGCTCAGGGACCAGCCCTGCTACAGCATGCTGCTCATGGCAAAGCAGCTGCCTGAAGTCCCACTGCAAACACAAAAGCCAGCAGAGCCTTAGGTACAGAAATGCCTTTATTTCTCCATTAGGCTGGAAGCGAAACTGTGAGGACAGAGGCTTTTCCTCACTGTTTATTTACTCGCTTCACATCAGTGCATGAACAACACTACCCTATGCCATGTAGTACGATTGCTGTTACGCGGCTGCCTAGCACAGCAAACCCCTGCATCGCTGGTGCAGCCCTGGACGCAGTCCCCCTCAAATTAACAGCAGGATTGCATGAACCAGTGGCTTTTGGCTCCTGGGCTGCAAAGCACCGCGCGACCCTCAGCAACGTGTGGCGTGCCCCTCGCCCAGGCAAGAGCAGCGCCCGCAGCGGGGATGCTGGGGGGGGGACAATGACATGTGGGCACCCCCAGCTTCACCGCTGGAGCCCGCCGGGTTGGATACTGGCAGGCCCTCAGAGGGCCCCCCCGGCTCCACCGACTGTGGGGGTGCCCCGGGGCTCCCCACCCCGAGGGCTGCAGTCCTGTCTGTCGGCTGTCGCTGTGGCTGCCCTGCTCCCCCTCGGAGGACTGGCTGCTGTCGGCGCTCCTGAGGCCGGTGTAGGGGCCGGCCCCCGCCCCGTCGAGGGCGTAGAAGGCCCGCTCGCGGACGTGGAGCACGTCTGCACGCTTCACCTGGTCCACCTGCCTGCTGTGGCTCAGCGCCGCGAATGCACCCGGCCCCCCAGCTCCCAGCCTCCTGCCATGGTGGCCACCCTTGGACACCGCCACCCCCAGCCTCGCCGCCTTGCCCCCGCTGCCGGCCTTCACCCACTGCCACGCTGCCCCTGGCTTGCCCTGCCTGCAGAGGGGGGCTGCTCCCTGCCTTGGTGCCCTGCAGCCTGCCCCCCGCGTTGCCGCCGTGGGTGCCAGCCCTTGTCTGGGCCCTGCTTGGTGTCCGGCCGCCAGCTTTCCCATGTGGGGATGACACTTCATCTGTCCTGGGCATCTTGTCCAGCCCTGCTCCCCCTGGCTGGACCCTCACCCCCACCCTGGGCCGTGCTTCCCTGTGGGGCTGGAGGGTGGCTGGCCCTGCTTCCCCACTCCCCCCTCTCCCGGCCACAGTGCTCTTGCCTGCTTTGCGGCCACCAGCTGTCCCCAGGGCAGTGGTGCAGTCCCCCTCACTCACCCCAGGGGAGGCAATGGTGGTGCCCAGGCGGATGCTGGCCCCCTTGGCTGAGACAGTGGCAGCCATCTCCTCACCCCCCTGGCGGGGGGTGGTGACAGACAGGCGCCCTGGCCTCCCCTCAAACCTCTGCCCCTCACCTCTCACCTCATCATCGCCATTCCTATGGATGCCAGCCCCCGTGGGGATGGTAATGACACTACCAGTGACCCTCCAGGGGCCAGGAGCCACCGGTTCTTCTCCATCAGCAATGGTAGTGGCACCATCCTCATCATCTCCCATGGGACGGCCACCCCTGGGGCTGCTGGTGACACTGCCCCCATGGCCTGAGGTGGCTGTGGTGGCTGGTCCTTCAGGCTGCCTGCGAGCAGGGGTGCCATCATCATCACCAGTGTGTGCCACAGTGACGCCCAGCCTGGGCAGGGGGCTGCTGGTTCCCGCAGTGGGAATGCCGTCATCGTCACTGCCAACAGTGGCACCGGCCTGGGTGGTTTCTTGCTCGCCCACGTGGATGTTGGCCCTCCCAATGAAGATATTGACCTCATCATCCTTGTCCGGAGAGATCTGGGTGAAGCTGGTGGCCCCCACTGCACTGCCTACCTTACCACGGGTGACAGTGACACTGCCCGAGTCAGGGATGTAAGCATATTCATCCACACCTTCGGCATCAACCTGGACATCCTCCATCTTCTCAGTGACGGAGGCGAGAGCACCTCCCATCCCTGTTCTCTGCATGATGCCCTCCTGCCCTTGTCCAGGGATAGTGGCCTCACCACTGCCCTCATCCCCAGCCCTTCTGGTAGTGGGGGCCCTCTCCCTCCCAGCTGTCATGGCCCCCTCCACTGGAACCCCCCCAATGGCACTATCATCCCTGTCCTCACTCCTGACACCAGACCTGTTCCCCGCCACGGCCCCACTGGGGCGTTCGCCCTGGGGGAGAACGGAAACACCATTGTCCACTTCAACCACCAAATCCAGGTCGCCGCTGCCCTCCGAGCTGGCCGGGGTGGCCCCTGCGATGCCGACACCACTGCGTGCTCGCGTGCTGGTGCCCGGGCGAGGACTGGGAACATCCCTGCCGGTGCCTGGGGCACTGCGGTTTTCAGGCTTGAGGCTGGTCCTGTTCTCCATTGCGTCAGTGCTGCCGCCATCACCTTGCTCCAGGGTCACCCTGTGTTCTGTCGGCCCCTGCCTGGCATCGTCCTCACCCAGCTGGTGGCTGGGGATGGTGCCCTGGCCGTCAGCCTCTTCCTTCTGTGCAGTACACATAGGGGACAGGTCAGGGCCAGCCCCAGCCTCTGCCAGCTGCGTGGGGTGCTGCAGCCAAGCCCGGGTCCTGGAATGCCACCAGGCCCTCTCCTCACCTTTATCTGCGTCTGGTTCCTCCGTGTGGAAAATGAGTAGACATATTTGAAAACATAGAAGCCATGCTTGGCATTGCAGCCTTTCAGCAGTATCTGGTGGGGAAGAAAGTAACCAAATCCCACAATTTTCTTCTTAAATGTGATGGCAGATTTCCTTGCTGTGCCTGGCACTGCAGCAGGGTCCCACCAGCACTCACTGCCTTGTGGCTGTCAGTGTGGGCAGGAACCTGGGCAGGACGTGTGTGCTCGTCTCCTGGGCTCCGGGGTTTGGTTTTCCCTTGGGTTCATTTTCTACCTTTGCTGGCTTTCAGGAGCTGTGGGGTTTCAGCTGGGTTTTTTTGCAAGGTAGCTTATGGCTTGAATAAACACCCTGGTTGATGGTCCCATCAGACATAAGTGATGGGACTGATGATAACCAAAGTGCTGGAAGGACAGCAGATGGCTTCCAGTAAGCAAAATCAAGCATTTTCTTCCATCTACTCATCTGAATGTTGCTACTGATGCATTTTACACTGATACACTTCGAAAAAAAACTCCATAGAAGCTGGACCTGGGACTTTTATAACCTCACCTGTGGGTACATAAAGAATTCTTGCTCCGGGGCTGGGCAGGGGCAGAGGAGCAGCTGGTGGGGGGAAGCCTTTCTCTCCCCTGAGCAGGTCCCACCTTTCCCCTCCCCTGCTCTTTGTAAGGGCTGCTTAGATGTGAGGGGGCTGCTGATCTCTTTTTCCATGGCTCACTGGGGCTGCCCTCCCCAAGTGGCTTTTTCTCCCTGTGGCCCTGGCGCAGGGCACCCTGTGGGGTCTGGATAGGGCAGGGGGGGGACATACCCGGTGCTGTCCCACACAGTTCCCAGCAGTTCTTCCAGGCAGTGGCGGCGGCACCTGCGGACAACAAAACAAAATGAGAGCTGAGCAGCCCAGCGCTGCCCTGGCATGCAGGTGGCTGCCAATGCCAATGCCAATGCCTACCGCCAGCCATGTGCCCCATGGTGGGCACACCACAGCATCCAGGGAAGGGTGGAAAAACTGTTGATAAGCCAAAAAAATCCCAGCACTACCCAGAGTGCCGGCTTAACGTCAGCCATCAGGAAAAGTCAAAAGCCCATTTAAAGGGTCTGAAAAGTATTGCAAATTCCACTACAGCATGCTTGCATTGCATGCTGCTTCCACTAGGATATTGTTTGTTTGCAAATACTTTTACGGGATTCTGCTGCAGAGTACTTTTATTGCAGAGCAGTTTTAATACAGAGCGCCACTGCTCACACTGCAATGCTCCAACTCATGGCTGGGATCTGACTGAGATGGGAGCCTGGAGCTGGTTACCTGCTGGGGATTCCCAGTGTTTACTGGGCAACTGAGCAGTAATGCCTGTGCCCTCACAGGCATTTCTGTACATGCTTGCAAGCATCCAGCTTCCCCTGATTATCCTGGCAGTTTTGGGGATGTATTGGCCAGTGCATCCCTCAGAGATGTGGGACCTGGAGGTGAGAGCATCCTGTGAGCCCTACCAGGCCAGTTCAGAGTATTCCTTATGTGCCAGAGTGGGAGACAGCCCCATGGAGGGAACCCCGCTCCGATCTCAGCAAAATCAGCCACTGAAGTGCCCCAAGCCCAGCTGAAAGAGGCAGAAATGTGCCCCAGAGTATTGAATATTCCCAGGTTATTCCATTGTTTATGAAAAACGTCAAAGGCCAGATTACATCCCCGGTTTTGCAGCAGGGTATTAACTGGCTGTCTTCTGTGCCCCTATCTGAAAAGGAAATCTGTGCTGATTTATTGCCTCTCCCCGCCGTGCTGCCCTGCGACAGACCCAGTTGTACAAGCTTGACTTGAGGGCTAAAGGACACACAGCTGGGCCCTGTGTCAGGGCTTCCCACATCAGGGAAGATATGATTTCCCTCCTCTTTACTCTGCCAGAAAAGCAAGCCTTCACTAGGAGCAGATTTTCACCCTAGCTATGTATTTATTATGTTGGACAACAGTTATGCAGGACAAAAGTGGCTGCTATTACATTTATCTTAGTTTACTCTTTGTTTCAGTTATATCTGTCCAAATTCTGCATTAGGAGAGCTGGAATATAATTGCAGGTGCCCCTCCGACCCCTGTTACCCTCATGGGTCAGGTGAGCATCGTCCCCATGCCTCCCTTCCTGAGGCTCCACTCAGGTTATTCCCAGGCCAAAGGCTCTGGGCAGATCCCAGATCCACAGAAATCAAGGCAAAGAGTTACAGCAAGCCAGACCGGCCCTAGCACAGTGCCCAAACTGCTAAATTAAAGGGACTTGCTCAGGCACCTCAGTGGTGATGTATATTTTTCCTGCTGGGTTCACCTCTGCACCTCAACAGCCCTCCCCACCCCAAGCTCCAGAGATGCTACATGCAAGTACAACTCGTGTTTTCCTGCTGCTGAAAGCGTGCCAGTGTGCACTGGGTGTATACCCTGCGCTTCTGGTGGCACGCTGGGAAGCTGGGGAGAGCCATACTCACAGGTGTCGAGAAGGCCAAGCTGAGCAGACACAGGCACATGAGGGCTGTTTGCATCTTGGACAGTTCCTGCTAGCAGAAAGTGAAGTGCCACTGGAGTTCGTCTTCCTGGGACTTGCGGTCCCTAACAGTCCCTGTCAGCAGCAACACAAAAGCTCCTGCTGTCCCAAAGCCCCCATGGCAGTGGGGCTATCCAGCAACCCTGGCTTTCCCCAGCCTTTGAGGTGGCCCTTGGCATCACTCTGCCTTTCTGCACTCCTTGCAGCAAAGGCGATGCTCTCACCGTGAGCATATGGCAGCAAGGTAAGGACACATACCCAGCCAGCAGCATTCCAACACCAGGTATTAAAGCTTCTTAACTCTGTCAAAGCAGCTTATTTGCAGTAAATGACCACCAAAACCGCTGCAGGCTAAGCCATGCAGTTGTAAGCCGGAACTGAGGAACGCACATGCTGTTTTCAATAGCACTGCTAAATGGCAGGAGACAATAGCTCTGTTGGCTAACAGTTCTCATCTCACCCATCCACTCTGGCTTGGGCTCGCAGGTCCAGCCTGGAGACTATATTCAGCCATGCAAGCGTTGGTACAGAAAACATTGGAGGGAAATTCATGCACGAGGAGCAGCAGTACAAAGCAACACAGGCTCCAGAGAGCCCGACGCAGAGACGTGCGCAGCCAAGGCTCAGGCCGTCACCCCGTCCCCACCGCAGCTTGCCCAGTGTGAAAGCAGGAGATGCCCTGCTCAGGGAGAGCAGAGCCAGAGGGCTGGGAAGAGATAGGACAGGCAAACTAGGTAAGAGGGTTACCTGTCGCTGTCGGAAGCAGGTCCCAGCAGCAGACCGTGGAGGCTGTGCCCACTTTGCTGAAATTTAAAGTTGGCCCCAGGCGCGTGGAGCCAATCAGCTCCTGCCCAGGGACATTTGTCAGGGCTGGCAGCACCCGCAGATAACCAGGGGGAGTAATTTCCAGCTAAAAATGTGCTTGTGGTGGAAGTCAGCTATCAAATGTTCCACCTGGCTGGATAAACAGAAAGCATGGTTTATAAATATCTGTTCTGAAGGCGAAATTGCTCGATGATTAGCGCAGATCTTAAGGTGGCACACATCCAGCCCAGTTATTGATAAGAGGGGGTGCAGGGGGTCACGCGTGCTCACCGTGACCAACATGGGAAAGTCGGCAGGGCTGCAGAGAGGGAAGGGCAATACACTGAGCCCAGCCTGGTCATGGCCACCACCAGCACCATAGGGCAGCACTGGCCAAGCTGAGAGCTGCTGCCACACCGTAACTTCTGGCACTTGCTTTGTGGGTTTCAACCTCAGCCCTCACCGAACAAGTGCAAAATACAAGTGTAGTAAAAAAAGAGAGAAAAAAACCTGAGTTTTTTCATGCACTGCTTGCACAGGTCCCTTCAAGACCACTTTTGCTGCGGGAAGGTGCTACGAGGATGTGCATGACGTACATACTCTCCTCCTGCCCTCTTCTAGCTTTGGTGGTATTGCTGGTCACCTATGCACCACATGGCCGGGGCTGGGGGGTCCCCCTCCTGCGGCCAGCCTGGCTCAGCCACTCACTGTGGTGATAGTGACAAATGCTCCCATTCCACCCACCACCCCGTCCCGACCCAAACCCTGGGAGCAGGCACGACCATGCCTTAACACCAGAAATGCTTAAACCATCAGGAGCCAGTCTCAGGTGGGAACAAATCTCGGAGCCAGGAGGAAACTTGCCCTTTCCCCCCTTCCCAGGGTGCCAGAGCCAGATGCTGCCTGTGGGTCTCAGAGCAGCCAGCTGGTGCACCCTGGTTCAGGGAGGCAGAGCCCTGGCCGGGTGCCTGGGGGGGCTGACGCACGTGGGACTGGGCTGCACACCCTGTGGGAGCAAGACCCAGCCCCTGGCAGTGCCAGGGCCCTTTGTCTGTACTGGTTCCCTGACGTCTTTGGGCACCCCCTGGGGATACAGATGATGGGGCTCTTGTGTCCTCCCTGCTGGTCACGAGCACGTGCCAGCGCCACCACAGGGATTTGGCCCTGGGGTGCCCACCCTGCAGGCAGCACCCCCTACCACCCCATCAGCTGCAGCTCGACTTTGGCACACAGAGGTGGTTTTGTACAGCGGCCGGAAGCTTCCTGCTGCGAGAATAGAAATTTATTTTGCAGTTGGACCTATATCAGGAGCTGAACGCTGGTTTCCTTTCCAGGAATGTGAGGACAGCACAGTACCTACCGTAACCCATGCGTGAGGAACATCACTTTGCATAAATGGGGGCACCTTCCCAGAACTCAGCAGGATTTGGTCCTTCCCCATCCCTGGTGCTGACCCCCAATTGCCCAGGGCCATGCTCCCGTGGGGACTCTGGGCATGGATCCTGAGGACTGCAAGCCAGGCATTCCCATCTCTGGTGCAGAAGGTGAGTTGGCATGCTGCTGTCACTGTGACAGCCCTACCTTGCCCTGGAAATAAGGCCATGTGGCTGGGAGAGATGTGGACCATTTGGGGCTGCAGCATTGGTGTCTGAAAAATGTCTGAGGTGCCCAGCCTCAGTGGGACCCATATTCCTGGTGCAGGGATGCAGAAGAAAAGCTGTCATTACAAGGGTGTACATCTGCAGTTAGCGATGCATGGAAAGAAAAATCAATGCCTCTATAATTATTACTGTTTTCTGGTGCGTGGTCAGGCCACGGGAAACATGCTACTGAGGAGTGGAAGATGTGGTAAAGTTATTGTCACCCACATATTGCAAATTCACGTCAACTCTAACGTCAAATTAGCAGTGACCCTAAAAATGCCCTTCCATTTTTCAGGGGACTCTACAGGGGCTTTCCTAGTTAGCTTTTCTGTTCCTCCCTCCTTTTGTGTGCATCTGAGCTGGAATAAAGAAATGTAACCCTGAGTAGCACGAGCACCTGTAGCCCCTCAGCCCACCAAGCACCATGCTGCCCTGCTGATCCCAGCACATTCAGTAGCAAACCTTTCATCACCAGCGAGCTCAGTTCAGTTGCTTTATTTCATTTCACTTTGTGAGATACAAAAAAGAAGCCTGGGACAGAGCTGGTGCGCCCTGCAAGCCATCTGGTGTCTCCTCTGGTGTGCAGGGGCTGCAGGGAGCCTTTGGATGCATGTTCCTGAGTGGGATGGGGCAGATGGGGGGCACCACAGGGGCTGTCCCGCTGGCCGCTCACTGGCTGTAGTAGTAATCCTGCCCGTACACATCATAGCCATGCCCCTTGTAGTAGCCGTACTCGTCCTCGTAGGCCCGGTAGCTGTCCCCACGGGTGTACTCATCCTGCTCTCCATAGATGCCGTCAGTGGTGCCTTCGTCCCCCCGGCCATGGCCCCCGGCTGTCACATCATACTCCCACTGCTCCCCAGCTGTGGTGGCATCTGTGGGTCCCCCATCTCCCGTGGTCGTTGCCTGGGACAGCCTCTCTTCATCAGTGGTGCTGGCAATGGTGGTGGCTTCGGTTTCTTCCTCTTCTTCCTCCTCTTCCTCCTCTTCTTCTTCTTCCTCCTCCTCCTCCTCAGCCACACCAGTGCCCTCCTCAACCACTGCAGTGCCATTGCCAGGAGATCCATCTGCCCCCTCCGTGGTGTTAGTGCTTGTGCCATTAACACCATTCTCGTACTCAGCTTCTTCTTCTTCCTCCTCCTCCTCCTCCTCATTCTCGTCACTGTCTTCATTTTCAGAGTCACCCCCCTTACCGGCAGCACTGTCCCTGCCCCCCTTCAGAGGCCCTTGGCAGCCCTTGCCCTGGCAGGGGGAAAATAACACAGCATTAGCTCGGTGTTAGGGGGTGGCAGCTTTTCAGTGATGTGGCATGGGGAAGGTGTGTGCACAGCCGAGCATCCCCCCAGCACCTTGCATGGCAAGGATGCCTTTTTGGGGTGCCCCTTCCGACCCTCCCACTGGGCTAATGACCAGAGCTTTGCCCAGCTGGGGGCACCTTGCACAGCAGAACTTCAAACAGAAATGGGACGCAGAGCATGCCATGGGTGCAAGCAACCATGCAGTGAGCATACATGCCCTCCCTCCTCCATGGGTGCTCCCCTCCAACCCCCCAAACCACACCTGCTGGGGGGATGTGATGTCTCCTCCCAGCCCACCCTGGCTGCCCCCAGGGGCTGCTCCAGTGGGGTGGCCAGCTGCCTCGGTGCCAGCATGCGATGCCTCCTGCAGGGACAGGACAGGGCAGGTGGTCAGCAGCAGAAGTGGAGGGCAACCCTCCCAGCAACGAAAGGGGCATGCAACATCCCCAGACGGCATTTGAGCGCTGCTCCAAATCTCCTGCTTTCCCACGGGTCTCGCCCCAGGCTGAAATTGAGAAGCTGCAGCAGGGCAGCCTGAGCCATGCAATTAAGTGGTGGTGGCTGGAGTCGGGTGTTCCCATTCTGGCTACACATTTTGCTTTACAAAGCATCTAAAGATTTGCGTTTGAAGTTTCCTCTCCCAGTTTCCAAGAAACAAAGCAAGCCACAGGCGCACTGCATGCGAACACACTATGCAGCAGGTGTAGACAGCTGGTGAGAGCGTGACAGCTCAAAGCCAGTCCTGAGCCCAAAGCCCACCAGCAATGAGCCATCAACACTGCCTGGCCCCAGAGACCATGCAGCACAGCGGGTCTCTCAGCAGGGTGCGTGGCAGCCCACGCAGTTATAAAAAGGCAATGAATAGCCCAAATGCCAGCAGAGCCTGGAGCAACCACTGAAGAACTGGTGGGGCAGCTCACTGTGTCCCTAGCCTGGGAGAAGCACCTTGCCACCAGCAGATGAACCTAGCTGGGGCAGGGAGACAGAGGGCTGCTACTGTCCCTGCCCTGGGCAATCCCTGCAGCTCATGCACCAAGACCAAGGATGGTCACTCTGGCATTTTGGGCCAACTTCAGACACTTAAAATATAGGTGCAACTGATGCCAGAGAAAACCCAGGCTGTTTTTCCTCTCCGCTGCAGAAATCATCAAATTACACGGTGCAGCTGGCTGTGCCGATGGGAGCAGTGCCCCCCATCTAGCAGCCAGTACCATGGTGCTCTTTACATATCTACAACTGACCTTGGGGCCTTTAATCATGATTTATCTTGCTGACCACCCCCTGCCCATGAAGGCACGCAGCATCCCTGCCTGGGAACCACCACTGCTCTGGTGCCCTTGAAACAAAAGGGGCACCCCCAAACAGCAGCTGCATTCCTGCATATCACTTAATTTCTTCCTCAGGAACGAAATTCCCCCTTTGGCTGTCTCATCCCACTACTCAGTTATCCCTAGTGATTGTAGTGGTAGGGGAGAGCAACAGGCAGAAAGGGGCAAATTGCAGGGAGATGCCAGGTCTGGGGGACAGGGGCCACCCCGTGCTGCACCCCAGCCCCAGGTGGGACTCCAAAGGGGGTTTTAAGACCAGATGCCCAGGCTTATACCCCTGTTAAAAAAGATCCCTGAAATTAGCATTCAGTTAATTAAAAAAAAAAACGAAAGAAAATAAAAAAAGAGAGACGTGATTAGACCTGACACATAGGTTTCCAAGCATGCTGTATCCCTGTCTGAAAGCACCTGTGTGCCTTGAGACTACTGGATTATTTTTGAGCATTCGCAGCCTGGTGAGGCACAAGAGACCTTTGTGATCCCTGGAATTTAAATTTGGAGCTGGATGACTCTCACAAACACAGTGGTGCCCAAGCTCGCATTGCCCCAGAAGACCGGAGAAGCTTTAACGGCTTGGCTGGTACAAACATGCATTTCCCAATACAGCATCAGTTTGTGTCCCTCTGCACACACACGTGCAGAACATAACCCTGTTTTCCACAGCAATTTTATCAGCACTATGGGGTCAATGCATCCTGAAAGGGGGCGGTAAGAGGAGCCCCTAACAGTGCCGTTTGCCTGGCGTGTGAGCCTCCCTGTTTCTGCCCTTTGGCCCGTTCTGCTCCTTTCTGAGCCACTGAAAATGGAAACCTGGAAAGTTTGCCTCAGGGTTGTTTGGTGCATCCTCCACCCATCTTCTTTAAAAAAGAAGAAAAAGGAAAAAGTATACAACACCAAAAATAATAAATAAAGCCCAGAGTAGAAAATCCAGTTGCATCCAGGGTGCAAGGCTGTGGGCGGTCAGCAGCCACAAATGCTAATGAGCAGAGACTACAAAACCAAAGAAAGTTCCTAAATTCTTGTATTTGTTTTGCAGGCTGTTGGTTTGTACTCACCCCCCCCTTCCTCCTCGTCCTCAGAGCCGTCCCCTTCTTCCTCCGATGAGTCACTGCCCTAAGGAGAGGGAAAACCAAGCCATAGGCGGGCTGGCAGGTCTCCATCGGTGTCACGAGCGTGATGGTCTGAGCCCAGCCCCGCAGGCCAGTGGCAGATGGGGAGCAGACCGTGCTCCCATCTCATTTGGGCCAGTATCTCTGCATCTGGTGGGCAGTGAAGCATCAGCAACGCCTCTGAAGCACCCACCTGGTACCATCGCTGCGGGGGATGCACATAGGCGTATCTGTACAGGTAATACCGCTGCCTGTTCTTGAATACCTACAGGGAGAAGGGGGAAACCTCAGTCTGGGGGCTGGGTACCAAAACGTCCTTGTCCTCAAGGCCAGCATTGCGTGGGGCTGGGTACACAGGGTGGGGGGAGACCCTACCGCATTTTCTTCCGAGTCGTCTGATTTGGCTCGCCGCAGCCAGCTCTTGACCTGGGGGAAAGGCTGGGTTGGCATGCACCCCACACCAGCCCCGGCACAGCCGGGGAGTCCCCCCGCTGCCCGGCACTCACCGAGAAGGCGCACGCCATCCCCACCAGGCAGGCGAAGACCAGGGCAGTCCTCATGGCTGCTTTCTCTAGGAACAGCGAAACATGGCAAGGGTTTGCTTTGCAGCAAGAAAGCACCGTCATTACCCAAACCATACAGATGTATCTGTCCACATGGGTATCCAGCAAACAGAAAGGCCAACCTCCAGCCACCTCTCGCTGGGGTCACCCAACCCCTCCAGAGACCCAAGTCTTTCTTTTTTCTTTGAAAGATCTGCCTCAATTTCCATGAATACATTTTGGTTTTGCAAGGAGCCACAAAATACCAGCAGAGTGAGTTTCATCCAGTAGCAGACTCATTGCTTTCCCTGAGTGGGGCTACTCACTCCCGCTTCCCCATTGCCTGCAAGTGAGTAGCAAAACCCAACCCCTGCCGGCGATGCGACAGGAGCAGCCGGTGGGAGCACTGCCCACTGCAGCCGCCCTCCCACAGCCCTGCAACCTGCTCGGACTCTGCCCAGGGAGCAACGCCCCTGGGAACTACACCACAGAGGGTTTAACCTCATTCAGGATAAATAAATCAGCAAATAGATGAATATAATCGGCTTCTACAGTCTGTAAGCGACAAAAATAGCCGTGGCAAGGCACCAACGCAAGGGTCCCCCTTAGGCATATCCAGGGAGAAGGTTTGGCTCTGGGCAGGTCCAAGCTGCAGCCCCTGAGCATCAAAACCTGGCCTGCCCTTCTCCGTCCTGGCCTCAGCAAGGAGCACGCCCGACCCTTCCCGCAGCACCTCAGCCTCCCTGCAGGGAGGGATGCTCCTGACATCCCCCTAGGCTCAGTCAGGCCCACTAACTTTCCTTTTTCCTACCCGTCCCCCAGCTAAACCCACCATCAGCTGTGCTGAGGTTTGGGGGGAGTCGTTATTATATTTATCTGTACTTGATGTTTCCTCACCTTTGTTTAGCTCAGCCTAGAAAACAAGCTGACCACAAGCTAACTTCCCTGGCCATGCTGCGAGGCTCTGGATGCTCATCCCCTCAAGTGCTTCATGAAACCACAGATCCAGAAAAGGGCTGCAAGCATCCTCCAGCCCCACCAGCAAGCTGAGCCCCTCCACCTCCCTGCAAAAAGCGGATGGCAATGCACAACCCAGCTGGGAAAAGCAGCAGTAAGCTTACCCCACCACGGCACCAATGGCTACCCACAGAGTCAGCAGGCACAGATTTCCTCCTGCTGCTGCTCTGCCGGGATATAAGGTCTATTTTTGCCCCCCCCCCCCCCCCCGCCCCAGGCAGTCACCGCCCTGCTCAGAGTGACGCCAGCCCGCCAGCATGCGCCAGAAAACCCCCAAACTTCAACACCGGCAGATTTGGTGCACAAACATAGTGCCCCACACCGCTGCCAAACCCAGGGAGGTTTGCACCGTGCCGCTTAATTGAGGGTCTGGCCTCAGCGGAATGGCCAGGAGGCCAAAGGGTATAATAACACTCTGGATTTAAATTAAAATAAATATTGGGAAATCTGTTCTCGAGGGGTGTCTACCTCCCTTTTTGGGAAATTCTGTCGCTGTTTTTTCAAGAAGACAAAAAAGACCAACCTCAAAGGCCTGGTTCCACAGTCATTTGTGCATAGCCGTTAGGCAAAAAAAAAAGACTAAATCCAAACAAGTCTCTCTCCAGGCTGCCTGCAGAGGTGAAACTGGCCTTGGGAAGGGCAGGGAAAGCAAAGGGGACTCAGGTACAGGTGTCATCAGTCCCCATTAGCCCTCTAAGAGAGCCATTTCTGCCACAGTGATGCTACAAAATGCATGTCTGCATTGTTCCTCGTGCCCCCAGAACCACGCAGACCCACACAGGGACCAGCCTGGACCCTGGTCTCCAAACCCAGATATTCCCCAGCTGAAATCTGATGGCTCCGCACATGTCCCCAGCAAAGCAGAATAACTGCCTGGGGGGAAAAAAAAAATGCCCAAACATCATTCCCATGGCTACCCAAAGCTCAGCGGAGACCTTGGTGGTAGGATACGGCTAGTGGTCAGAGCCCACCCCTCCTTCCCTGCACCTGACAGCAGGGGATGGGGGCACGCAGGTGCTGCGGCTGCTCCCCTGCACCGCCTCTGCAGGGACATCCTTTCTCCTCTCCCTATATTTATCATTTCCTGCCGTGATTCCAGCTGCCCAGTGTGCCTCTGCTCCCTCTTTCCCTGATATTTCTTGCACTCATCAGTGACAGCCCCTCGGCACTCCTGCACACGCCTGGGCTGCAGCAGCTCAGGGGAACTGTTCCTTCACCAACGCAGCTTTGCTTTTCACAGGGCACCGAGAACTGCAAATCCCACCTGGTGCATTCAGCCCTACAGCCAGCAGAGAGGGAATGGCGGGGCTGGGAAAACACATGCCTTCAAGCAGGTCAACGATGCTCAGGTTAGCCAGTGATAAAACTATGGTTATTTAGAGCAGAAAACCCCACTTTGCAGTGGAAGACCTGAACACGTATGTTTCTGCTCAAAACCCAAGGCTGTGGTTGCCAAAAGCCTTACCCATATCCATAAGGGCCCAATTTGAGTCTGAATTTGATTGGGAAGCAAAGGATTTCCAGTTAACCAAATTCTCAGGTTAGGACCAGAAAGACAAAGCTTTTTTGTTTCTTTTTTTTTTTTTTTCCCTGTTATTTTGTCTTCTTGCTCATCACCACATCAACAGGTACATCATGGGGAGCTGCTAACTGCTGATGAAACACCATGTACATGACATGCTTTTGGGGAGGGAAAGGTCCCTTGCTGCCTTCCAGGGGTCTGGCAGCCCCGGCAGCAAGTCCCACCACGGGCCTGCCGTGCAAAATGCTGGGGTGCATGGCACAGCTGCGCCTGCCCCATGGGCTTCAAAGCGCGGTGTGTCACGGCGAGGAGCCCTAATTACAAGGGAGGCCTGAAGCTGGCCGTGGTTTTCAGCTGGCGCCTTGGGCCAGGAAAACCCACACACACACACAAAGGGGGAAAAAAACCAAACCAAACCAAAACAAAAAAAGCAAAAGCAAAAGCAAAAGCAAAAAAAAATATTTAAAAAAGCAGCCAAGCGGTTTTCAGATGCCAGCACAGCAGCACTGTGACACCAGTGCTGTGAGGGACCCAGCGGCCCCACGGAGCTGGGGTGGCTGGAGGGGCTGCCCTGCTGGGGGGGTGATGTGAAGGGCACAGCACAGAGCTGCTTCTCGCTGCCCCAGAGCTGCCCTGCGCAGGAAAGCAGCGAGCACGTGCCCAGCTTTGAGCTTAAATTTCATCAGGGCTGGGGAACAGAGTGCTGGTGGAGGTGATTTTTAATGTAATTAAAAGCCTGCTGCTCCAGGCTGCTTAAAAAAAAAAAAAAAAAGAAAAGAAAACTGACTATAAAAGTGCATATTTCACGGAAGATCCCTAAAAAGCACCAGGATAATTAACGTGTGCCGAAGCGCCTTGCACAGCCAGCACCTATGTTTAGCTCCTGGGCCAGAGAGTGGGTGCTGCCTTGGCAGGCCACTGTCAGCACCAACCTCACAGCGCCACGCAGGGAGGCCAGCAGGGAAGTTGGCCCAATGCATCCAAAATGCTTCCATTTAAAATTATAATATTAATAATAAAATAGACGTTTTAAAAAGCATCACATCTCAGGGTTGGAGCATTGGTCTCTTAATGCTTTTGCGAGAACTCCAGCTCTCCAAAGCAGCAGGGCCGGAGAGGTCATTTGATATCTGTTATTAAAAGTGACCACAGGATCTAAGAGCTTAATGAAAATAATCTCACCTTCGTAGATAAATAGCTGGAAACAAAACACGGAACAGCTCACCTGCCCCTGAGGGATGTGCCAATAGGTGACCGCAGCAAAACCTCACTTTTCAGGAGCATGCTCAGACAACGAGGCAGGCGTACAGCACGCAGCCCATGGGTGCAAACGCGATGGTTTCCCTTCTGCACTCCCATCAGTTTTTTAACATGTACGAATATGCTGCCGTGTTGCTCTTTACATGCTCTAGCGAGCGAGCCGGGGGTTAGGCAGGCAGCCCACTCCCCAAGCCCTGCGTGGGCACACTGCTGCCCTCACACAGCAGACCATGACAAACCCCCAAGCAGCTGGTGCCGCGCCCGTGCCCCACCATCGGTCCTGTGACCCAACACTGGTGGGTTTGCACCAGCTGCCGGCACCAGTCTTGCACTGCAACCAGGTGGGCTTGCACCCAGCATGGCCCAGCAAGGGCACCGCACGTGGGTTTGATGTAACTGCCCAAGACCATGGAGACCTCATGGTCAGAGCATCCCCGTCTGGTGCAGGCTGACATAACTCCTATGTCCAAATGTAATTATTATTTTTGCAGGGTGGTAAATGAGCAGAGCAGCCTGCTCCTGTCCTGCCCTGGTCCACCATGGGGCCGAGGCTGTGGTCGGGGCTGCACTGTCCTATTTCCACGCCCTAGAGCTATTCTGGAAGGAAACCTCAGGGCCAAAAATAAGTAAAGAAAACAAAACCAGAGGGACACTTTGAGCATGGTGGGGAGAGGCCAAGGTGCTGCTGCAGCTAGGGAAAGGGGTACCCCTACCACACATCACAGTGGCTAGGGCACCTCTGAAATGGGGAGGGGGGCACCAAGAGGCAGAGCTTGTCCTGGCTCCCACCTCTCCCCGTGTGCTGTTAGGGACAGGAGTGTGTGCCATGGCCACGAACTGGGGAGCAAAGTGATGAGCAAGGGGAGGGTGCACCAGGAACAGCATAAAAATAAGGGATCCTCTCTCATCCCCCTTACCTTCCATGGCACAAACCCAGATGCAAATTAACGTCGTCTGGGCAAGTGGCTTATTATTTTTTCGCAAGCAGCTGGTTTTAGAATAAAAGTGGGAGGGCAGAAGACCCAAAAGCACCGTGTATGAGCCTCAGTTATCAGTACACAACCTTTACAGATTAACCTTTTGCAACTAAACATTTCCTATGATTTTCCTTTTGTTCTGAGGCAGGAAAGAAGATAAAGGAAATTAATTCTGTTTCCACACCGGGCAAAACATGGGCCATGAGTCACTGTCTAATGCAAGCGCTTTGAGGCACCTGAACTCTGGGGAACAGAAGCCCAGCAAACCACAGAAGCAAGGCCACAGCGTTATCACAAATCCCAGCACTCACCACCACCCAGGTCCTCTCGTGTTTGAGCACTATTTGTACATCAGATTTCCTCTATTTTTTTGCCTTTTTTGGGTTGGTTTTTTTTTTCAGGAGGAAGAAACAGTGCACCAGCTAAGAATGAGTTACCAGGACTGATCCCACCACCAGTCTGGCTGCCTCTACCCATGTGTGAGTGCCCTCAAACACAGCCACATGACAAAAACAGGAGGAAAAGAAACACAGAAACCCCCCAAAAAGGGTCCATTTTCAGGAGGAGAGCAGGCAGAGCACCCAGGCTCATTGCAGAGGTACCCACTGGCAACCTGCACACCCAGCTCGGGAACTGAGCTCTCTGCCAAAGCCAAATCAGTGCTCCTGGGCAGTCAAACATCTAGAAGGCATGAAGGCGTGCTGCTGCCCATGCCACACCAGCAGTGACTGCCTGCCTCCCCACCACTGCACGCCCTGCTCAAACCTGCAAAATCCTGTGTTTGGGCTTTAAAAGTTGCCCTTTCCCGCAGAGGCAGAGCACGCTGTGTGTCAGTGCGGGTCCGCTGCGCTTGCGCTGGCTGTTTGCTATTGTGCACATACAGGGGTTGCACAACGCTTACATATGTGCCCATATATACACAGGCAAGTTTGTGGCAGTTGCGATAAGAACCTTAACACTCAGGCACTCGTTTTATTTTCAAAATGTCAAAATTAAGAAAGCTTTGAAAGTTTTCATGCTATAATGAACCTAATTTTTGCTCTGCAGGTGAAACAGTATCACGTCTGTGGGACAAAAGAGGGCAGGTACTGCCTCCGTTCCCCAGTTGCGGGTTCAGCTCCTACTTTCAGACAACTGATCGAAACACCAGCTTTTTGCAGCTCTCTAATTCAGGGTGTGAAAACAGAAAAACCTGAACTGCAAACCACTTGCTCACATTGCAGCTTTAATGTTTTCACAGCGAGTTCAAGGGGTGCAGTACAGGTAGATGCTCAGGCTTGCACTTAACAGGCCATCCTGTGGTGCCTGACTCCTTGTGGCAGTGCCAGGGGAACCACAGAACCCCCAGGACCCCCGGGGAGGGTGGGGGGCGTTATTTGCTATTGAGGTGCAGGGCAGTAAAGGGAGCTGGAAGAAAAATGTCCTCAGAGCATTTGTAAGGTTCCTAATATTTCAGGATTTCACTGAGGTCAGAGGCCGCTTTCCCACGGCGGAGACATTTCTTTTGTTCAGGCTGACGGCAGCAGCGATTCCATCAGAGGGTTTTTTCCTCCCCATTGAAAAGCGCACAGAAATGCAATCAAACTCTCCCAGCCTCACCATGCACTTGGCAAGGAGCAGTTCCCGTCATAGAAATCCATCACAAGGGGCACAGAAGAGACAATCCCATTGAATTGTTTCTTCCACAGATATTCCCATTTTACTAAAGGCAAAAAGGGGCCAAGGAGAAGCCCTGCGGCCAGCCATGGTGCTCAGCCTGCCATGGGAAGCCCAGGACACTTGGCTGTGCTGCCAAAAAAACTGCTGCTGGATGGAGAGGTGCTCTGCGGGTCACGAGGGTCTCTCTCTTTCTCCCACCAAAGCCAGGAAAACAAGGGGGTTGAATAAATGCAGCCACCCCAAGTCCAGCTGCCACAGTCAGGCTCAGCACTTCTGGCTCCCACCACCTCGGCCATACCAGCTACTTATTAAAAATAGGTGTTTCTCTTCTTAGAAAGGACAAAAAAATAAACATGAAATCTTTCTTTTAAGATGATGCAAACTTGTGTTTTCACAAACCCAAATGCAACCAAAACTATCTGCTCTAAACCCCAGCGCTGATTCCTAGGTATATCACTGCGTTCAGCTCTAGGGGCCACCCCCAATGCGCAAAAAATGCCATGTGGGTGGGTAAGAAAAATGCATACATTGATGTGGTCATTTTTTATCCTTGCCTAATCCACAGGGCAAGCTGACCCTTATAACTTCGTCATGCAATCAGCCCAAAACTGGATGCAGGAACAGCTCCAGCAACAGCAGAGCCTGTGGTTGATCTTCCCAGCTGCTTTTCCTGCCTGCCCAACAGCAGAGACTGGGAGCACCCCCCTTGGATGCTCACCATGCACAGGCACATGCCACAAAAACCAAACACATGGGTTGCTGCTAAAAATGCCTTAAAATCCTTCAAAGCGAGCATCATTTGGCCACGCTATCTCTGGCCATCCAATATCTGACCCTGTGGAGCACTGCCCACCACCGAGCCCCTCCAGATGAGAAGCAGGGCGGCCCCGTTCACACATGGATGAACGACATTTGACAGGGACAGCCCTGTGCCATGCATGTCCCCAAAAACCTGCCTGTCCTTGCAGACGTGCTGTCAGGTGCTGGGCATATCCCTGCATCAGGCCAACGTGAGCGGTTCCCTCCCTGCGGCCAGGCAGGGAGGTTCCCCAGTGAAGGGCTGAGTCTTTGTCCCCCCTCCACCCCTCCCTGGTGATGCCTGGGAGGGATGGTCCCGTGGGAAGCCATCCTGGCCGGCCCAGTGGGCAGCAGCCAGCTCTGGCACCGGCTCCCCGGCCTTTGGGGAGCAGCCAGCCAGCAAGAGGCAAATTTTGGGCGTTGTTGTTGGGGACATGCGTACAACCGCAGTGTGTCTCTAGGATGACATGCAAAGGGGACCTGCATGCAGCGGGAGTGCATCCAGCTACCCTTCCGGCACGGGGTGCAGCGGGGGGCTGCATGCCCTGTTTGCAAGGCACAGACCCCTCCCGCTCAAACTAAAGCCAAATCAAACAGTTTTCTTCTCTGTGCATGGAACAAGAGGAGGACGAGCATCGCCACCCCCTTTGCAGGAGGATGAAGGCAAGTGGCTCCCTCCCCAGCTGTGCTGTGCTGCCTCTCGCACAAGGACAAGGAAGGAGAAAGGGTCACGCACGACCTGCAAGAAGCAGTTTCACCGAGCCCGAGCCCGTTTCATCCCACCCTTGCAACGTCTCAGCCATCCCGCTCATGGGCTGGGCTCACTGCAGAGCTGCGGGGCACCCTTTGCTTTCCTGCAGGGACCTGAAGAAAAGCTTCCAGTCCCCATCCTCACCAGCTGTCCCCATGCAAACACCACCTCTGATGGCCCTGGGGATGTGACCCAGTCCTGTGGCAGAGCCAGCACCCAAAACGTCCCTGCTGCCTGAGCGGTGGCACCGCTTGCTGGACACGGGAGAGCTCACAGCAGCGCCCTACCCTGCACCGCCACGCAGAGGAGCCAGCAAACACAGCATCGCTACAATTTTAAACCAAAGTGACAGCTGTCACCCAGCCCTTTTTGCACCTCTGGGCTGCAGCCAAACCTGTTCTTGCTGTCTTTCACCCCAGCGATGGGGCTGCGCGCCAGCATTTTGGTACCCTCGACTCTGACAGGCATTATCACTGTCACAGCATCCCCACGTCCTCAGGCAGCTAATGCAAAAGGTCCCAAAAAAATGAGGGGCAAATCACAGCCAAGGCATCTGCTGTGAAGTGGGGACCAGTGGGGCAGAGGAGGCAGGGTCAGAACACAGAATTGTTCCCAGGGCAGCAGCATGGGGAAGCTGTGTTTCAGAGCTAATCTCAAAAAGTAGGAAAAGGTTCCACAGGGTGGAAATCAAAACATAAATTCCACTATAAAGCAGGACTTGTTCAGCTCCCAGCTTTTGTAGTGGTGCAAAGAGTCCAAAAATTAAGTGCAGCTTTGCTACAAGTAATAAAAATAATATTTCATTTTTTTACTGGTTCTTGAATTCAGTATTGCAATGCCCAGCAATGACACCACTGGCCCCAGGCAGGTAGTGAAAGTCACATACCCGCTCACACTGACCCTTGGAGACTGTCCCCTGCCCAGCCACAACTCCACGCTGCAAAACTGTGCAGCTACACAACAACCCATGGTTTCCTCCAGCAGCATTGATGCACGTGCTGTACAGCCTATCATACACGTGTGAACAAGGGCCTGGTTGGGATTTAAAACAATTATTGTATTGTTTACTTGCTTGCTGGTAGGAGAAAAATACTACAAGGCACACTGAGTAAAAGAGGCTTTACCAACGATGTACCAGCCCATCATAACCCCTTTTCCTTGGCTCACCTGCAATTCTGCTGCCGGCAACCTGGTGCCAGGGGCCACCAGAGACACCCAGAGCCACTGGTCCAGGAGAGCCCCCATCCCCTGGTGCATCTTCTTCCCAGCACTTCAGGAAGAGCAGAACAACCCTTGCCCATCTCGCAGCAGGTGACGTCCTTAACACAGCAAAGCCCTAAGCCCAGGTCATCAGGGTCATTTGCCAGCTTTTCCACCACACCCCTGGGTCAGCCAGGGCCAGGTGTGGCCCTCGGGGTGCCTGTAAATGGGAGCACCCCTCAGCCTCTGCTTTCCACCTCACCCCAGCACGCTGCAGCTCCTTGTGCAAGCAGGCAGCCCTCTGCTACCCGCTCGCGCTGGTCTGACCCCAAACCACAGCACCCAGCTCCCTCAGGAGAGAAAACAGCAACAGCTGAAACCACACCGCTGTGGAATGTGATGGTTTTAATGGTCATTAAAGGAATCAACAAGGGTACATTTCAGCTTTGAAATACAAGTGCAAAAAGAATACAATACAATGTTTACTGTACATTTCTTACAAAATATTACATCTATCCCCCCCAAAAGTGGTACTTCACGCACCGCTGAGCCCACACGCTGTGTGTGCACACCAGCTGCAGCTTTTCTTCCTTATGTGCAGGACACGGAGCTAACGGAAAGCTCCCGCTGGAGTCTGGGCAGATGCTTTTAGGGCAGTGGTAGGTAAATACAAAAGGTGAATGCAGGGACCTTTCTGCCCAGCATGCCCAGGCGCAGCTCCTGGAGTGCCGAGCCACCGCTGTGCCCTTTTGGCAAGCAGCAGCACCCTGCTGGCACTCACAGCTCTCAGCTGCTCTCCGGTTTGGTATAAGAAAGGGCTTTTCTCGCTGTGGTTTGGTGTTTTCCCTGTGGCTGGCATAACCTCCCACTTCGTGCCCTGTGTAGTGAGCCCAGGTCAAGCCCTGGAGAGCCCCCCTCTGTTTTATCCACAGCATCTTCTCAGGAAGAAGTCAACCAGGCTGTATACCAAATAAATTAAACCCCTCCTCCCCCTGTTCCCGCCAGCACCGACGAGGCTGCGGGGCACGTGTCAGTACCCATCCTGGCAGTCATTGTCATCGTAGTCAACAGCAGGCTTGTTGCGGTAGGCACCCGGCCACCGTTTACGGCTCCTGCTCTCCAGGCTCTGTGGCGAGCTGTCATCCCCATGGCTGTTGGACTCCTGGGTGGCGTCCTCCTGGGAGTGGCTCTCCTCCTCATCATCATCATCCTCCGGGGACTCGCTGTTGTTGCTTTCTGTGGACCTACTGTCCTCGCCTGTGTTGTCATCTTGGCTGCCATCATCCTCCGGGGATGCACTCTGGCTCTCAGTTGATGTGCTTGGCATATCCCCATCAGGGTCAGAGTCATTCTCATCCTCCTTTGACTCCTCCACAGTGTCCTCTGTGGACTGGCTCTGGTCATCCTCATCTTCTCCGGACTCACTGTCAGGCACAGACGGCACACTCGTGTCCTCGGCAGACTCCCGCTCCTCCTGCCCTTCCTGGGACTGGCTGCTGCTGCGCTCGCTCGATGTACTCACCGCCTCCTGGGAGATGTCCTCCGGGGACTCCCCTGGCTCTTCGTCTGACTGCTCAGCAGTGTCCTCCCTGGACTCGCTACCCTCACTCTCCCTGGAGGGGCTGTCTTCCCCATCTTCATCCTCCCCAGAGCGGCTGGTGCTGTTTTCCTCTGACTGGCTGGCGATGGGCTCTTCTGACTGACTGTTGTCCTCCGTGGATGGGCTGTCTTCTTCTGAGTCAGCATCCTCTACCTCTGGGGACCTGCTGTCGCCCTCCTCCCAGCGATGGGAGCCAGCCCCCCAGCTGCTCTCCTGGCTGCTCCCCGGGGCACGGGGGCCAGCACGGCGCCCCTTGTAGCTGCTGCCTGGGCCGTCGAAGACAGAGGGGTCATCGCCCTGCATGGCTTCGCCCTCGAAGTCATAGCTCTCCTCCTCCTGGCTGCTGCTGCTGCCCCCTCCCCGCCTGTAGGTCTGCTCATACCGGCTGCTGAGGTAGCTCCTGTACCGCCGGTGATCAGCCCCAGCGCTCTCGCTGCTGCTACTGCTGCTGCTGTCACCATGCCCTCCGCCAGCCCTGGCATCCCCACGGCCAGCGTCATGGCCATGTTCACCTGCCCTGTCAGCACCAGCTGTGTAAGTAGGACCTTCGCCCCCCTCCTCTTCCCCATTCTCATCGAAGGTGTCGTCCCCACTGTCGTCCTCCTCATCCAGGAGCCCACTGGCGCGGGAGGGAAGCCCATTGACTCCAGTGCCATGGTGCTCTCTGTTGTCACCACCATCAGCATCGTGTGCATCCTCCTCCTGTGGGGGTGACAAATGGAGATGAATGCAAAGGCTTGCAGGTCACAGACGCTATTGGCACGGCTCACCACACAGGCCATGCACCACCCTGACTGACACCAGCTTTGGGGCTAAGTGCGCTTTCCTAGAAGAGCAAAACACCCCTCCCCAATCACTCACCAGGAAACCAAGGCCGTTCCCATCCCGGGCACTCATGTCCTCATGGTCCACTTGGTTCAGGTGCGGAGCCTCCCCAACTCTGCCTCCCACATCTCGGCCACCATGCTCACCCAGCTCCTCACCCACGGTGTTGCCAACTGTCAGGTCCCCGGCAAGGGCATTGTCCCCCCTCACCACACTGGCAGGAGGATGTCTGCCATCTCCATCACCCAGGAGGTTGCCCAGCTTGTTGATGTAATCTTCACTTGTCGTGTCCTAGAAAGAAAATATGGCATGGTGCTTTGGTTTATTAAACAGCACTGCACATTTACTGCTATTGCAACTGCTGTGGGATGATATATGGCTCCTCAGCCATGTAAGAGCTCAAGCCTTTTTCATCACTAGCACCTCAGCCCTTCAGTTGTTTCTGCTGATGCAAAAAAAAGTAGCCACCAACAAAAGGGCAACCCAGAAAAGCCCAAACCACGATGGTTCAGAGCACAGAAGCTTCTTTTTCAGGACCAACGCAGCAGAATGCATCAGATGAATTGGGAACATGGACAGGGAGGCAAGGCAAAATGAGGTGAAACCAATCCAGCGTGAAAAGACTGAGCAGACAGGCAAAGCTCAAAGACCTGCACAAGCAGCAGCTCTTCCCCCAGGTACACGGCCCGAGGATGCCTGCCCGGGCTGGCTCCCCATCCCCAGGCTTGCTCCACGAGTGGCTACCACCTGCAGATAGGGGCACCCCCTGGCTTACCTCCTGCTGAGTGCTGAGGTGGGGGTGGGCAGGCTCATGGTCAGGCACCTAAACACATCCAGGAAACAGCTGGTCAGTGATCAGTGTGTCTTGGCTGGGCAAAACCACCAGGGTGTAGGGTTTGAGTAACCTGTTCAGTAGATACTTACAGGGTGAGTGCAGGCTACAGCCCAGAGAAGCAGCACCAGGAATGCAGTCCTCATGTTGCTTGTGGTCCCTTGTGACTGCAACAGGGAGCAAAGTATTTGCACACTAGAACAAAGCATTTGTACATGCCCTTGGCTGTAACCTGGCCCCACAAAGCCTTTCCAACTGATACAGCCTTGTTGTCCCAGCACGTGGTGTTCAGCCTAGTATGTCATCAAACAAGCCAAGGATTTATGCTCATGCCACCTCCTGGTATCTCCTGTGCAGGAACATTCCTTTAGTTTGAGATTTCAAATATCTGGCCATGTTCTTGCAGATTTTTTGTCTAAGCATCGCTAAAAAGTGGAAAAGCTCCTCCAAATTGCCTGCTCCCACAGTAAGATCACCCGTCACCCAGCTGAGTTTGGTAGCTGTGATGAGAGCCAGCGCCACAGATGAGCTGTGAGACCACGGGCTACAGAGCTGTGCCCCTGACCTCCTACCTGGCATGGTCCCCACAGCCCTGTAACACCTCCCACCAAGGCACAGTGGAGCACCCCGGTAAGATAACCCCACGGAGAGCTGCATCCGTGTGGCTGCTGGGTCCTTCTGATGTCCCAGCGGCACTGCAGGTAAAGCAGCAGGGGCAGGGGGCTTCCCTCCAGCTTCGCTAACGTTTTCTCGTTAAGCAGCCCAGCACCACGTTCCCATGGGGCACATTAACTGCACTGCACATCACCCTGCACCCAAGACGTGCTGGAGCAAAGAGCCCTGCTCCCGATTTCTTCCCTTACGAAGCAACCCCTTTCTTTCTACCAAAGAAAGCTTTCTACCAAAACTCGCAAGGAAATCTACAACCCCTGTCCCCAAATGTTGCTATTTTCACTCCAAAGCAACCCAAAGAAACCAAAGCTTTTACCTTGAGGCGTGATGCCAGCCAGCGTCTCCTCCAGTGCTCAGGGTGGGACAAGCTGGCTGCCTGTGCTGGGATGCCCTGGGCTGTGTGCCCCAGCAGGGCCACGCGGGCATTTAACCCCTGGCCGGTGCCGGCCCCGGGCAGGGGGCAGCCAATGGCACCGGCGGGCAGCGCTGCCACGCGTGGAGGTGTCACCGGGAACTGGCCTCCCACGCTTCCTCTGGCCTCCGCTGGGACGCCGGCCCTAAAAAAGCTCCTTGTGGTTGCAGGATGACGAGACGGGCTGGCAGTTAATGACCAACTGCACTGGCCCCGTGTTTTGACTGCTAAATTTATTCCGTTCACACACTTCCCGCCGTGACACACACAAACAACTACGGCGTTGCCCACGCTGAGCACCGGACCCGGTCCAAGCACAGCATCCTCCTAACGTGTGCACGTGGGAATGGCGTTTGCCCCGTGCTACGGACTAGGGTGCCAAAACCCACGTGGAACCGTTCCCCCACCAGGACTTAGCCTTTCCCTGTGCCTCGGGGCAAAAGCACAAAACACCATGCTAGAAGGAGAGGACACGCTTATTTTTGTGCCCACACATGCACTTGTGCAACACTAAATGGAGGTGTGCAAGGGGGATCCCACACCCTGCGCAGAAGGAGTGTAGCACCCTGAGCACTTCCTCCAGCTGCTGGCCAGGGGGTGAAACCTCTGCTCTGGAAAACACAGGCAACAACACATGCACATATGTATGTACACAGGCATGTATGTGCAATTACGTAGATGTGTACCACAGGCACCCCAGCGTTTCTTGGTGTAGCTTTCTTGGTGTAGCATGGATTATCTACTCCAAACAAGACAGTAAGCCGTCAGTGCAGACAGCCCCTACTCGCTCACAGATCACACCAGGGAGAGCTTGCCAACCTCCTCATGCGCACACATGCACGCACCCTGACACAGGGCGCCTGCACGCTCATGCGCTTCAGGACAGGGCAAGCACGTCCCAGCTGGACACCCAGCTTTTCCCAATGCCCCAGCCTGTGCGGAAAGAAGGCGACTTCCTTGCCTGTATTTGGCTGCTGCATCCTCTGTGCCCACAACACCCCCTCCCTGCTAATAAAAAGAAGCCACAAATGCACGCGGGCTGCTTTGAAGCCTGCAGTGTCTCACCCCTGTAAACTGGGCTCTCCCCGTAGCCAAGCCACAGACGATGGGCACGGTCACAGGGCGAGGGGGCCAGGAGAATGGTGCCTACGTGTGTTGCATTGGGGGGAAGTGTAAAGGACAGCCTTGATACTCCACAAGGAGCATTTGCACGTCCTCCCCACGTGGGAGGAGGTGTTTCTGCTGCTGCCCTGGGTAGAAGAAAGAAGCCTTCAGGCAGCAGAGCCCTGCTGCAGGAAGCCGGCGAAACACATGGCTCGCCTTCCTGCTCTGCCCTGCTGCAAAGCCCTGGCTAACCACAGTCACCTGCCATGGCCCCTTGGCACAGGGACCCAAATTCCCAGAGGCGGGGGCACAGCCCAGGGGACACGGTGAGCGCTGCACGTTTACAGGGATTTGCATGAGATGCTGGCGCTGCAAAATAAGTGACTTAAACTTGAGTATGGTCAGGATTGAGCCAGGGCTCTGTAAACTGCATATTACCTGAATTTGCCCAGGATGTATTACCCACAGACAACAGCATCCAGAAAGCATTCCCCGTGCTGTGACACCACCGCGGCTTGACATCGCAGCTTATGAAACCAGACGTGTTGATCTGCCATTGTGGATGCCTGCACAATTTCACCCTCCAAAATCTCCTGCCTTATCCTCCCATCATTACCAGCCAGGGGACCGTGTGAGTCTGCCCTGTGAGGACTGCAAGGACCACGCGGGTGCCAAGCGTGACTAGCATCTTTTTTCTCCTTCCTCCCGTCCCCCCCCTCCCGCTGCACAAAGACCCCAGTGCCACCCCAGCCCCGCTGGTCTCCCCACAGCCCCTCGGCCTCAAGACAGGCACCGTGAAGCCACTCGCTGTCACGCATGCGCACACCTTCAGCAGTTTTTTTCCTTCTTCTTCACTACCTGACCCCTGCCGCAGATACCGTGGGACGTATTTTCCTCTCAATCTAGGACAAAATTATACCCCTGGCCCTGGCCAGATATGAGTTCATGTTGCTAACCTTTTTTAGGCACCTCCAACAATTACCATGTTTTCTTGTTTGCTTTTTTTTTTATGTCAAACCTGCATTTAACTCAGCCCCCAAAGACCTGGTGCTGCCTTTTGTCCAAGTGCTGCTGTGCAAGAAAGGGATAAACACCGAGCTGCACATACCTGGCTTCTTTATAACACAGGTCACTTGCTGTCCCACCAGGTCACCTCTCTCCCCTCCAGTGGACCCGAAACACCTGTGGCACCAGCGCACCCAGTAGCACTTGCTGACAGCACCCCAACCTGACCCCAGGTCCCTGCGACCTCCAATAGCCCTGGGTTGAAAGACCAAGGTCTGTCCCCCAAATCCCTTCCAGATAGCATCCCACAGCATCAGCCAGACCACCCAAGCAGCTTTGCCTTTGTTTTGCAAGGAAAGGAAACCCCAGCCTACACATTGTACTTTACAATAAACCTTTAAAAAAAAAAAAAGTTTAGGATTACTGTTGTTACATCAGAAGGGAGAAATGGACTGAGGGTGGGGGAAGTGGCTGGCTGGTGTTTTAAATGACACTGTGCATTTCCCCAAGTCCTGCTCTCTTGAGATGCTCAGTCCCTTGAGATGGCCAGGACGGGAAGCAGCAGGGCAAGGGAGATGGGGGAAACTTGGCCAGGCTAAAGCTGGCACCCTCAGACTGCTCGGATGGAGGTGGCTGAGTCAGAGACAAGAGGACTGGCAGGGCTGGTAAAAAGATGCAGGAATATCACCTTCCTCTTTGACAAGTTGGGCTGTGCAGTGTCCGTGAGGACAGAGAACAGATGCGAGCACAGACAGCAGGAGGGATTAGAGATGCCAAAAGCAAGACAGAAGTTGGCACCGCAGAGAGCAAGCTGATGGTGGAGGCACAGAACGGCTGTTCTCCTCCACCAGTTGAGACATTTCAGCATTGAAAACTCAAGAAAGTAGTATGGCTCAAAAAAACTACCATTCCTTCTTTTTGTTCAGTTCAAGGTATTTTTGTAGTATTTATGTTGCTGGTGCACTTCTCTCCTGGTTATACCTATGGGTTTTGACAGCAGTATCAAAAAGAAAAGGATCAATGAATGAACCGGAGCAGGAGACCAGGATGAGAGCAGGACTCAAGGCACACATCCTTGGCCTTTTCCCAAACATTCAACACCAGCTCCTGCCTTACACCCAGTTCCAAATCCAAATCCCTTCACCAAGCACCTGCTGGTGACAGGTGCTACAGTGCAGTGCTGTGTTTTCAGCTGGCAGCAGGCCGGAGAAACCTTGCCTCCTAAACGTATGTTTCCCTCATACATACCACATTAGCACCAGGAATTACTCAGGGCCCAATCCCCAGGGATTCATTCCCATACTGCTCCTCTAAAAAAGGCTGCTCAGCCTTGCAAACCAACCAGGTTCCCAGGTTGCTACCTGCTTTGCAGGTGGACAGATGACAGCTGGTGGCTGCAGCAGCGAGAAGCACCCTGGCTTTGGCTCCTCTGTAGGTGCAAGGGGCCTGAGCAAAGGCATTGTGGCTGTTCCCTGAAGTCTGAGCACATATTACCCACATTTCACGGCGCTAATGTAAGACAGCAGCTAATGATAACCTTTTAGGAGTTTGAAGAACAGCACTGATATTTCAACTCCTCCCAGCAGCCCCAAAGTTACCCAAATGCTGTGATATATGGCAGATGGATGTTATCATCCTGTTTTTCACAGTGCGGAGGCGTGCACAAGTTCAGTTTATGCTAAGCCTTTAAAATTTGCTATTTCTCCTCACTGGAAAAAACCCCACATCATAGCATCCTGAGTCCTGGAGCCCTGAATTACAGACACACAGAGGGCCCCCCTAACAGGAGACCCCTGCACAAGACCAACAGCCCTTGACCCTTGACAGCCCAGGTGTGGGATCAGTAACCCACCCTTAGATGCCTACCATGCAGTTCTCTTTACAGCCAGGGAAAATGAGGACTTTTAAGGCATCAGTCATTTTGCCTTATTTCAAGTACCTATTTCAAGCACCTATTTCAGGCTGAACTGCATTTCAGACTGTTTGAAGTCTCCATGACACTGCCAAAGAAAGGCAACAAGCCTGCTGATCTTGTCCTACCAAGACACACCATGCTCTTTCCCAACACACGTGCAAACCAAGTTCCTGAACTCCCTCTTCTCCCCACCTGCCATGCCAGCCCCATGCTCCCTTCACTTCCATTTCTAGCATTTTTATACTGCCCTCCTCTAAGCAACAGGCTCCAGGCTCTTCACAAATGTTTTTCTCTCGGAAGAAAATGCCAGACAGAGGCACTTGTTAAACTGAGACCTGTGTGGCCACCCCCATCCCTCCTGGAGGCAGCAGGCAGATGGGCTGGGCGGTGAGAACCCAGCCCTGCAGGCTTGGCTCTATGCAGAAAGCAGCAAATAACTCTGGAAATTAAAATAACTATGGGAGTAATAATGGGATTACTTTTTCCAGATGCAAGATGACTTGCCTAACAGGTGCTAGCGTCATTTCTTTTATGGGAGCCTAAAGTGCCACTTGTGGATAACTGGGTACATTCTTACTGCCAGCTGCTGCTTTTTGGGCACGCTCAACCGTCACATGCAAGAGCCCCTTCCCAAATACCTGTGGCAGCTGGGAAGCACAAATGGAGGCTGCTCAGCCCCTTGCACCTACATTTTCAGGGACAGGACAAGGCTGGTCCCTCTGCAGCCCCACATCCCTCCCCATGACTGTCTCCACACCCATGGCTCCAGCCTCATCTGGGCAGAGGAGCTGCAAACCCAGCACATCACCCTGAGGGTGTGTTTGCACAAAGGCTCCCAGGTGGTGTACCTGTTCCGCGCTACTGTGCCATTTGTGCTCCTACCGGAGACAATGCACGGAGCAGTAACTGGTATTCACATTGTGCCCGTTGCAGCTGGAAGTCGTGGCTGAGCAGGTACCTTGTGCCATCTCTGCCAGATGCGTGTGACCAGACTCTCAGGTCCTATAAATCGATATTCATCAGCCAGCTTGGCTGAATTCGCTAATTTGAGGCCATGGCTTCGTCAGCTGTGGAACAGGTGCCTAGTTTCTGTCTGGCCACTGTCAGATCTAACACGTGCTCCTGCACACAGGCAGTAGGGCAGCTTGCTGTCCTTGGTCAAAATAAGGGCAAGGAACAGATGCCCAGCTGGGCCCTGCACTGGGGACCAGTACTGATACTGCTGGCACAGGCGCTGGGCAGCCCCAGTGTGGCTGGACTAATAGCTCAGCACTGACAGCAGTAATCACAGCAACAGCAATGAGTAATTACGGCTCCTAAAAATTCATTCAGAATGCAGCATCTTCTACAATCGTTCCCTGCTCAGAAGTCAGTCCCCTGGGAGGTGGGAGCAGTAAGTATTCATCAGTCACATGCTGGAAATGGAACGATAACAGAGCCTTGATGTGAAAAGCCCTCTCCAACCACCCCGCTGTGCTCGCCCCCGCTCCAGCTGGAATTGCAGATATCTGTGCCAGACACTGGCAAAGCAGCGTAATGGCAGTGCTCTCAGGAAATAAAATACAGCAAGGAGCTGGGGCCAGCTCTGCCCTCGCATCAGCTGGCAGCTCGGGGGGACTTGTCCCAAGCTGCTGGTTTGAAATACAGCCAGCTGCACTGTGTGTGCCTATCAGATGTCCATAGATGTTCCACGGTACACCAGGTTCTTGTTGGAGGGAAAAAAATCAGGAGGAAACGATTGATTGTAAGGATTGTATGAAACGGAGACTGCACAAGTGCCAACGGGTGATGCGGAGGCACAGGCTGCCTGGAGTGAGCAGAGAGGTCAGGAGAGGTTTGGCAGCTCGGGGGATGAAGACATCTGTACAGAGAACCAGGCCCTCCTCCCAGAGGGTGGGTCAGCTCTCCTCTCGTTCCTGTAATGTCATTATGGCTCACTTGGTCTAAATTTAGTGCTGCTTGGTGTAGCTGGACAGGAAGCATTACCACAGTTCCCTGGGAACCTGGAAAAGTTGGATAGACATCATCAACACAGCCCTGAGCAAGAGACCAGCAGCAATTTGGCTCATACCTCCAAAGGACAGTAAGCCAGTTTGCAGCGTTCTCTCCGCTCTGAGCTTCATTCCGTGACGAGCAGCTGTGAGCTGGGTCAGCCCAGTCTTCAGCCACCACAGAGCGCACAACTCCATCAGAGAACGACAGAGAAAGACGGTCCCCATCGCTGCCTAACCCTGTGACTGGAAAGCCTACCCCACAGTCAAAGCGTCAACTGTCGTGACGAGGTCTGCACACTCCTTGCAGATGCGTCCCGTGCCCAGCCCCACTGGAAAGAGGGTTACCAGACCCTGGGTCTGAACTGGGACAATAAATCCTATCTCAAAGTTTGTCCAGTTTGCAATGAGCTAAATCCCTGAAATGCTTGGGCTGACAACATGCTTTTTCTTAGCCTTATTCATATTTTTTCATCTTCAAAATATTAATAACTTTTTTTTTAAAAAAAAGACCAACACCACCACACCACCACCGAAAAAGAAAACAAAAAACTACTACCAAAACCCACATCGCCCAAAAAAGCCCCCAAAACAGAGAAGTCTTAACCAATACAACCATAGAAAATAAAAGCAAGATAGAAGATATTAAATCTCTGGGACAGCAGAAGCACTTTCCAACAGTCTTGCAAACGTATTTCTTTATATGCAGATTTCCTCCTTTGCTTGCAAAGTAATTAAACCCTCCTCGTTCAAAACCCAAGCCAAGCCCAAATGTAGGACCACATCACACATTAGGTGAGTTTCCCTTTGAGTTGAGCTCATTCAGCACAGCTGTGCACAGCTGAACTGCTGTCCTACAGCAGAGAAGGGAGTCAAACCTTCCAGGAAAAGATGCTCAGGGCAGAAAAGGCACGAGAATAGGAAGTCTGAAGCTGCCTGCTTCCTTGGATTATGAAGGACGGAGGAGGAGGAGGAGGAAGGAGGAATCCAGATGTGTCTTTGCTTACCCACAAACACTTTAGGCAGGCATGAAGCCTACAGCTTTGCAATAGCCAAGGAGCCCACCAAAAAGCCACAGTGTTTCTCCTATTTGATTCACCAGGAACAGCCTCATTTCCAACGTCAAAATGCTTAGCAAACCCCAAAGGCATTTCACAGGTGTCTTGGCAAATCCTCTTCACTTAGTTGATGATCTAACTTTATTATTATGACTCCTGGAGCAGATCTTTCATGGTATTTCATATTGTATAAAGGTCTATATAATAAAAATCACATAGAAGTTATTCTATATTATATACGAATTTCCATGCTTACATTAAACTGTTTTCAGTAATAAACAAGTACCAAATCCAATGAGATGTTTCTTGGTTTTCCTTAGTTCCTAAAGAGTGTATAAATACTTGAGGTGGGGGCACAGGGGACAGCAGCATTTTGAATGTCAGAGGGACAAAGGAAAACCTGGAACGATTAACTGGAAATACTTTTCCTGAAAACAACGTGGTGTTGTAGGTAGCAAACTGGTACGAGTGCTCAGCCAGCTGCCACGGCACTGGTGTGCGTTCTCCAGGGAGGCTGTGCACAGTGTCCGGTCAGCACACTAAAGGGCAGCTCAGGAACGTCACCCCAGCGCTGCCAGCCACCACCCCTAACCCTGGGGCAGGAATCTGCATTTCTGCTCCACATTCATCTGTATTGCAATAGGAATTGAATCTTATCGCTTTTAAGACCTACATTTAGAAGTTCTATTTATTCACCCCAGGAATCGGTTTACCCAATTCAAATACTGGTTGTAGGGCTGGACCAACAATTCACTCTCAACACCAAGATGACTTTAACACTCTTCCTTATTTGAGCTATTCACAAATAAAGGTGGTTTTTTTTTCCTTTGCATTTCTGTACCAATCATTTAAATGAGCACACTGTAAATGACAGACCGAAGTCTTACACAACAGGCTCATTCTGCTGGACCAGTACCTTCACACTCTGTTAAACTTCCAGCTGAATTCAATGGTACACCTCAAAGGAGTTACGTACATGACTGCACGTGCTAATCGCAGCCTTTTGACTCAGGCTATTTCCCCTTCACTATTCCCACTGGAAATCCCTCTTGTCACACAATGCTTTTTTTCTGCATGTTGAACACATAGAAGAATATTGCACAAGAGATAATGCAAGCAGAAATCTTAAAAAAAAAATGCTCATAAGAAATGAATACTGGATAAGCAATTACCCTCATGCACAGAATTCACACTTTCGTATAGCCGGTCAGAAACAAAAAGATGTGGAGATATGTTTGATAACCAAGCAGAAAAAAAACTGCAAACAAATGAAGGCAAGGTGCTGGCTGAAGCAGCAGGGTTAAGAACCGCTGCCTGTTCCCAACCTGCACGGTCCCACAGCTGAAGCAGGTCCACAACACAACACATTTTTTTTAAATTTTTTTTTAAGTAACTTCAGGGCTCAAGACATTGACAAAAGCCTTCCTGAGAGTTTCTAGTATTTGTACTTCTTGAAATGTCTGCAAGCTCCGGCACTGCCTGCCTTCTCAAGTCATGATATTAACTGTAAGGTCCCTGTGCTGCCCAGATGTAATTACACAGTACACTTTGTGGCTTTCTGTAAAAAAAAAAAAGACAAGGCTACCTCCAACTTCTGCCAGGCACGCCCACAGAGGCAGCCCAACCGGGAGCGCAGAGCCATGAAAGGACTTCCTCCATCCGCCCAGCCACGCTGGGCAGGAGCGACAGCATCCTTGGAAACATCAGCCCAGCTGACATGCCAGGGCATCCCTCTGCCTTCAGCAAGGGTGTAGGCACTCCTTATTAAGAAATTGGGCAAGAATCACAAAAACTGATCCATCTCCACCCTTACTCCTCTCAGCATCATCAGCTTAAGCACTCCACTACCCAGCCCACGTTCAAATCTTGCCCAAGCCCACAGCCATCATCTCATGTGACTAATGTGCTCCAGCAGGTAAGCTCAATTCTTTCCATTCCCTCCAACACTCAGTCCTACAAATGAAAAATAAATAAAGATTTGGGTTTGATTCTCCTCCCAATCTTTTTTTTCCTTTTAATGAAACCAAACCCCAAAATAAAGCTAGAGAGAGCTGGCCGAGCATTAACACAAACAGCGTGCTTGAACAGGCATCGTCAAAAAACATTCAATTTTCAGGAAAATTCATTTCCCAGTGTAGATCCATGAGCAAAAGCAGCCCGTGCTGGCTGCGTGCTGCACCAGGGAATCCCCGCAGCACAGCATCACTGCTGCCAGTGGCAGCCATAAGCGTTCTGCCGAGCTGGTGGGAGCTGGGGACAGATGCCAGCCACGTTTGCTTTGTCTGAGCTTTTCCCAACGTGCCTGCAGCATGTGTTGCATTAGGTTCGGCTGTGACAGCCATTTCTCCAGCTGACCAGGTGCTTCTGGCCAGGGCTCCAGCGCAGCGATGGGAAATGCTGCCATGACGGAGGTGCAGGACGGAGGGGCACAGGTGTGGGGCGCAAGAGATGGCCACGTGCCAGGCACCGCAGACCCCCCAGCTATGCACAGCTCATCAATGCTTGTGCCTGGAGCTTCTGCCTTTAGGGATAACAAAGCGACTAGCAAATGTACAGTATTACTAAGAATTCTGCATGTAGAAATATTTTAAATGTTAATTCTTTCTTTCCTTTTCTGTAACGATTAGATCCTGTCGCAATGGCCATGGAGGTCTTGCTCTGTGCTGTGTGGTGCTGCTGACAGGCTGTTTTTTTCTGGCTGTGGACCTCAGGAACTGAACTTCTGGTGGAAGCCAGGCAACAGGCAGAGTTCCCTGCAAGGTGGTGCCTCCACAAAATGCTCCGTTTGCTCCCAGTTTGGGTTCTGCTTCCCTCGTGGCACAGGGAGACAAGCACCCGTGCCCACACAGGGAGAAGGTGCAGCATCCTTCTCCTTCCCATCACCTCATCCCATGGTAAAACTATAATTTGATTCCTTTCCCCACAGCTATTTTTGGATTTTCAGCACTGAAATTAGTAGCACTCGTTCAGACAGGAAGTCGTTGCTGCAGCACTAGAGAAGGGGACTTGGAAATAAATACCAGTCTTTGATTAAAAGACAGATGTCCAAAACCCTTTTAATAAAACACACCAAAACAGACATAGAAAAAAAGGCTTATCAGAAGACTGCTCTGCTCCCTTATCCTTACGTCATTTAGGCAAAAGGCAATGGAAACACTTTTATAACACACACTGCTGCATAACTTACCACAGAGTTTTTGCAATGGCAAGGAGATGCTTGAACAAACCTCTCTAAGTAAATAACAAGAAAATGAAATAAATAAAACCCAAAGTTCTACTATGTGAGGCACATCTTCAGTCTCCAGCGTAAACACAACCATCTGGAGTCACCCATGAAGACTTCACTCAAAAAATAATTTAGAACCCATACAAAAGAGGTGAGATGGATGTGCGTAAAAATCCAAGCAATTGACTGAGCATCAGTCAGACACACGTAAACCAGCGCAACCACACTGAGACTTCACTGACCCCAGACCTTTGCCTAAAGGGGGAACAAGCCCTTGTAAATGCCTTCTGTGTTTCTGGTGCTGGGGGAGCTAGAGATGATGGACATCTTACGGCAAGAGCGTTTCTCTCTCCTCACTCCTCCCTTCTTTCCAGAAGTTCCCTGTCATCCTGTGAAGAGCGAGCTGCCTGCTTATTCCGCGCCCAGCTCACCCCATCTCCCTGCCCCTCCGCCCCCCTCTCCCTGATACAAATCCAGTGACCTGAGCTACCCCCAAGAGGCATTGGGACTGCAATGAAAGCCACCAGAACGCTGAATCTGCCTAAGTCCATGAGATATTTATCTCCTCCCAGTGTCCTGTCCCCTTCATGTTTCGTTAATTTTGTTTTGAAATAAACATCTCCAAATACTTTTCCCACCAGAGAATTAAAATGTGCCAGGCGTGGATTGCCTTCTAAAACTGCTCCCATCAGGTAATTCACAAGTGGTATTTTTAAACCCATCAGCCTCTCCACAACAGACATTACACCCACCCACCCGCAGACGCTTCTTTGTCTTGCGAGAGCTGCAAGCAGCAAGATATCACACGCGCAGATGGCAGATTCGATAGCAGCCTGACCTTCGTGCTGCCACGAATAACACACACTCCTCACTATTTATTTCTATTTGAGGAACAGGCAGTTGCATAAAGTCGAGAATGCACGCAGCAAGGGAAAAAACTGAGGGAAGAGAGGAGCAGCTACCCAGGGCAGGAGCCCAGGGCACAATGCCACGGGGATAGCAGAACCCTCCTGCGCCCTGCGAACCTCCAAAGGCAGCTGCCCGCTCCAGGACAATGCCGAGTGAAAAATCCCAAGAGTGGCTGTCCTGGAGCTCCCATTGAGGGAAGCTTCCTGAAATGCTGCCTTGAAGGCAGGGTAAGAGGGGCCCAGGAGAGGGCAGGGCTTGTTTAGCTCTACAAAACCATGCTTGGTTTTTGCCCATTCCTGAGCAAGAGGGAGCCAGCGTTAGAGCTGAAATAAGGCACTCACAGGCTATATGGAACAGCAGCAGCAGAACCAGGACCACAACTCAAAACGTTTGCATCTGAAACAGCGTGGCCAGCGGGACCAGGGCAGTGACCGTCCCCCTGCACTGGGCACGGGTGAGGCCGCCCCTGGAATCCTGTGTTCAGGTTTGGGCCCCTCGCTGCAGGAGGGACACTGAGGGGCTGGGAGCGTGTCCAGAGCTGGGCAGCGGGGCTGGGGAAGGGGCTGGGGCACAAGTGTTGTGAGGGGCGGCTGAGGGAGCCGGGGTGTTTAGCCTGGAGAAAAGGAGCCCGGGGGGGCTTATCGCTCTCTGCGACTGCCTGACAGGAGGCTGTAGGCGGGTGGGGGTCGGTCTCTTCTCCCAAGTAACAAGCAGTAGGACAAGAGGGAACAGTCTCAATTTACACCAGGGGAAATTTAGATTGGATATTAGGAAAAATTTATTCACTACAAGGATGGTCAAGCATTGGAACAGGCTGCCCAGGGAGGTGGTGGAATCACCATCCCTGAAGGTGTTTTTTTTAAACACATTGATGCGGTGCTTAGGTACATGGTTTAGCAATGGCAGTGCTGGGTTAACAGTTGGGCTTGATGATCTCAAAGGTCTTTTCCAACCTAAATGATCCTATGGTTCTACATTGATACTCCAGGCTATGGTCATGTGAATTAATAAGGAACAGACTAAGTGCAACGTTGCACAATTTTTATATCTCCTTACAAAGGCTTTGCTGCTTGTCATCACCAAAGATCACAGCAGTGATTAAATAAACAGTTTTGACAAACTCTTTTGTAAGTCTTGACATGCTTTTTACATCAGCTTCCCCACCACAAGCTGATATGGCTTTTTTCTCCACTTACATTTGCTTCATGGTGTTTCCAAACAGCTGCAGATCTGCTTCACATGGCAATCTGTTTCAATACTAAATGAAATGGCATCCATTTGTAATGTGAAACCTGTTTGAAAGCCTGCTCCAAAACTTAAATCCATCTAGGCAGGCAGTTTTAATGCAAGTACTCAGTGGAACATCAGCAACAAGGTAGATGAGCCACAACAACATCTGATGCTATGGGGACAGCAGTCTGCGTTGCGTAACTGCTGCTGCGTTGCACTTCCCCGAAAGCCTCTAACTGCACTGTGTGTCTGAAATGATTAAGCGAAACAACCACCAACTCTTGAGCCACACTTGGAGATTGCATAACTTGTGCAATATGAGTGCTTCCAGCAGAACTCCTTTAAAATACCCATGCTGACCTCAATCTCTGCGTCACATTATTAAAACAAAAGCATACTTGAATAATACAGCAAGACAAAGCACATCACCACCACCCTAAGCTACAGTTCAGGTACAGATAAGATCTTTTCAGTTTAGAGCCATGTCTACCTCTTGCTAGTTCAAGGACATTTCTTGTTCTTTTTTTCTTCTTTTGAAGAATTTGGCCAACAAAACATTTCGAACAATATAGAACATTAGCTGAGTCTGTCTGGTTGAAGAGCAAAAATAGCCATCCCTCAGTCTGAGCTTTAAAATAGCTCCTCCCCAACGGGAGTCAAATGTTCCCCAGCTGGGAAAGATGTTTATTTCTCTCCCTCTTTTTTAAACATTTAATTTCAGCTTATGTAGGCAATGTGGTCAAACATGACACAGCCCAGCGCAGCAGCTCACAGGAGACAGGATGACAGTCTCTAATACACTAACTGCATCACGCCTCGAAAGACAAAAGCCTGATTTAGCAGCAGCACACCGGCAGTCTCATCAGAGCCTCGGCCCATTTTGGAGTCAGTTCCTGTGCATTATGGATGTGACTCATGTCCATACATGCAGGCGACAAGAGTCCTGGCTGGCACTTCTCGGGCATCATGAAGAGTATACACAGAAATAAATTCAGCACAGCATTTAATAAAGATAGATCAAGAAATAAAGACCGACAAAATTTCTGAAAAACAATTTATGGTTTTGACAAAGCAAGATTGCTGAAGGATTAGAAAACATCACATAATAAAATAATTATAATGTGCAAGTAGATAGAACTCCTGCTATATGGAATACAATATTGATGATGGGGGGCCCTGGACTAGTGCATAAGATAAATGAGGAAACCACATAGTCTGTATGGCACTTGAACCTGTTTTCAGATGCAAAGCTGACCAAGTAACAGACTAAAAAGAATGCATAGGAGAACTTTTGAATTAGTCCCTCCATGATTTCTTAAATGTTTTTAGCAATACACCACATTTGAGATTTTCCACTGAAAAACCTCTTAGGAGATAGCTCAGTTTCAAAATATGCATCATCAGCTCATATGCATTTATTATTATGCTCCATCTTAAGAGATGCTTGTTAATCTTGAAAAGGTCCAGGACACTGCTGATCTCTCATTGAGAAGAGCAGCTTTTAGAGTCAAAAAAGCTGTGCCGAAATTTCATTTTTCAGAGTATAAAAATTTCAGCCCAAGGAGCCTTGAGAAGGCAGTCAGGTTTTCTTTCTTTAGAGGTAAAATAGAAGGAAGGAGTACTAATATTACTTAGTCCAGAGGATGTAAAAGATATGCATATATATATATATACACACACACAAACACACACATATATAAATACTATATATTTTCAGTGATTTACTATCAGTAGATAATTTAGAAAGCAATGCATGCAGAAATACTTGGGCAAACTCCCCTATCAGAATATCTATCATAAGGTACCTAAAGAGCCACAACTGGCCGTATACTGACATATCCAGATATTCTCCTGCCTCCTCAAGACCAAGGCACAGAAACCCCCTCACGGTATTCCTTTGGTGCAGCACAACTGCACGCAGGTTGAAGAGAGCTGGTCAGAGGCACCAGGTGCCTCATTCCCCCAGCGCTGCCTCCAACCAGTTTTTCTACCTGGCTAACTCTCAAGAAAACTGAACTCCTCATGAAAGGCCTCCATGGCTCACAGCAACCCAAGCAATTATTTCCAACGGGGAAGGACAAGCAATACTTGACACATTTCCAACGGGAGCTGCTACAGGCTGTGGTCTTTTGCAAATCTAAACTATTTATATAGGTATCCTAAAGGCAGGCCATTCCACGGGCTCACAAAAGGCTTCAGGTGCACCATTTGGTAAGGAAGTTACACAGAGACTTTCCTTAGTTTTTAATTAACAGTCGATCAGGAAATTAACAGGCAACCAGAGATGTTTAGAGCCCTATCAACACCATCTGGCAGACTATGATCCACAGCAACCTGGGAAACCACGGCACAGGCCTGGCAGCACGGCATGACCAGCCCTGGCTGTAACCAGACTCAAACCATTCCATGCCTGTCATTTTGTGGTTCTTTTTATTCCACCTCCAGTAAAAAGAGAAAAAGCAGGGACACATAAGCTAGGTATGGTATCGTGGATACAGCAGCCAGTGTACACGCACAGTTTCTTTATCTATTCTAAAAACCCCACCTGAACTCCAACTTGCTTACAGTTTTTCCTTTCAGGGTAAAGCATATTTGATTTGTATCCGGATATATATTCTGGAAAAGTCGAAGTTTGTTTGTCAAGCAGACCTAGCACCGAGGTTAAAACTTACTTTACGTTTTAAAAACCTGTAAATTGAAGCCTGTACCTGGTATGGAAGTGGATGGCTCAACACCACTCTCTTGTGGGCAGAGCTCTGAAGGCCTATGGCTGTGCTGAGCACTCAGATGTGTAGACAGCTCCAATAAAAACAAACGTCTTTTGAGTCTAACTCCTCTTCCCCACAGACAGCCATACCCACAGACCTTTTCTGCCAAGGAATACAATGCAATACAGGCATATTAATAAATGTAACAAGCGCCTCCGAGCTTTTCCTCTCCCATTGTTTCAAGTGTCCTTTTAGCAGCTGTCACCATGAGACACAGATAAAACAAATCTTTTCACTTCCCTGTACTCATTTGTCTTCTTTCTTCTGTGTTTAGTCTTTTTTTTATTGTTTGCTGCTTATTCTCTTTCACTTTCCTCTACATATCCTTTTTTTCCTTCCAACAGCCATACTCCTCCTCACTGCAGGTTAGACTACTGAAGACCAGTGCATACCACTCACCAGTAAGCACTCATTTTGCCTGAAAATATGCTTAAGGAGAACCCCACATGTCCAGTTTTTCCACCTTCCTGCTGGATAATACCCAACTTTACCGTAACAGTGTAGGCTGCAATTAAAAAGCTGAAGTCTAAAATAAACCCAGGCATTTCATGTGAGGTACATCAGTGATTGCACAGTACAGCAGACAACCAAAAGGGGATCCACTGATGCTCCAGTCACAGGGATACACCAGTGCTTCTCCAGCCCATGTTGGTGGAAGCTGTCATGTTCACTGCTGGTTAATAGCCAAGCGTGGATCAGGCAATTTGGGGAATTCTGGTTTTAATAAAATAAATTGTGGTTTAATCCAAAGCCTACTGAAATGAGAAGGTACCTCTCCGCTTATGCGGCTGCTGTGTCCTGCATTTTTGTATCCAGCACACAGCCTACAAGCACAACACTGAAACACAAATGGAAACCAAAGCAAAAATCAAGCCAGGATATCAGAACCTCTGACATAATACTGGTGTTGAATGAATTCGTGCCCTTCTATTGTTAAGGCAGAACTGACGCAAACGTGTATTTCACTAAAAGGTCATCTAGCTGTCGAACAGGCTAGTGCTTAGTTCTTCCTCCCCAGTGAAAACAGAGGTGGGGACAGGATAGAATTACTCTGTTTATAAATGAACTCATCTAACGAGTCACAACAATAATTTCTAGGTTGGAGTTTTCCAGCACAGCAACTACTCTGCTTCCTCCTCACCCCCAAATTTACCATGATGGTACAGCATGTTTTTCTGGTGAGAGAACTATTAATTCATCAGTGAAGGAGTTCCAAAAATGAATGCTACCTGACACAGTGGGACCAGCTACAGACTTCCTTGCTAGCACTGATGGCTCTGAGACAAGCTCAAGCCACCTCGATGACACTCAGAACAGAACCAGGGATCTTTTCTCAGCCAAAGCATTTTGCCATCAAACCTAAACCAGAAATTTTGTTGTAATGAAACATTCTGCAAATAAGTTAACAGCTTTTATAAGCAATGTATAATCCTTCAACATCCTCAAAACTAAAATATTCCCCACCCCCCCACGCCCTCCTTAAGTCCCAAGAAAGCTGTTTAAACACAGAAACAAGCAAAGCTTAGAAATCACATACGTGTTTTCATATAATAACCTTAAAACCCCTACAACTACCAGCTTCATGTTCCTGCAAGTTCTTTGCAGCCTGGCACTTTTTTGTGAATTAACAATTTCAAGGCAATGCTAATAGCCATTATCTGAAAATCTTATAAGAAAAAGAGCTAAATACTTAGCTAACGTAAAAGAGCTAAATACTTAGCTAACGTAAGATTATCATTGGCTTATTTGTGTTAATTTCTGGGGAGTCACCTAAATATCTGTCTTTTATTAGCTGAGGATCTGTCCGCACCTGGAATATTAAAAAATCACAGAAAAACACTTATCTTTGATCCCCTAATAAAGCTAATCTCATGGTAGAAAGAGGGATGCTCATGGCACACAACGAAGTTTTGAAAAGATAAAACCAATCATATTTTAGTAATGCACAACAAAAAGCCACAATGAATGGCTGGCAATTTCTGAAATATCACCCTCCTTTCAGATGCTGACTGGCTGACAGACCAGCAGAATTTCAACTCCAACAGGCATGAATTAGTTTCCAGGCAAAGAAGCAGAGATAAAAGGGGAAGGGATTTAAAGAATTTCTCATGGGGTTTTGTCAAAGTTTTATTTTCTGCTTGGTCTACAGAGACAGGGCTCGGTTGTTATTTTAGCGCCTCTTTTTTATTTTTTTTAATTAACAATAAACTTCACAGTTGGCCATATAAAACATGATAACTTCTCATACATTTCTCATTGTATCTCATCTAATCACATCCACAATATCTATCACTTTTTGGGATAAGCAGAGTAGAATCTAGCAAAACTGTAACCTTAAAAAAAATGTTAAACCATCATCTAAAATAACTGTATTTTCAGCATTTGCATTGCAGCTTTTACCATTCACACACCTTATTTCATTTTACTTTGACCTCTTTTCCAATCATGTCAGCACAATATGCAAAGCATCCTCTTTAGCAATACATGATACTGGCAGAATGGGAAACTGAGGCCTGATGTGCTGACTTTACCACATACACCACTGGAAATGCCTCTGGTCTTATGCTGGTGCATCCACTCCACTATTTCTGATCTGAAAACCTCCCAGAAAGTATTCCAGTTCAGGAAGTGCATTTTATGGAATAATGATATGGGAAGAAAAAAAAGACAGATTAAACTCATTAACACTGAATCATTAATACTGAACCATTACGAAAGCAAAAGCCACATAGCATCTGTTGCAGGCAGACACCACTTGGAGAGGCTTTCACACTCAGACTGGCTTGCTCTGTACTGTCGCTATCAGACAGCGCAGCCATGGCAACAGCTTCTAAATAGTTAATTCTTAATTGTTATACCAGACTCTCCAACTGATCTTGTTTTTTACATTTTTTATTTAGAGCTTTGCTCTTCATTTCCCTACCTTCTTGCTTTTCACCAGCTTACACACATCATGTACGGCACACTGAAAAAAACACTGAAAAGTTTAGCAAGGACCGGCATCATCTGTGCTTTACCTTCCCCCGGGCCCACAACGTGACCACCTCGGCTGATCCCTTAGTTCAGCTCTTCTGGGGCCAGCCGATGCAGCAGAAACTATTGCACCCTTTGGCTCCCCTCCCCACAGAAGACTAAATATGTCCTTCCCACACAATGGCTGAGCTCCACTGGCCCAGAGCCTGTGAACACTGAATGGTCTTTCTCATTCAATTACTTCAGCAGAATTACACCAGCCCACTACCCCCCGCCTCATCCCATGGAAGCCTAGGAGATTGTTTCCTTTAGTTTTACCAAGACCCATAGAGCATCACCTTCCTTCATTGAAGCTTACAGCAAAACACACTTGCTGAGAGAGTCCATATACATCACAGGAAAAGCAGCAAGATTTTGCAAGGCTCAAGGATTTCCAGTTCAGCAGTGGCTAACCAAGAAGGAGCACCTCTTCTACTGCCACGGTACTGTTTCTTCTTTATTTTTAATGAAAACCTTAGAATGCTTTGTATCTAACCCTCTGCAAATTCTTTTTTCACTTACTGTAAAATAGCTGAAGCTTTCATAGAGTATTGTTGTTTGTTTTAAGGATAAATCATTTCAGGTGTTTATGTCTAGAACAGAAGAAATGTTCTTTAGAAGAGAAAACACTGTACGGTTATTGTGTTGAAGATGATGACCTTTATCTTACCACTGGGACCATTATTTTTCCTGTGATCCTGCAAAACAATAAAACATTATACAATTGCCAACAAGAGTCAAGCAAAACACATAACTCTTGCAGAAGCATACAATCATCCGGCTGAAACCCATGGCACAGCCTGATTGCCCAACACTTCTCACAACCTCCTGTAACATCAGTTCAGGAACCTTAATCCAACAGACAAGGCCACAACAAGTAAATTCATCCTGACAGAAACTGTGGCTGGTCTTGGAGGAACCTTTCATTAAGGTGTTGGTAGAACTAGCAAAAACCTGTAGCAAGTAGGACATCTATGAAGGAGATGCAGATTCTGAGAGACAACAAAACCCATCAAATGATATCAAATAGAGAAAATAATTTTGGCCACTGAAGAGGTCTCATTTTGACCCTTCCCAAATTAAATCAAAGCAGCTCTTTTTGGCTTGAACTGCACTTAAACTAGAACTGGACAGGGCTCTGAAACCTAAACCTCCAGATCTCAACAAGTAAAAAATAAAATCAAATGGTAGTAGTATAACAGTTCAAACAATTACATTAAGATAATTTGAATTATTTATTTAAAAACTGCTTTAACGTGTCCTGAAATACTGGTGTGGTGGTTGGTTGTTGGGTTTGTTTTTTTTTTTGGGGGGGGGGTTGTGCATCCAGCCATCAAGGACTTAAGGCCAATGGCTTTTGCAGCTGTACAATTGGTAGCATCACAGGGATCAACTCTCATCAGCGGTTATTTACTGGTACAGAATGAGTGGAAAAGTTTTATGCTTTGGTATTTTTCTATTACAATCTCTTTTACTCAGATCTCTGCCTCAGACTCTGCCTTTCATTTTTATATATGTGCACACATGAACTAGGTTATACACATATATAACACATATACAGAAACACTTTCAACAAAGTCTTTTGAAACACACCTAGACATAAGAATGTGCTGTACCAGTTGCAATTTAAGAATATCATGTGTACATCTTGGTTATAGAAAGAACAGACACTGCACAGAGAATTCTGTTTCCATGCTCATGAATTTCCCCTTGTACAGAAAACTCCATCCACTCAGAGTTCTAGAGCTGTGATCATCACCTGGCTACAAGAACTACATCTTTACCGCATTTATCAGTGAAGATGTGGGCATCAACACTTCTTGCTAACAAGCCTGACACAGCACCAAGCAGAGACCTCTTCCAATAATTACAAGACATCTGATTTTATTGCAGTTCAAAAGTTTCAAAGGGGTGATTTAAAAAAAAAAAAAATCACATTACATGATTTTTCAGTGATACTTTGGGAATATGTGAAAGCTCAACTCTGAAATTTCTCTGTAATTTTAATAATTATGAAAATCATGTCTTAAAACATTTCACTTTGCAGTTTTACAAAAGCTTATTACCCAAGTCTCATCTTCATGAAATGAGCATTCGTGCCCACGCTACACAATGAGAAACTGAGTTCCAAAGTTGACCCTTTGTCTTCCCAGATCTCTTTTCTAAATGCCAGACAACATCCATGCTCATTAGCAATGGCAGGAGATTGGGCAACTGCATCTTCTAGAGTTAGGTCCAATGACAAAAGCCTGTGCAGTTTTCTGCCAATGCCAGAGCTGAAAGTAGGTCAGTCTGTGTCGTTTCTTTTGTTAAACATGAGGCATTTGTCACCTTCAGCCACAGCCTTTGCAAGCTCATAATTTCTGGATGGCATTTCAAAAAGCAAGAGAATCTGCTAGGTCTCAGCTGCATGAGGTTTTCTATTTCAGTGGCTGACAACAATACTGAATCAGAAAAAAAATACAGAGAGAACAGGAAAGACTGCACTTGGCATCTCATCTGTTTTTGAAATTCTCTGATTTTCAGTTAAAGATGCAGACTTCCTGCTATAAGCAATGAGAAGCAGTGAACCCGGGTGAAGTTCCTGGGTGACTGAGCTGGACTGGTGTACAAAATGCATGTGGTACAGCATTAGCTGAGAAGGACAGGCAAGACTAGCTGGCATGCCAGATGCCATTACTTCAAGCTCTCTAGACAAAAATAATGTCATTGATCAGTATTTCGAGTGAATGCTGACACAATTTTAATGACAGCCCTTGTGCAGTCTTCCTGTTGAGGGTAAGCTCACAGTCCCTCTGATCCTCAAGAGCACATCGCTTGATTTTCAGCAAAGATACCAGCAACTGCAGAACCACAAGGAGCGAAATAACTGCTGAGCAGCAGTCTCCACAACTGAAGGTCTCGAGCAGTCATCTCAGCTAAAAAAACTTGAACTGTTGAGTCATAACCTTTGGGTTGCCAAACAGAAGACACACAGTCATGAGCCTCTAAATGGCACTGGGTTTTTAAAAGTACTTCTCTTAAGTAGAAACTGACATTCAACTTGTAATCCATTTTTCCAGCTCTCCTTACTGGAGGGGGGGAAAGTGTTAGTGTCTGCAAGTTCAGCAAGCCAAGCAGATGGGTAAGCATTCGGTTTTTAAAACCTACTGATGTATCAGAGGTTTCAGTTACCTCACCATACACTTCTGTAAGTCCGATCACAGGCTGGAACTGACGATCGCCATGCTCAGCAGGCCCCTGGATGGATACAGAGATGCCAAGGAAGGGCTGTTGCCTGCAGCCTATACTCAGAGAGGCAACTCCTCTTCATAAAGCAACTTGGCTCAAGTCCCGGCAGAGGCTTTCACAAGCTGGATGTACTTCAACTGCGCAGCAGCTGCAGGATCCTACCTTGGAGCTGACTAACACTGCCCGCTGCATCTGTGTTCAGTAAGACCAAGTGCACCAAAGCACCCTTAGCTCCACCTCAGCTCAGTAGCTGTCCCCTGAAAAAGGGTCATTCAGGGTCTGTTTACTCAGAGCAATTATCACATCCACACCAAGAAAAGCAACTCCCCCACCCCCATTTTAAGTTGAGCTACCTGTATCCTGCTGGGAACCCACTGCAATGGAATAAATAACTTGCCTCTTCCAAGTTTCAAGCAAAATGTATTTTTTCCAAGCATGAAAAAGGAGTGGAGGACATCTGCATTGATGCTGGCTGGACGCCAGGTGCCCAAAGCTGCTCTATCACTCCCCTCATCAGCTGGGCAGGGGAGAGCAAATAGAATGAAATGTTCATGGGTTGAGATAGGAACAGGGAGAGGTCACTCAGCAAGTACTGCCATGCGCAAAACAGACTTGACTTGGGGAAATTAGTTTAATTTATTACCAATCAAATCAGAGTAGGATAATGAGAAATAAAACTAAATCTTAAAAACACCTCACCCCCCACCTTCTTCCTAGGCTTAACTTTTTACTTCCAATTTTTTCTACCTCCTCACCCACAGCAGCACAGGGGGACAGGGAATGGGGGTGTTGGCCAGTTCATCACACATTATTTCTGCCACTCCTTCCTTCTCAGGGGGAGGGCTCCTCAATACCCTTCCCCACCTCTGGCATGGGGTACCTCCCATGGGAGACAGTCCTCCACAAACTTCTCCAACGTAAGACCTTCCCACAGGCTGCAGTTCTTCACACACTGCTCCAGCGTGGGTCCCTGCCATGGGGTGCAGTCCTTCAGGAGCAGACTGCTCCAGTGTGGGTCCCTCATGGGGTCACAAGTCCTGCCAGCAAACCTGCTCCAGCCTGGGCTCCTCTCTTCACAAATCCTCCCAGGAGCCTGCTCCAGCACAGGCTGCCCAGGGGATCACAGCCTCCTTCAGGCATCCACCCGCTCTGACACGGGGCCCTCCCCAGGCTGCAGGTGGGTATCTGCCCCACCATGGACCTCCACGGGCTGAGGGGCACAGCCTGCCTCACCATGGGCTTCACCATGGGCTGCAGGGGAATCTCTGCTCCAATGCCTGGACACCTCCTGCCTCAATGGCCTTGGGGTCTGCAGAGTTGCTGCTCTTACACACTCTCCTTCCCCTCTTCTCTGGCTGAAGTTGCCTTTGTTTCCCACCCCCCCTCCATCCCCTTCTAAAATATGTTATCCCAGAGGCGCTACCGCTGCTGCTGACCGGCTCAGCCTTGGCCAGCGGTGGGTCCATCTTGGAGCCGGCTGGCATTGATTCCGTTGGACATGGGGGAAGCTTCCAGCAGCTTCTCACAGAAGCCACCCCTGTAGCTCCCCTGCTACAAAAACCTTGCCACACAAACCCAACGCACCTAGTTAGCATTGCTTTCTTAATACCCCAAGCTGAAGTATTGTTAAATTCCTCATTTCTTGGTCAAAACCAACGATATTCAAGAAATTTCATATTCATCCTTTGGCTAAGTTTTCCTACAGATTTTCCTGCGGAGTATAGTGACTACATTTCTCTAGAGGGATGTCTGCTTGCTTTTAAAAATAGCTTCTTGTGTAATAGTTCTTTGCTGACAGTTCTATTAATCTTAGATGTTACAAAAAGCTTGGGTTTAGAAATTCTGTTCTGTAGGACACATTAGGAAATTAAAGCAAGAACACAATGTCTTCACATTTTCAGTGCAAGAAAAGTGAATGCCACAATGCAGATCTGTGCATTGCATGACAATTAGCTAATGCTTAATTTCTTCCATCACCATCGTCTTAATTGCCATGTATTACATACAACCCACAAGAGCTTTCTCATCTGTGCACCTGCTCAGGCTGTCTATTCTATTACTCCAGCAAAAATGACTTTTCCTTTCTAACGCTGAAAGACTATGAGCAAATACAAAAATCCCACTGCCATAAGCCACAACCTTTGCAGCAAGAAGGGCTGCAGGCTTGCAGGAAGAGTTCCTTGTGGTTTTTTCCCCTCTCACTAAGAGCTTTACCCTTCAAGCTGCAAATCCCTTGGCTCCTGCTCCAGCAAACCACCTGAAAACCCTTCACATGAATTACGTGCAGCAAGCAAAAAGGTTCTCCTGGATTCTGGCAAAAGGTCTTGGCATATTGCGCAACCAAGCCCCCAGAGCCTAACCAAACATGGAGTGACACCAACAGAAACACTCCTTTCACCCCTGGAGGACACAGTTCATTGTACAAAGATATTTTTTTTTTCCTCCTTGTTGAAGTGGCTGTTGTGATTGACCTTGCAGCTTTTATCTGCCATCCCAAATTCCCCTACTGCTCTCCCTTCACGAGCACCACCAGCACTGAAAAAATAAATTGGTTTACTGTAGCTACTGAACTTGCCTGGCAGTTTCCAGCCACCAGTTGCAAATGGGACTGGCATCACAGGCAGGAGACACAGAATCACACGGTTAACTGAGAGCAATCAGGTCCACTAAGAGGCATCACCTAAATCTCAAATCTCATTGCTCTGAAAACAGTGGGAGGAAACACTTACTGCATAGGAATTAGTATTGCTGCCATATCCAGAAAGGCAAATCCCAGGAATTAACACTGGCAATACTTGCACATGCATTACAGTTTAAGAGTGTGTTTTGAAATGGTACTTAATGTTTGGAATAGATTATCCTACTGGAGGAAGTACTGTAAAACCTTGCAACTCATTTGGACTATCATGACTAGAAAAAAAATGAGACTATGTCCATTCCCAATAATCACAGACATGCTTCTTATGGACCACTGCGGGCTAGTTACTAAGAGGAATAATACAAAAGCCCTGACCTGCCACCTTAACTCAAAGATTTATTCCAACCACTTTTTCTTTATTTGGACAAAGGTGGCAAAGGCAACTTTTCAGTCAGTGACAGACACAAGTTAGCAAAATATAATTATAAATACAATACAACACACAGAGCTTTTCATTTATAGCTCTTTAACTAGCTTACCAAAACAAATATGACAAATGAGGTTTTTAGAAATTCAGTTAAGTAACATGCGCAGAGCTGTGTCGTTCACCAGAAGCAAAGAGAAACAGAAATCAAGACTACCTGACATTCAAATTCTTCTTTCCTCCGGCACTTGCCAGGCTTTCAAAAGCACAGTATATAGTTTTTAGGGCTACACATGAAATCAGATTATGCCTCTGAGTTTCTGGCAAGTCGCCTGCATGACCCTCAGTCTAGCAAAACTTGCCTTGATCTGAAGTGGCTGCACTTACACAGTCCAGTAAGGCATCTTGCTTATGCTCATTAATGGCTTTTGTTTTATTCTGTCTTTCCCTCTGAAAACATCTTAACTAAATTCCAAAGAGATAATAATAATTTGGGGGCTACATCAGTTAACTGCAAGAAAAATCATTTGCATACTAGATATGCCCCACTAACGACGCATTTTGCTCTTCATTAACTAAAAGATATTGACATTAAATAATGTATAACACAGGGATCTTCCAAAGTGTACACTTCAGATCTAAGCATAGCAGTAGCCAGTATGCTTTTGCAAGCTTCTACATCAAAAGAAAAAAAAATAGGAAAAAAAAATATCCATGTAATGCTCAAAAGTCCTTCCTTCTTGCTTCACCATTTTGGCCCCCATAAACACAAGCTCCCTAGAGTTTTCTTTTTGGGGTTTTGAGTTCCTTCCCCACCCCAGGAAAAAACATCTGGGTGAACAACATTTTAAAACTATACATTGAGCCTCATGTGACTGAATATGGTTGACCTAACTGGCTGAAATCACTGCTGGTTTCCTCATATGCCAAGGAATTCAACCAGCAAAAGACATGATGTCCTTCAACTAAGAACACAGCAATACACGTTTCATTAGGAAACAGGGAAACAACGAAAAAGGATGTGTTATGCAGAAAGTGAAAAAATTTTAAAGGGCAAGGGGGGGTGAAGACCAAGACAACAATTTCCAAGGAAGAACAGCCAGCAGAATGAGAAGCGAAACAGAAGCACAGTAAAAATCCTACTGAATTTGCATGAATACAGAAAAAAGAACAGAAAGAAATTATAAAGCGTAAGAAAGCATACAGTAAAAAAGAGGGGAGAGGAAACAAACAATATAACTCGTTTATTTTTGCTTTCCTCTGTGATACAGCTACAGGCATAGAAACTCCCAGTTCACAGGCACTGCAAAAGTAAGAAAATTTGCTGATGACATCTGAGGTAAAAATGAGTTGCCTGTCTTTCACTCACATGAGGACATTAGCACAGACTGAAGAAATTTGTAATGCATTGCATATGCTTCCAGTGATCCATCTTGCACACTACTGCACAGCAGAGTTGGAATTGTTGCTTCCCAGGCAGGACAGCACCCATCCATCAAGCAGCGTGGACAGCATTTCTAGGCTTTCAGACCTTCTGAGCAGAACTTCACCACTTAATTCTTGTTGCTACAGCCACAAGGGAGAGCAGCCAGAAGACATCTTGGCCATAGAGATGCCACAAACAGGCATTGTAAAAAATGTCTCTTTGTATTTATTTCTGAGACAAAGTAGTATGTCAGAAGAGTGGATAAAGATTTACAGGGCTGAACCTATATACATTAATAACTGCCTTTCAGTAACACCACTGGAGTTTGTGAACACAGCATATAATTCAAGTCCTGTAAAACAACTGAGACCAAAACGTCCTCTAGATAAGCTGGTCTAACACCTGAGTTTACATACAACAGGACACTGCATGGAAGTTCTATGAATCTTCATGCTAAGCAAGTTACAGCAGCCTCTACCTGTCTTCTATCAGACCATTATACCCAAATCCTAACTTTATTTCTTTTCATGTTGCTTGCAGAAAGGAAACCTCTAAACCCTACCCACTGTACCATTAACTACTGTCCTCTACGAGATCAGAAAACCATGAAGGCTGTAGCTCTCTTCATTTGTCTCATAGGATCAGCTTTTGCTATTCCAGTAAGTCCTCCTCATGCTATTACTACTGAGCACTTAGTTCCCATTCTGTGAATTCTCTGTGCTGTCCCATTGACCTGTACAAGAATTTTATTTACATGCACATATTGAATGTATTTGTCTATTCTAGACCCATTCTTTACACTACAAACTCGGAATCCATGGACAGAAACCTCCAGAAAAGGTACTCTTCCTGTTCTTTAAACATTAAGAAGCAACATATATTATTCATCTCAAATATATAAAACACATTAGCACATATAGAGTGGTTGGCAAATGGATTTAGGTAAAAAAAAAAAAAAAAAAAAAAAGTAGGCAGCCCGACCTCAAGAATCAGTACCAAGCATCTCATGCCTCATGTATTACATAGCTAGAAACAGAACAGGATGAAACCTAAAGCTCACAACAGAAGTTTCACTTACTTGAAAAAAATTGAATGAAACCCCACGTATAATCATTACACCCATATTCAAACAAACAATAAGCTCCACTGAGAGCTGAACTTGTGGTTATCACTGCTCCAGTAAACAAGGAGGACGCAATCCTCAATTTGTCACTCCAAGTGACCATATGCAGTCTCAAGCACGTAAGACTTTTAGCCACCACGTGTTTCATTATTTGCAATACAGAGCATTGCTACGGCTCATCTTGAAAAAGTACACTGTGGCTGACAAGCCAGATACACAGCCCTCATGGTAATCCCACAGATGACCTCAGCAGCCCTATGCCATATATGCACGCTAATGATAGAGCTCACAGTTTTACATTCATGGTTGTCCCAAATTAAAATTCCTTTTTATTGCACCATTCTGCTGAGCATTTGTGGCTCAGACACAATGGACCTTGGCTCCAAGCCAACAAATGTTTTGGAACAACTAAATTCAGAGCATGCTCTGTAGTAAGAAATGCAAAATCCCAACTCTTATGCTAGTCTTTTTTTTTTAAGTTATGAATTATATCCCACTATGCAGCTTTCCAAATGCACTTCATGTCAATCTGGATGGCGCTTCGCATTATGAAAACCAAAAAATTAACTTTTCTTAATGAAGTATCCAGCAGAACAAATTATATTATAAACACTAGTCTGCAGCCTACAACTGTCTCCCAGAAACAACTCATACAGAAGATACTTGCAACGAAACAAACCATTGCAATACCTGAAAAATCATCAGTTCCAAGTGAATATGCAACAATTATCAAAAGCCGGTTGTCCCCTAATAATAACTAATGACAGCTACAATGGCTGAAATTTAACATCATGTTAAGAGACCCAAGTATCTTGATGAGCAACTGAGTTCTAAAAGTTTCTTTTATCCTGGGACAAAGGTATAACAGAAAGCAGCACCTGAAAGCCACATCCAGACACATCTGTGCACTGAGGTTGCGGCACATAATGAGGCTCTCTGTCAAGATGTGAGCCACATCTTTCCCAAACTACTGCTTCAAACACCCATAATAGACAATGACTGTTTAGCCTTATGCTTTCTAACTCTACAGAACTAGAAGCCCTTCACAGAAGACTGTGTTTTGCTTAAACTTACAGACATATAACACACTGTATACAGCAGTGCCCCAAACAACATGGAATAAAACCCCTGCTCCTGAAACCTAATTTTCAAATGTTTTAATATCAGCTTGAGATGCTTGGTAACACCTAGATCACTTTTGATAAGGTCTTCAAGAAATGTGCATTTAAACTGTAAAAGCTCTTCACTAAATTTCTGTTAGATTTCAGCAAACATACAATCTTTCCCTGAAAAAGTTAAGAGTTGGAAATGATAGTGAATATATTGCCTTGTACTTTTCCTGCACCAGCAAGTACGCTAGGCAAAAGACAAAACTAAAAAAATCAAATACCACCTTGACATTAGGAAATAGATTACAGCTGATCTGCCAAGAACCAAACTAATATTTCTAATCCTGCCATTTTTAAATTTTTCTTTTTAATTTGTGTAACTTTTTGTTAGTGGAGCGTTTGTTTCCAAGCCGTCATGACTTTGCCCACACTAAAGGAAACGCTGTTCCAGCAACTTGGGCACTGAGAAGTTTTTTCATAAATAACCCCCCCTAAAGCTTTAAGGAAAATCAACATCAGGTGCTATATTGTAGTAAGCAATAAGGAATACTGAATATCCATAGGCGGTGTTCAGAAATACGCCAGATGTTGCTGCTATTGGAAGTGCCTGTACTCACCCAGCAGCTGCTGTGATACTAACAGCAATAAAAAGTCAATTGCTACAGCAAGAGCTAACAATCATTTTAATACCTGCTTTCTCCTCGAGCATTTGAACCTTTTCCACTGAAGTTAGTAGTTTTGCTGTTGGTTTGACAGCACGCAAAAAAAGAAAAAAGCCACTCAAACACCTGCTTATGAGCTTACGATACTGTACTTGCCACCAAATACAATAGTTCCTGATTAATTCAGCGAGGAAGCAATGATGTATCAGACAAAGTAGATGATTATGAAATAGTTAAGATGCAGTGCATTCAGAAATTACTACACACCACCTTGTGAAAGGTGCTCTCTCTCACCCTGCTCCTCTTTTCACAGGCCTCGCATTTATCTATGTAGGAAGATGAGTATCACATCCCCCTTCTTGTAATACAAGGCAAAAATAACGTTCCATTGACTTCAAATAAATTCTAAGATTTATTAACCCACCTGTTAATTTTTTAATTTTTAAGACTGAAGATATTCACCCCGAAGCCCCAAAGGAAGACAACACAGGGTATGTAGACAAGGGTGATTTGCTGCCCAGTCACAAAAACCTAAACCCAGAGGGGTCAGTACCACATGCTGAGCACAGGGACGAGCCCCAGACCACTAGAAAACAAGGAAGAACCGGTAGCGAGCATCAAGTGAAAAACAGTCTAAAAAGCATCAATTTCCTTGCGCTGCACAACAAACCAGTTTTGGCTTCTGATAACCAGGACAGTGACTCTGGAAGCAGTGGCAGAGAACAGTCCAGCTCTGAGCACTACCAGTTCAGGAGGCACGAGAAACACAGCAATACAGCCAGTCGACACGTTTTAGGCAACACAGAAAATCCAGTGGATGCTCTCAGTCTTGACCATGAGCACAACACGTGGAAATACAATAAAAATACAGTTGGCCTAGCTGAAAAAAACAGTGAAAGTGATGAAGAAGGTGTGATAGAAGAGGATGAGGAATGGGGTGAAGAAACTGATTACAGAGATACGAAGCACAAAGGCCACCAGACAAATCAAGGTGACAAATACAAAAGACAGCAAAATGAAAACAGTATGCAATCTGATGAAATGTTGAGAGATTCCAGTCAACCAATCCGGATAACCAAAAGACATGGTGAGAAATTTGACCTAGAGGCAGAAGAGAGGGAAAACAGCCAGAAGAAATCCTATAAAGGAGAAACCTCCCTCTCTCGAAGAACCCATAATGAAGATCAGGATGACAAATGGCAAAGCCAAGAGAAGACCGACAACATTCAAGTAAACTATCAGAGTGATCACAACACAGTGGTGAAGAGACGAGATATGGTGGACAGTAATGCTGCTGATGATGATCATGACAGTGGTGATGTTGATGGTGAGGACTATCTCAGCAACACCTGGAAACAATCAGCCTATCAGGAAGAGGAGGGAATCCAGAGTAATGACCAGGAGAACACCAGCACTGAGCACAAAGGGGAAGGAACCACCGAAGATGACACTGCAGTTTATATAAAGACTGAGGATTACCAACATGTCAAGATTAAAGACCTTATTCACTCTGAACAAGATGACTACTATCATGAGCCACCTAACTCTGACAGTGAGCAACAACTGGAAACGACTAGCTCTGTTCAGAGCATGAAAATGGAAAGTGAGAATAAGGTAAATTCTCTTTAAAATACAGTTAGAATACTACAAAAAGCAGGGGGAATGACATAAGTCCCAAATTTAAATTCACGATGATTGAAAGGACATTTTGGAGAAAAACGGGTATAATATTTTGTTAATACACAGAAGTCTCATCTCCCCTTTTCTCACCATTCATCTGGTTCATGCTGCATCACTCCACATACAACATTTAGATGAATCGTGCTCACTTCCTTTTTGGTACAACTCATATTAAGAGCTCCAGCTCCAATGGGCTGTGTAACAAAACATACAAATAAATATGGACACATAGGTGCAAAACCTGGAACCCAGTCTCAAGCCAACTAGGAAAACCTGTTCGCTTCTCTTTCCCAAAGATTTTTAAACACTGCCATACAAAAGTAAACGGCTTAGAAAGGCAGGGCTAGAGTCCCCAGATTAATTACTATCCTAGTGGCAAGGGCACTCCCACACAAAATGAAGGATGTGGGCTTTGTCCCTTCAGCAAAGGAGGATGTTGCACCCAGATCTCACATAGCCCTGTGAGCCATTAGATAACCAGCGGGTGTTCTTCAAAAGAAAGGACTGAGTTTTCATATGCCTGTTAAATAAGGACCTGTAATATTAGAAAAAGATAGGAGGCATCAATTTGAAAGAGGGCAGGCACCTCCCCACAGCACCAAAGAAGGGTCGAAACTGAAGACTTATCCTTCCTTTCTCCTTCTTCACGTGTTCGGCCTGGCAGCTCATGGTGATGCTGCTCCCAGGCAGTATTAAGAGGCAATTCATGCTCACTGACTGGAGGGCCCCAGTACAAACTAAGACTTGAAGCACCAGTTCTGCCAACCTCAAGGTACTACGGTGCTGTATGTCAAGTACTACAGAACTTCCAGGTGCTCAGACCTTACTGAGTTCCTGTCTCTTTCTCCATCTCCTACTTCCCTCCCCCCTCCTGCCCCAAATGACGGAGTGCCTTAATACTACCAGAGGCTTTATGCATTTCTCACACATTCTGCACAGCAACCTCGTTCTGCTGCAAGCAAACTGCGCCTCAGTCAGCTCTGTATTTGTACCTGAAAAAATTTTGTCCAAGTACTTTTTTTCTTCCCAAGACTTACCACAATGTCTCTGTGACTCTACAGGTTAAGACTACAGGCAGTTCTGACAGTGAGATGGAAAGTGCAAGCAACAGGAGCGAGAAGGCTCTCTTGGGTAAGCCACAAACAAGCAAAGCCATCATGTAACTGCTAGCTCTCGGCAGCTGGAGAATCTGCTGGTCTGCATTTCTTTTCTGCCTGTGGCAGCACACAATTTCACATGACTGAACTCTGCTTGTGCATAATCCTGTATTACAGTTATGTTCCCAGAAAATCCCTTCCATACACCCTTGGATTTACTCATTTGTTTGTGGAAAAGAGTTGTAGACAGTGCACAAATTTTTGTGTCAGTTATACTGGAATAGGAATTATCTTGCATTGAAACAGTTCAGTTTCAGAACAGTAGCCTGAATTTAGGACAAGTGCCAGTGCTGGATTTAGCAAGGACAGAAAGGATATGTTTCAAAGGAAGCTGGAAGTGAATGTCAGGCCTTACAGAAGAAACAGCTTTTTCTGAGAAATTTATTTCCCCATCCAACTCAAACCTGGGACTGCTAGATGTCTCACAAAATTTCTCATTTAAAGTTGGCTGGCTTTATTGAATACAAGATCCAGCTGCATTCTAACAAACTTACAGAAAGTATTTGACTTATTGGTGAACACTGGACTGTATTTTGCTTTGACTGTCAGTAGTACCTGACAAACACTTGGCATCCTGTCATCTCCTCTAACGGTCTCTCCTTCTTGCTATGATTGCTAGACCCATGTAGGAACTTCCACTGCAAAAGAGGTAAAGTCTGCCATGTGGACAAACAAGGGAAACCCAGCTGTATTTGCCAAGATCCTGCTGCTTGCCCTTCTACCAAAGACTATGAGCATGTAAGTCTTTCATTCAGTGCACAGCGTGGAAGAAAGCCAGCTAAAATGTTTACAAGATAACACATTCCCCTGCTAAACTTTAGACTAATTCTACCCTAAAAAGCATGCAGTTGGGTGATTCCAGCAATTGTAAAAGTAAGTGTAAAGTACCCAAACTCACTGGCTATAGCTTGAGAATAGTATGAACACATGTAGCTACGTAGTACCTAAAGTGATTTGCTTCACTTAGAGATTGTAGCTTCTCCCTGTCACTAAAAGTTCTATTTAACCATTTGATGTTTTAAAGCATGTACTGAATACAGTACATATATAGTGTAGTAATCCTGTACCATCTCAGAAACTGTATCACTGCCATACAAAAATAAATTCAAGCGTCTTGAAACTAGGTATGTAGTAGACAACAAATCCTTATGTAGGCATATAACTACAACTTTCAATACTTCTGATCACATGTTCCCTCTGGGTATTCACAACTGTCACACCATAAGTGATTGACACTTTTACTATTGTAATGTCTGTATGAGTGACCAGAATTTCTCTCAACACAGTGGTGGTGGGGGTGGTTTTGTTTTTCACTCCTCCTCTAGGTCTGTGGTACAGATAATAAGACTTACGATGGCACATGTCAACTCTTTGGCACCAAATGTCAACTTGAAGGGACAAAAATGGGACGCCAGCTGCACCTAGACTACATGGGCTCCTGCAAATGTAAGGCTTGTTTTTCTATGAAGAATTCACTTAGGTATAAAGAGCCAGTAGCATTAATCATCAACTAGCTCTAAGTTATTTGCTTTCTTCCTGTGCTCTCCCTCTTCTGCATCAATTATCTGCTAATTAAGACCTTAAAACCCTAAACATATCTAACAAGTCACTTCTATAATTAAGGGTATTAAGCATCTGGATCCTAAAGACATTCCTCCTGTGGTTACACCAGTTTGTTGCCAACCCTGTCTTCCCTGTGTACTGTCTTACATGCCCCCATTGCAATAGCATCTGAAGATGTTTTTTTAATACCTTGACCAGAAAACCAGCCTTTACAGCTAATTAATAAATGAAAGTGTCAAGTCTGAAAAAAAACAACACAACAAACCACCCAAAAAGCTACCTAGATGCCAAATGCAGAAGTCAGGGTCTAAAAAGCCAGAAGTTACTTTCAAGCTATTCAATTGTTGCATACCCTAGGAGGAAACTGCACTCTTAGCCAGAATATTGCTTTACTGTGGAGAACTCTGCTTTCAGCCTCACTGCACAGCCCTGCTCAGAAGTTGCACACATATATGAAGGTTGTGGCTTGCACAACCAGCTAAGCATGTGCACAAATGAATTGTAGATTTAATTGAACCTATTAGCTGCATTCCCAATTTTATGTATTAATAGCTCAATCGATGTTAAGCTTAACTAGTCTGCTAGTGAGAATCAAATCTAACATGGCTAAGAAAAGCTCAAATAGGGACTTAACAGATCATTTATTAACAAAAACTTTCCTATTTGGCACAGACATCCCCCACTGTACTGATTATGAAGTGGATCAGTTCCCACTCCGGATGAGAGACTGGCTCAAAAACATCCTTATGCAATATTATGAACGTGAGCTGGATACTTCTGGATTTCTAACTGAAAAGCAAAAGAATAAGGTCAGCAATCCTTTTCAAATAAGATCATGCAATTACATTGTTAGAGCTGGACTAACCATGTGAAAAGAAGTTATTCACATCTTATGAGTTCTTCCATTTCTATTGAGCATTCCCTTTCTGGTTAAGGCAATTTAGACTCAATTAGATTCACAAGTTGCAAAATACACTTACATGTCCCCTCACACTCATTTAAGCTGAGACACATTTCTGCTATGAATGTTCCTTCTATCCAAGCAAACGCAAGCCAAGTGTATTTGAAGTTAGTGTCTGCAGACAAGAGGCAGAAAAACAGAATCAGTGCACACCTAGATAAACATTGTTTGCTTGCAAAGACATGGAACAGCTTCTCCTCAGGGAAGTGCTTTGTGAGAAACCTCTTTGAAAGATCAACTAATACGTAGATAAGGATGATCCAATTCACACAGTCAATGCCATTTTTCAAAGGACTTGTGGAAACTAAGCAGCCATAGCATAAGATGGAAAGCATGAGTATGGATAACTAATTAAAAGACAGAAAAAGAGGGAACAGCCAGCCAAGAGCTCACTGTGAAGTTGCACGAGCTGAAAGGACATGTGCCATTTGGCTTTCATTAAGTGACAAAGTCTGCTGACAACACACAGGTAAGGTATTCAAAGGAAGGAAGGAAGGACAGACGGACAGACTTGCACTCACCATGAAGAAAACTGCCAAAGGCCTCATGAGACTGAGCAAATGGGTGGTCACACAGCAGGATTCGAGACAGAATTACAATACAGAGTTTAGGGGATCCTCATGGGGGCAGGGTATCCCTCCCTTGGACTGACCAAAAGTAGCTCCTCTTCTGTTCTTGACACACACCTTTTTTACTCGGTCATCGATACAAAAATACCTGAAAATGGACTCATCAGTTAAGGGTATAATTGGCACCTTTTAATCTAGCCACATGAACTGTCTACACCATGATATTCAAAGGTAATAGAATTACACAAGTCTGACACTGAGTTTTAAGAGAAAAGAGCTGCTTTCTATCAACCAGTAGACCTGCTGCATCACACTACATTGTCTTAAAATGGAGTAAGCATCTATTACCATTGGGTCTTTTTTTATTATTTTTTTTAAGAGAAGGATTTATCTCAGGTGATTTGGTGACAGTAGTTTGTTTTTGAAGATACAGATGCCATACTGCTTAAAAAGCCACAACTGTTAGAAAATTGTTCAAGTTAAACTAAGACCTGGGCTGCTCTAACTCTGGAGTAGAAGGTGCATGCAGTAGGTCACAACAGGTTTACACAAAATATGCTTGAGCACACCAAAGGCTACTTCCAGAGTCACCAAGAGGGACACTGACCTATCTGGAACATCTCATACTAAATGGTACGAATTAAATGATTTCTGAGATGGCTTATTCAGACCAAAAACTGAGTTGCTTGCCTCAGGATAGAAGATGAACAAATGTGATTAAAATTAGTTTCACCTCCTACCAACCTGAAGGTACTGTCCTGCTTAGTTGAGCCTGACTATTAAGCCACACAGATTTCACTTCTTTTCTAGTTACTACCAAAGCAGACATAGACAGCAACAAAAATCATCTGGACTACTTGAGGCAAGTTTTCCATGCTGCATATGGTCACAAACACTAAACCCAGTTTCCCCAGTAATATTGTATCACATTTCATTTCTCCAAACCATCTCCTTGCTAGATAGCTCTCTCCAGAACAGATCTTCATCCCTAAACAAAAAAATATCAATTTCTCTGTTGTGTCCAGGTCAAAAAAATCTATGAGAATGACAAGCGCCTCGTGGCTGGCAACCATGCAGTTGAGCTGCTCCTGCATGACTTTGAGAAAAACTATCACATGTATGTGTACCCTGTGCACTGGCAGTTTCATCAGCTTGATCACCACCCTGTTGACAGGTAAAAAAAAAATATATCTCTATATTTTGCAGGTTCAGTTCCAATTTTCTGTTTAAGCTCAGGCTGTTCTACTTTTCTAAACCACTTGAAGGGTTCTTTACATACAGAACCAGTCCCTCAGCTGATAGAAGCCATTATCTCCCTCTTTCTAAGGAGGCATTCACCTTTAACACAGAACTTCTCTCATTGTTTTGCTGGAGCCATGTCTCAGGTCAGAACCTGCTATCCTCTTGCCTTGCATAATCATCGTGTATTACACCTTAAAGCTCTACAGTGTCTTTAATAGCTATTCATGCCCTGACTCTGGAAGAAAAGAAGGCTCATGAGATCCTGTTACTTCTGAAACTAAAAGCAACAGGCTAAGTACGAAGGGCAGAGGCCTGTCAGCAATAATTCATTAGCGAGGTACCCATAGTTTTCAACTAGTACTACAGAAGTCTCTGAGTTTAAGCAGCAGATATGGTAAGTTGGCACCAGTGTCAGAGTTCAGAGGAAGCCCCCAGCCTCTGAAAAATGTGACTCAGATTTCAGGCTTCTGGTCATGACACTCAGTGGTGGGATCCATGTTTCAAGGCTGCAGGTCCTCAATACCTCGTGCTGATCACACCTACTGTCTTAAAGCATAGCTAAGTACCTTTGCAAGCTTGATCTCCTGAAGATTAATGGCAAAAATCCATAACTGATGAGTTGTGAGCAAGTCACAGTAATACTTGTTTTAGAAAAAAAAAAATAAAAATGTCTGTGAACAAATAACAGTTAAAACATTTTAGTTTACCAGGTAGTACATATCATCATAAAGACCTGGGGCAGATTCACTAAAGCAGAACTACAACAGAATCCACTGGGGCATCTGTCAAAGCCACCACTGTCATCTTCTAGCAGCTTTAGATCATCTTTGGTGCTCCTGATGATTTATTAATGAAATACAGCTCTACATACCTGTACTTTCTTTCAGATTATTAACACACTCTGAGCTTGCACCTTTGAGAGCCTCCCTTGTTCCCATGGAACACTGCATAACCCGTTTCTTCCAGGAGTGTGATGGAGACCAAGACAAACTCATTGCTTTGAAGGAATGGTGCCACTGCTTTGGGATTAAGGAAGGTAAACATAAAAGAACAAGCAGATGTACAGGACAAAGCATTCCTGTCAAAACTAGGCACATTCTCAGACCACAACATACAGGAAAGAAATTATAGCTAGAAGCTCACAGCTACTATGCACAGAGGCCAACAGTAACAAGAAGACTCAAAAGATGCAAGGTTCTGAATTGTTTTATAAAGATAGGAAAAAGTAATCTTTTCCATGAGGAAAAACTTGGGATGTAGTTTGTACTTAACATCAAATAATTCCTGTGTGGTGTCTCAGCCCATACGTTCTACACATCTGTCTCCCATGAAACGCTACTTTATCATTCAGTGCCAAAGGAAAGGCAAAGCAAGCTTGTACTTTTAAATCAGTGGTCAAAGCACATTGACTGAAAACGTATTTAAAGATCTCAAGTCAAGCAGGGGAAAAACCAGAGATCTCTCACTGATCAAGTGACTATGCTTACCTCTAGATTACTACATACAACACAAATGCTATCACGGTGTAGTTGCAGGTGAAACCATCTATTTTACCTCATTTGTCAGAGGTACCCACGCTCAGATGGTACCCACCAGACTGCATGCATCAGGAGGCTTAGGCATAGGCAGGGACAGTTTCTGAATCCTAAATGAGCCAGGCATATGTTTGGTTCAGCTCAACCCACATCAAGACTTCCCTGGGAAAGGGAAAAGCTAGGTAGTACTGTGCTGGTGATTCCTCTAGAAATAAGCAGCAGCTGAACAGAAGCTGTCATGACAGTCACTTGAAATTTTGCCTGACCACATTCAAAGTAAGGCTTTCTTTCGCAATCTTCCTTCTTCTGATCTAGCCCTAAGCGACAGCTGAACAATACTGACAGTCATTAAGCAAAGGTAGCAGTAGCAGAGGTTAATCCAGGTTTAGCCAAACCAAAGGCATTTGGCTAAGCATGCGGACTGAAGAAACGTGTTCAAAATCCTACTAGCAACTCCCTCACTTTAAGTGGAAGCTGATTCTGGTCAGAGGTCAGACGTGCAGAGTCTTCACTCCTCCCAGAATTTTTCCTGTTCTTCTGATGACAATTTACCAGTCACAAACCATGCGTGGAAGCAAGCTGCAAGGAGTTACCGTAATACACATATACTGCTGCTAATGATTGATTGTTCATCCAAAGAGGGGTTTAGGATCACTCATTTGTGAAGAGGGGCATGGAAGGGATTCTTGACTCACAAACAGATCAAGGAGACCTAGTACTAGAAACAAGAAACTACCTAGCCAACAGGGGTCTAAATGAATGGCTCCTGAATATGACAGCAGTAACCATGCTTGGTTTTTGTTAGGGACATCATTCACCTACATGAGCCCTCTGACTTGACAGCATCACATTCTTGACACTGATACAACATACAAATGTCTCTTTGGCATCAAATGTTAATAACATTTTCTTCTTTGTTGCAGAAGACATAAATGAAAATCTCCTATTCTGAGCCTGGCTGAACAGAATCCCAGTGCTGCACTAAAACTGGTGAAATATATGAATCCTGTTTATTTCTGTAATTAACAGCTTCATAGTTTTCAAGACAAAGGTGGCACAAGGTTCACCGCACTCCTGTCAAATAACACAAGTGCAGAAAAGTTCTGTTTATTAACAGCAGAAAAATTTAACTACTCCAAGTGGTTCATAGCTAAACAACCAGTGTTTTCCCCACATGTATCCATGACCTCTCTGAACCAATAAATAGTACTAACCTGATGACTAAGCTGTTCACAAAACTCTCCAGTAGTATTATAGGATGTGGATTTTACCACACACTGAAGAAAACTACCTTGAGATAGGACTTGTTTCCTTTATTTACTGTATTGTCAATTTAACATTCTGCATGGAAGGCTCAAATAAAAAGAAAGTCTACCTAGATAATATGGGGTTTGTCAGAACTTTGTCAAATAAAAGGCAACAGTTCAATGGAAATTTCATTATAGATTTAAGGAAGGAGAAGAAATCAGAGTGTAAATGATATACACCAGTGTTTAAACCATAATTCCTAAAATACATTAAAAAATCAGCACTTATCTGATACTTGGCCCCCACCTCTTGAAAAACAACAGTAATAGTACCAGTGCCACACAGCAGATTCCCGCTGACAAACTGTGTAATGAGCTAATTGTATGAGCATGGTGAGTGTGGATGTGTGTCAAAAGACTGATGAGCAACAGGTCCACCATCACAAGGAGCAGATAATATCATAGCTCCAACACCTCCTTGTTCTCCTTAGCAGGCACATTTTTCCCTCCTCCCACAGAAGCACCAAGTACTGCTACCATTTTTCCTGAGAAAAACACTATTTCTTTCACCACCTCCCAACTTTTGATTGCCTGAAGACAGGCATAATTTAGGCATTAAAAAAGGACAGAATGAGATTATTTCTGAATCTCACTAACCGTGATTTTAGAGCCAAGCACTTCACCAAAAATACTCCAGTCATG